>NC_056746.1:874178356-874243784 GCF_019279795.1 Protopterus annectens | reverse complement strand
GAAAAATCTTTTGGCCATCATGTGGGTAGGCTCACAGTTGAGAGCTATGCAGACAGACTGCATTCCATGCAAAACTAGCATGTACACACAGACCCTGTAAAACTAGCAGTATTCAATGCATATAACAGCAATACTCACACTGTCCATAGGTCTGGAACCTTATGTAAACATGTAGTTGGCCTGTGTCTGCAAGTCCTGTTGTAAGAGGTATTGCTACCTGCTGTCTGTAACACTGCTGCCCACACACAGGAAGGATGTCTTCCATACAGGAAAGGTAAAGGGACAACACCCACATGATGTAGTCATTTATAGTAGTGGGTTGCTATGAAATTGGCTATTGGAAGTAATAGACAGCTGGCTGCATGCAATTAGCAAGTGGGGAACACCAATTGGTACAGAGGCCATCACATGATCATGAGCATCACCTACAAAAGAGAGAGAGAGAGAAAGAAAGAGAGAGAGAGAGAGAGAGAGACAGAAAACAAAAAACAAAAACAAAAAAACGCTAAAAAAATAATACTACAAAAAAAAAAAAAAAAAGAAAAAACAAGGAAGATATCCAAGTGGTACACAGAAGAGAGCACAGCAATAAAACAGATATGTGAAACATGTATGCATGTAATTGAATGTAGTACTTGGTCTGTAATAATGGGATAGATGATGTTGAAAGATGTATATGTGCCATCAAGACTTGTTGCTATAATGATGAACTGCTGGAATGGATATAGAATCTGGCCCTTTGAGCAGTGGGCCATACCTGTCAATTGTGCAGATCTGCACAAAATGACAAGATGTAAGCCATCATAGTGTTTGTTCTGTTCCTCCAAACATGTATATTAGTCTGGCAAATAGCTGAAGGTGGAAGTAATGGACCCCACCACCTTCACAGCAGTCATGGTAATGTGAAATGTATCATGCACAAACGTCATAGGTTTGTAATAGGCTTATCTACGATCTGTTCCTATATATCTCCCCTGATGTTAGTCTGTGTCCACATGTGATGCTCTGTTTTGTAGCAAGGCAGAACTGTGCAACTGTGGAGGAAGGAGATTCAGACTGTGGACCCGATGTCTGAATGCTCTCCATATATATGTATATATATATATATATATATATATATATATATATATATATATACACATGTACGCACACACACACACACACACACACACACACACACACACATTAATATATATGTGTATGTATGTGTATATATATATATATATATATATATATATATATATATATATATATATGTATATATATACATTTTCCCTACTGTTGAATGACTGTGCTGCATGATATGTTTGAGAAAACATCACACACATATGCAGCTCAGATGGCTTACTGGTAAATTGATGTGGCTATGCTGTGCAGGGTCATGGGTTACACACTTGCAAGGGTTGATAATGTATTTGCTGGCCAGAACAAGGGCTGTTGGATACAGAGTGATTAAGGCACCAGTAAGCGGGTGTGAAATGGACAGTTATGTATGGTATGAAATGTGTGTTGGGAACAGATTGCCCTTTTTTTGTTAAGGTGATAGTGGGATGTTGGGGAAAGATAGTAGGTATATTGGGAGAGGTAAATTGGGTCGAAAGACTGACAAGACAGCATACAGGGGCAGTATATGACACGTGATGGGTAACCACCTTGGACAGCGAGGGGTGTTAGGAAATTGGAAGCCCATGAGCCCTCAAATGGAAACAGTGGGATTGAGGTCCCCACCCATGGGCAGTCACCACTGCACCTTCACGGTCCTGAAGGTGGCTGTGCTGGGGGCTGAGCAGAAGGGGCAGGCTGACCCTCTAATTGTGTCATGAGGGCCTCAAGGTGGTGTAGCAGATCCCCCAATTCTCTGCGGAGCTCCCTATGCACCAGACCCTGGACCTGACTTCAGGTGACAGGATCCTGTCTGTGTGTGCTCCTGGGGGGGCAAGTACCATCCCCTGAGGTGGTTTGACCTGAAGGTAGTGCAGGACCAGCAGATGAGGAGGTCCCAGGTTGGGTCCCAGATGTGCTGTGGCCTGGTGCCATGTCCAGATGAGGTGGGAGAGGTGATTCTGCTGGGAACAACCTTCCCAAATATGCTATTGTGTTGCAGTTTTAGACATATGTGTGTAGTAATAGTCAACACAATCCAAGATTACTTATAACAGCATGCATAGATATTCCCATTAACCCAAAACAGCAGATTTGGAACAGTTGCATAGCAAACAGAACACATGCATATATGTAACCACAGTGGCCATTACAATGGCATGCAGGTTACATTGCTAGCAACAGGCCACTAATGATAGTGTTTCAACATAGAACATGAATAGAAACACAATTCAATATTTGTTGCACAATAGGATATATGTCCCAGCAGTAGGTTTGGTGTAAACATACCCATTGATTTGTGTGTTCAAATTATTGTTGCAGATATGGTGGTGGGAGATGTCAATTAACAACTATTATATCCTTGCAGTATGAGGTCCTCAGACCTTTTTTCTTGTTTATGTCTTCCAGGTAAAATGCCGAGGGAGCATCTTCCTGCTTATACTCCACAGGAGAATGAAATACTAATCAACTCCCACGTGTATCACTACAGAACCCTCTTTGGGCTTATGGCCCATGATCTGCAGGAGAGGAGTGCCCTGTGGAACGAGCTCATCCACAGGGTAAACGATGTTGGCCAGTGTAACTGCAGTTATGAGCAGGTGCAACATCGCTGCACTGACCTCATCTGCCATGCCCTTCAGCATGCTGAAGGGCATGCTGAAGGGCATGGCAGATGAGGTCAGTGCAGCGATGCAGCATGCTGCTGCAGTTAGGAGGGACCAGCTAGCCACAGGTGGGTATCATGCCATCCAGCCCCCACTGACACATGCTGAGGAACTCCTTGCCACCCTTGGGGCACCCGCCCGCCAGCCAAGCCAAGAACCTGATTATATCGTTGTGGAGGTGGGTGCTACCCACACAATGGACGAGGAGTGTGCAGGTAATTTCCGAGGGCACATTAGTAGACCACTGTTGCTTATCCATCTTCATCTGTAAAGTATCTTCATGCATATGTCAGATAACAGTCTGTTGCTGCAGTGTAGTAATGAACAGACGTGCATAATCTCTAGTACTGTGGGTTTGTACTGTTGATGTACTGAAATGCTGCTCTCACCCTGTACCAATGCCACAGGTGTGGCTACTGACATCACATCTCTTACACAACTATGTAGGCTCCTCTGATATACCTCTGGGGCAGCAGCCTGTAGCTGGCGAGTATGGAGTTTTTTTGTTCAGGTTTGCCAATACACCGGCCATGTTATGGTCATGGTATTTGCATAACACACCTACCCATAATGCATGCTGTACATGTTCACTTATTTTTGCTGTTAACTGCACTGCATCACAGTGGTCACAATGGTGGCATATCTGAAGGATATGTAAGAGTTCTGCAGTGTAACTAACAAGTTGTCAGTGCAAAATGTGTGGACAGAGATGAACATAATGGTTGGACAAATGGCCTACAGCAGGGACATGTCTGAAACATTACCCTTATACAGTGGCTACAACAGTGTACATACCACTATTACAATGGTAACTGTTACAGATCTACACAAGGGCATCTCACATTACCACATTCCACAACTTTTACACCCTGTAATATGATCCTAACATGAGCAATTAATGTGTAATATGGAATCTTATGTTAAGCAACAAATATGGGGAATGCATACCTTAACAAACACTGGAAGAATATGTGTGCACACACTCCAAATAACATATTGTGAAAGCAGCTTTTGAGGCACTGACAGCATTCACTCTTCTTGAGTACGCACCTTCCATCAAGTACAGGTCCTCAATGTCACACCAAGTAATGGTCTGCTGTCCAAGATGTATGTCCATGACATTTGCCCACTCACATGCAACAGAGGCAGCCATGACTTGCACACATCTTACAAACCATTAAATGGATTCCATATCCAAAAGGTAGCACTCAGGAGTGGGAGACATAGCCTTACCTCACCATTGCATATACCATGGCAAACTGTGAAGACATTCATGTATGTGACAATAAAGTATGGGACAACATTAATGTAGAAAATAAACAGATGCCCATCCAAGACTGATGACAACACATGTTGCAAACTGGTCATGGAGGCTGGCAAGAAACATGCAGCAACACTGAGGGACTTGCAGGAATATCTAGCAAGTACTGCCTGTGCAGTACCTGTGTTGACAATCACCTGGACTCTGCATAAGTGTGGCCTATGGGTTAGGGTAATCAGATGGAAGAGTTGTTCCACAGGAAACATCATCCAGGGCTCTCTACAGGTAGCATATGCATAACATCAAGTCTCCAATAGGCATGTGTTGCAATGTGTAATGGTGTACCCAGACCAAGGCTGAAACCTACAGATAGTATTAATAAAGATGCATGCGCTGTACAAGCAACACCTCACTCCACCTCAGGCCCACCATCCCCATCTGTACCTTGCAGGCGCCAGTGTACACCTTTAGGTTTGCTGTTCATTAGCAGGAACTAGGCCAGTAGACATGGTGTTCTGAATTTGGGACACTGCAAAATGACACTCATGTGTGGCCCATAGTTGTCAAGCATCTGCAAAAAGGCTGAGGATGGGGAGGGGTGTCATCCTGAAACACAACAGTGAACTGAAGCATACATCCAAAGCTTGCTAAGAATGGCTGTATCTGAACACAGTCAATGTCATGAATTGTGCCAGACATAACCCTGACTCCACAGCAATAGTGAAGGCACTGTGTGACCTCCAAGGGCTATACACATGAGCTGACCTTGCAATCTGGCAGAGTTGGGGGACATTTGTAGGGCGGAGTGACCAAATAATGGCAAGTGAAGATGGGCCCTGCTAGTATAACCCTTCCAGGAATAGTGACTGCAGTAGTTCACTTAACAGGTGCTGCAACAAACCAATGTGTTAAGGGTATGCACATTTATGCAACCCACATATTGTATGCATCTCAATCAGCATCTGCACAACTAACACATTTGTTTGATACTGCATTTGATTGGACAGGTCATATGTTACATATCAGGTGTGTGTAATGTTAACATATGCAGTACTGTGGCCCCATGGCATATCAGGGAAGAGGGTGGCATGTCAATAAGGGTGTGTATACTCCTCATAGTCATAGTAAGCTTTGAAGGTTGTCAGTGTAATTGAATTTTATTGCTAATACATGCACTGCTGATGATGAGATCTGCAAATCAGATGTCAGGCATTCACTATTGACATATGTCCTCATATCATCCCAGGTATGTGTCAGCCAAACACATAGGGGCTGCAAGCAACAGAGCAAACATAACTGCCACACATATACACATTCAGCAATGGTGTGTACACTTGTGAGGTATGGTGCACAGTACATGCCAGGATGCTGAACAGGTGCACAGCAATACTGTGGACATGGGTGCAGTGTGTTCCAGGGGAAGGGGCATCACCTAACACAACTCATGTATCACAGAGATGTATAATGTTGGTAACAGGGACTGAGTATAGCTGCAGTGCCATATGTCATGCATGTTGACAGTTGGGTAATGAGAGGTCTGTGTAATATATTTGTGCCACCTCACCTGTAAGTGTGTGTGTGTGTGTGTGTGTGTGTGTGTGTGTGTGTGTGTGTGTGTGTGTGTGTGTGTGTGTGAGTGTGTCTAGAGATAAGCAATGAAGTACAGGTCTTAAAGTACATTATTTGTTTTCCCCTCACAGGTGGTGAGGTGGGGCAGGGTGCCTCCTGCAGGCAAACTGATGTTAGTGTCCATACAGTCTCTGACAGTGGTGATAGGTATTGTGAGGCACAGGCGGGGTTGTCACGGGCTGAAGCTGTGCCATCAGTTGACATCTCACTGTTATCTACCCCATCCCTGCACACAGTCACATTGCCTATACATACCCCATCGCCAGTGGCCATAGATGAAGGATAGTTGGAGGGTGGTGGCATGGGACAGGACAGTGTGGTGACTATGGCGAGTGTGTCTGTACACAGCAGCCATAGTCAGATGACCGGCAAGGTACCACACAGGCAGATGTACAGGGGTTCTTGTAGGAGGGCTGCCGGCGATCATGCCCCTGGCAGAAGTGCCACAGCAGGTGTCACCAGACACATGTTTTGGGCCATCATGGAGGCACAGGAACATATGGAATGTTATACCAGACAGAGTCTGAGGCTCCAGAGGGCTACTCATTCTGCTGTTATTGACAACATCCGTGATCTTGCAGATGCCCACCATTATTTTGCAGAGGTTCTGGATAGACGGTTGGGTGAGATGTTGGGAATTCTCGACCCTGCAATGTCTGTGTTAGAGCATATGGTGGGAGTAGGGCGACAGCCACATGGACGTAGATCAGCAACACCAACAGGTGGAGGTCCACGTGGACATGCAACAAGTCACAGCTGCTCCCGTAGTGGCAGCACCAGCACTGCAGGGGGTGCTGTCCACACCACAACACAGCAGTCCACATGCATGTGGCCCTGGCTGGTCCCAAAAGGGACCCAGATCCAGCGAACATTTGTCATCATTGGGGAGAGTACCATATCTGGGCTTGTACCTGGTAGTGCCCGTGGAGATGGTGAACTGCACACCCTGCCATGTACGGTCTGCAGTTGTCCAACAAACCCCTGTATAGGGCAGCCACATGCCAGAAATGTGTGCATACGGATTCTCACACACACACACAAACACACACACACACACACACACACACACACACACACACACACACACACACACACACACACACACACACACACACACACACACACATCACCAACACAGCTAGGGCACCTCCATACACACCACATCTGCACAGCCCAATTAATAACAAAATCCCCTAACACACACACATGATGTCAACCAAATGGCTCAGCCTAGGTCTCTGGCAAACCCACAACACACCATGTGCATATGATGATACCTGTGCCACATCCCTGTCATCCATACCATCGATTGAGGGACAGGCTAATATGGTTCTGATGCACAGGGTGAATGTACTAAGGTATAGCAATGTAATGCTGTGTAACATGTTTTCAGCAGGAAACTTTAATACTTACATGTCAGGATGTGTAGCTGTCCAGCCATGATGCATTATAGCTGTTATTAACACTGACTGATTGTGGTCTCCATAATGTATTCAGTTTGTATTGTAGGTGTCTATGTGTCAGCAGGATGTTGGTCTGCTGTTGTTTCCTACAAGGGGTATGGCACTGTGGTGACACATTGACTGTGTCATATCTTGGGTACAATTAAATACAAGTAACAAGTCTATATAACAGTTACTACATGTGCCACATGGTTGATAGGTCTTAGGGGTGAATACAGGTGAGTGCATGGTGGCTGATGTCAGCAGCCTTTCTACAGTGGACAATGGTAAGTGTACTGGGTGGCACACACCAAATGTTTGTGTGTAACACACACACACACACACACACACACACACACACACACACACACACACACACACACACACACACACACACACACACACACACAGGCTTTGGTGTTGATGCAATACACAGAGAATACTCTACACATGGTTGTATTTAATTTTGCAGTGAACCCATTTTAGCCTATGTAATTCCACCAAGACAAAATAGGCAAAACATCACATCAGTAAATAATCAGTCTGCTAGTTTAATGTCATTGACAATGGTACTGGCTGGGATTATGTCTCCTTCCCCACTGTAATGCAATCCCAGAGTTGGTAAACATAGGTGTGCTGGTGTGGGTGGCACAGCCCTCCACTTTGGAGGGTGTGGGATGGTGTAGAACCGCACATAGTGATTGACAACTACTTAACCAGTTAACATAAACTGTACAGTATTACAGCAGACTAAGCGGGGGGGATGCACACAACAATAACCCCAATGAGGGTGGCTGTGTCCACAACATCCACACCCAACTATATATACAAACTCTGGTATCGCTGTACAGCTCTACAGTGGGGAAGAGGGCATTTACACATCTACTACTAGTTTTGATGGAATGAATTTCCACAAGATGATTCCTTTGAAATGTTAGCATTTCCCAGTTAGTTCTCGGATAGATGACCTCCTGGGACATGTATTTTCTGCAAATTGAAGTAGATCCCTTGACATACACACACACGTACTTGGCAACACTGAGAGTAGAACCCCTACATAGGTAGTTATTGCTACTAATGTGTTTGGCCTTAATTGCACACAGCTTTTAGAATGAGGTGTGTCCCAATTTCTTGTTAAGTGAAGAACATCACCAGGCCTTGTACAGTATGGTAATGGGGGATGTACTGGGTGTTAATGAACAATACATAGTATGACATACTGTCATATACACATTGACAAACACATAACAGTCATAGACACATCTGAGAGACCTGGGTTTATCAGTGCTAACTACCTTGTCAATGAGTCCATTCTGTTACAGATAATTTGCACACAGCACATGCATCATTGGGCTGGATAGTGTAATCAGTTACCTGTATGGTTGATGTTGACAATGGTCATCATACAGTGGACCTTGGGACATGTTCTGCGGGTACCATGGTGTAAAGATAGTATACCAAGCACCCACACCCCACATTGGATATTTTACTCACTGAAACCCATGATAATACTCTGACATACCCACGATCAAACATTGATCAGGATTGCAATACAACCCTTTGTCTATCTCATCAGTGCTACTACAGGGATATGCATGTATTGCACATGCCACAGGGATAGTAGGGTGATGGTTTGTCATGGCTCTCCTAATGTCAGCAACATCACTATCCCTTATACTGTATGGCAAGGTGTATTGTATTTGGAGAATGTGGCCTCCGAATGCTGTATCCTACAAATATACACACTTGCACACACTTGCACACACACACACACACACACACACACACACACACACACACACACACACACACACACACACACACACACACACACGCACACTTGCCAGGACTCAGAGGGTAACCCATGCCTATCTACCCATTTTTACAACAGTGTTGTACTGGTACTGCAAGCTCCAGGTAGCCCATAGGGTGAAGAGTGTAACAAGGTACATTTAATGTCCATTACAGCAGCAGCCATTTCTAACTATGGCGATGAGGGTTGTAGTGGGTGAAAAGGCCCTCAGGGTATTATCAACTACAAGTTTACAAACACACAGACACGGTTATTCTCAGTAATGCACACTGACACATTTGTCAGTACTAGGGTCCATAGGTGCAGGTGTTCCTAGGTGTGTACTTGGATATTGTCCATGGAGAGATAAGAAGAGTAGCGGATATGGGTACAGTGGTATCATGTCACCTGACATTTGTCAGCAGGCCATCTATCAACTGATGCCATGTGAGTGATCCTCAGGATGAGAGTTAAATGCAGCATCCAAGGGTCGCATGACATTGGGGAGGGGGACAAATACCAGTTTTATGCCTTGAATACTGTTTTTTGATCAAATGAACTTTCGATCAAATGGGTTTAGGTCAAATGGTCTTTTGATCAAATGAAGTAGACCCATGTATATATATATATATATATATATATATATATATATATATATATATATATATATATATATATATGTGTGTGTGTGTGTGTGTGTGTGTGTGTGTGTGTGTGTGTGTGTGTATGTGTGGGTATGTTGATATTAAGTGTTAAACTCTTAGCCTAGAGGGTTTCTCTGTATTTATAAGTGTTAGTCACATATCATTGAATTTATTACTGCTCAATGTCTGAGTTTTTTGGCTTCTGCTACATACCTACAATGAACTGCATTACTAGCTGAGTTAAGTACAAACTTGCAGTGTTAAAGATTGCACTGCATTTTATTTTTCTGCCTGTTTAATTGTTTCATTAAATATTGTGGTCTGTGTCTCTCTTTAGTTATTTACTTTTCTATTTAATTGTTTCATAGAATACTGTGGTCTCTCTCTCTCTCTCACTCTCTCTGCAGTACGTGGGGGTTATTGTGTTTCACTTCATTGATATTCAGTGTTAAACTCTTAGCCTATTGTGGTCTGTGTCTCTCTTTAGTTATTTATTTTTGTATTTAATTGTTTCATAGAATACTGTGGTCTCTCTCTCTTTTTCTCTCTCTCTCTCTCTGCAGTTAGTTTCCAGCCTTCCTTGTTCTTGTTCTGGTATTAATCTTGGTGGCTTTGGAATTGCCCGCCCCTCCTACAAATTCGTGTTTGAACACTCCTCCTGGGTCTATCTCACTTGCTCACTCAACTGTGTGCAGTGAGATCATATTTGACTTCAGACACTTCTACCAGTCCCATCTGATTAGCTCTATCCCAGCTCTATTCCAGTTTAGTGTCATTAGCTCATTCTACCTAATACAGAGAGAACATTTGTGAAGGGCAAGCCACTTAGGTCCTTAATTTTGAATTATCTTCTGTTTCTCCTTTATCCCTTTCCACTTTACAAAATAAAAAATCTAAGCTTGTTTTCTGCATTTCCTGTAACTAGTCTAGTCCAGAGACAGATTTAGTGTAACCAGGACTGTTTGTAAGCTTCTGAGTCCACAAAGCCTTTCTGTGTTGGAGGGAAGCCTTCTAGCTTATCAGTGGGAGTGGTAAGCACTAGGTAGCCTATCTACCACAAGAGTGGTTTCTGGCCCAGAAATTGTAGTTTATTGGCCATTTGGGCAGTTTTTCCATCTCTTTCAACTTTCTGGTTTAAAAGCCTGTGTTTGTGCTTGTTTCCCACCTTTTCTGTAACTAGTCTAGTCCAGATACAGATTTGCTATATCCAGGACTCTTTGTAAACTTCTGAGCCCCTGAAGCCTTTCTGTGTTGGAGGGAAGCATTTTAGCTTATCAGTGGGAGTGGTAAGCACAAGGTAGCCTATCTACCACAAGATCAAGGTACAGATTCTTAGTTTTAGCACTTGAATTTGCTTATTCATGCTCAGCACTTCTTCAGAACTTGTTAGCACTAAATAAGCTACAAATTTCTACAACACTCAACCTTCCTCTTTACCTAGAAGAAAACGGTTTTTGTACTTACTTTCCTCACTTACTTAGAGAAAAACAGCTTATACTCACTTTCGTCACTTGTCTAGAGGAAAGCAGTTTTTTATTCAGGCATGTCCAAGGGTCAACTCCCAGTGTTCTCTCCTGTCTATCTGATGAATCTGGGCATCTTGGGGCAATGTAGCAATTGCCTCATGTACACAGACAACTCTCTCCTCCTACCACCCAACACCACAACCTGTGAGAGATGCACGTATCTAGCCAAACTGGAGTAAATCGCTCTCCAACCAAGACTGAACTTGACAGTCAAGAGGAGAAGGTAAACACTTGCACCACACCACACTCATCACATAGTCTCACTAAATCTACACCACCAAAATCCACACATAGAAACACAAAAACATTCGCAGAGGTCCTCAATAATAATTTGCTCAAGCAACAGAGCCTTCCAAAGCAGAAACGCAAGCAACCTCCACCCCCAACACAACCCAAATGACACATAGCCCACAGACTTAGTATGCTAATAAACCACAGCCCTTAAGGCAAAGCAATGTACCCAACACACTAGTCATAGGTGACTCTATAGTCAGGCACATTGATGTCCCACTCACCAGGCTAAACAAGGAGAAGGTTACTGTCAACTGCCTGTCAGGTGCCAGGATCCACCACATAACCCACACACTCAAGTCACTCCACAAGTACCAATATAGGTTCATAGGTTCATAGGTAGGTACTAGGCTATCGGCCCAAGGGCCTAAGTAAGCCTAGCCAACAAGGTTCCCTGGCTTACACCACCCAAGAAAGTTATTTTCCTGTACCCCTGTCGAGCAGAGCCATAGAAGTGATCCCCAGGGTGTATTTCCTATTTCCCATCCACTCATCAAGATTTTTCTTGAAGAGTGCTAATGAGAAACTTTGCTTGACAGAGATGGGTAGCTTGTTCCAGAGTATGGGAAGACTGTGGGACAGGAATCTATCCCTCCAGCATGTCCTGTTTATTGTGGTGACAAGGTTTAGGTCCCTTGAGCATGTAGCTCTGAGGGATTGGGATTTCTTTAGGTGTAGCATGTCCAACAGCTCTGGGTTTGACATAGGGTGGGGTTGGGAGGGTGGCCTAATGGTTAAGGTATTGACCTTACAAACACAAGGTGCAGGGTTTGAGTTTCATAAGAGATAATTGGCTAGGCTTAAAATGGCTCAAAAGGGCAGTTAGCTTAGTACTAATCTATGAACCTATGAACCTATACCTTTATATTTTAGGTAGTGATTACCTCGAAGTAGGCGATATGCGATGGAGTAAAGCTGGAGTTTTTTGAGATGGTACTCTGAGACGGACATATTACTCTGTCATTGTCCATGTTGGTGTGAACTACCTGAGATGTACCTCCCTGGACTACATGACAAGAGACATGGAAGAGCTCTCCGATCTTGTAGCCCAGGCAGGTATGACCCTAGTCCTGAGTAGCATTATGCCATCACCCAGAATGATACCACAGTACAAGGACAAAATGATTGACTTTAACAATTGGCTAAGCTTCTGGTGTCATTCTAAGGAAATCCAGTATCTGTCTGCCTGGGACGACATGGTCAACATACCATGATTCTTTGCCAGAGATGGCCTGCATCTGTCACCCCTGGGATTCCGGATACTGGCTAAGGGTCTTGCCACCCCTATAGTGCATTTTTAGGCAAAGTTCAAATGACAAACTCACCACCGTAACAGGAACAGGCAAGCAAAAACTGAGGGTAATGCTACTCAATGCTAGAAGTCAAAATCTCAAAATGCATTCACTTGAGGCACTCCTTAAAATGGAGAACATCGATATCTGTGCAGTGACTGAGACCTGGTTCAAGGCTCTAGAGAGCACCCCTGCATTACCAGGCTATAACTCCTATCACACTTTTCGGCCATCTAATCTGGGCCAGGACACCAAGGGCGGAGGTGTGTCCATATTCATTAAGGATATCCACACCTCCAGGCTAGTTGTGCAGCATAATGCATCCGAGGTTATCCAAGTGCAGCTAACTCTGGGCAAAACTGCAATCCAAATTGTAACTTGCTACAGATCCCCCACCATGACCCAGGATTCCCACTCCTCTTTTCTTGATATACTGGAAAATATTAGGGTTCAACCAAACACCCTAATAATGGGTGATTTCAACTACCCCACCATTAACTGGGAAAACTACTCATGCACCAACTCCTTTGCTCAACACTTTCTGGAATTCGTAAATTCCAATGCCCTGGATCAACTTATCCACACCTCCACCAGAGGCAGCAATATCCTAGACCTAGTCATTATCAACATGAGTGACCGGTGTTCCATACCTGAAGTCAACTCCTCGTTGGTCAGATCTGACCATAAGCTAATCACCCTAGATATCCACATCCTGCCCCCACCCACCATTAAGGAAACCATGGTAAAAAATTTCTCCAAAGTCAACTTCATGCTTAAGACAGACGTGGTGAACTTCATGACACCCATGCAGATGGACAATACAGTTACGACTTCTGAATCCTACACAAAGCACTATAAGCACTTACACAAGTGCATGGAATATGCTATCCCAAACAGAACCAAGATGTTATCCTCCAAAAAAAGGAAGCTAATCTGGTGGTCCCCTGCCATAAACAAACTCTACAACAGAAGGAAGAAACTGTTGCAAAAGAGACTAAAATCCCATGAGAGGAGCAGCTTCCTGGTCAGCCTCAATAAGAAGCTGAGATCCCTTATATGATCCTCCAAAACTAGCTACAAAAACAAAATCACCACTGATTCTAAGGGCAAACACAAAACATTCTATAACTATGTCAGGACTCTCAATGGCAACACCCAGATCTGCTCTGAGTTACAATGGCACAAAAATTACAGAACCAACTGATATTGCCAACATCCTGGCAGATAGGTTCAGTGCTAACTTTACCCCCTCTCACCCCCTAAAAGGCCCATATCTATACATGAAGAATGCAGAGTCCCTGTAATTACATCTATGTAGGTAAAAGCTGCACTCTCTAAAACCAAAATCACAGCATCCATGGGACCGGACAACATCCCAGGCTGCATTTTACATGAACTTCAGAATGAACTGGCTCTTCACCTAAGCACCATATTCAGTCATGGTCTCACGTCAAGCTTTGTGCCCGCTGAATGGCACACAGCAACAGTTATCCCACTCCACAAAGGGAGGGCCACCACTGATCCTGGGAACTATCACCCTACTAGACTGATGAGCCTGTTCTGCAAGGCCATGGAAGGTATTATCGTGGAACTCATAAACAAAGACATTGGTAACCTCCAAACTCTGGACCCCACCCAGTTCGGGTTTGTGAAAGGCAGATCATGCCTTCTGAACCTGATTGACTTCTTTGAGGCAGTAACCACAGCCATAGACGAGCGTAAGGTGGTTCACACAGCCTATCATGATGTCGCCAAGGCTTTTGACACCATCCCCCATTCTGCAATTATAGCTAAACTCACTAAACTAGGTATAAATCCCTATGCCGCAAGATGGGTTGCCAACTGGCTCACTGACAGAACTCACACTGTAAAAGTTGCAGACTCCAAATTTGACTTCAAACCAGTGACAAGTGGAGTACCACAGAGTTCAGTCTTGGGACCTCTCCTGTTTGGTATCTACTTCTCTGAAGTACAGGCTAACAGAGAAAGCCTTTAGCTAATGAAGTTTACAGATGACTGCAAACTAGGAGCCATAGTTAAGTCCCCAAATGATGTGGACATCCTACAGAAGGGCCTCAGTGAGACAGATCCCTGGTGTCAGAGGCATGGCCTCAAGCTCAATGCCAAAAAGTGCATTGTCATCCCCTTTGGTAAAGACTCTGTGCCCATGAACTACCACATAAATGGCAGCCTACTTAATTCTGAATGTGTGATAAGAAATTTTGGGACTCAGGTGGAGAGTAGACTCTCCTTTCATAATCACATCACCACAGTAGTCAGGAAATCCTTCTATGTGGCACACCTCATCACAAGAGGGTTCTCATCCAGGAAAAAAAAGGTCATTGTTCCCCTCAACTCGGCACTCATTAGACCCATTAAAGAGTACAACGCCCCTTTTAGAATGTACCTCACAAGACATCTGCAGCAGCTGGAAAGGCCACAGAATTACCTCACAAAGAGGATTACTGGCCTCAAACGGATGCCCTACACTGGCTGTCTCAAAAAACTCCAGCTTTACTTTGTAGCATATCGCCTACTCCGAGGAGATCTCTGCCTAACATATAAAGCTATGTTAAACCCAGAGCTGTTGGACATGCTACACCTAAAGAAATCCCAATCCCTCCGAGCTACATGCTCTAGGGACTTAAACCTTGTCACCACAATAAACAGGACATGCTGGAGGGATAGATTTCTGCCCCAGAGACTTCCTATACTCTGGAACAAGCTACCTATCTATGTCAAGCAAAGTTCCTCATTAGCACTCTTCAAGAAAAATCTTGATGAGTGGATGGGAAATAGGAAATACACCCTGGAGATCACTTCTGTGGCTCTGCTCAACAGGGGCACAGGAAATTAACTTTCTTGGGTGGCGTAAGCCAGGGAACCTTGCTGGCTAAGCTTACTTAGGCCCTTGGGCCAATATCCTAGTACCTACCTATGAACCTATGTATCCATATATATATATATATATATATATATATATATATATATATAGATATAGATATATGTATGTATATGTGTGTGTATGTATACTACTATTTGCATCAGGACTCCAAAGTTCATTATGAGCTTGAGCAACCAGCAGCCTTTACCCCTCCCTTCTATTTACCCAACAGCCAACATATCTCTTCACTTACACTAACCCTCTCTTACTAAGTATCTCATCTTCCACAGTTCTTTACCAGTTAGCCCCCTCACATACTTTCCTACAATACTAGATTTGCCCACTAGGTGGCATCCTTCTCCTGTCCATTCTTCACTGCCTCTCTCTCTATTTTACCTCCATAACTTCACTATATTTCTTACTTATTATCTTTCTTCACCCTCATCCTATCCATTTTTCACTGCCTCTCTCCCTGTTTTACCTCTGTAACCTCACCGTATTCCTTAAGTTCCTGACCTGCTCCTCCTGTTACTCACCTTGTGCTGAAACAGTATCTACCCTCCTGTATCTTATGTTTGTTAGACTCCTGTATTATTTCAGACCTTTCCCACTCATGTCCTACCTTACTTACCTCTAGCTACCTGCATTTCTGATAGTTTCTTCTCCAGATTCTCCTTCAATTGTCTCTTTCTATTAAACTCTCATTGTGACATTGCCATTTTACTTCTCTTTTTTTCCTGTCTTACTTCCCTTCTGTACCTCCATTTTTTGGGATAGCCAATACCCTCTCCAGGTGTGGCTTGTCACTAGCCCTGCCCACCTGCATCTGTTGCCCACCTTCTCCCTTTCCTGTGCTGCCTCTAGTCCTCTGGGAAGTTATTTATACCCCTTGTCCTGTGAGGCGCCATCTTTCTTTATTTCACTTTTGTAAGTCCTTGGCTGCTGTCTGTTCTTGCCCCAGCATCTTTGCCTCTTGTAAGTAGAGTCAGTGATTTCATTATCTGGTATACTATGGATGTATGCACTGTGAATTGAATGCTCGTCTAACTACTGCAGTGTTTATTGTGGACTGAATGTATTAGTCATATAACGCTCTGATACTGCATTTGTGCTTGTTGTTAAGAGAGTTGTTCTCTCTCTCTCTGCAATGGTTATTAATACTTCGCCTTGTTGTTCCTGTTTTTTATATTTCAGAAAACGGTAAAGGTAACATGGTGGATAGCAGGTTTTCCTCTCACTCAGCCACTGTTAAAACTACTGTATCTTATGTTATTGTTATACAAAGAATGTAATGGTTATCGTTTATGCGTCCCATGTGAAGCCTTAAGAAAAAGCTATCTCTTAGCCCCGTTTCCTCTAACCTGATTGTAATACCTGGATCTACTGTCCTTTTGCTGTAACTGTTTAATAATTTAGTGCCCATTCACCTAGCATGGTTGCTTTAACAGATGAACTACGGAGGTGATAACCTGAATGTCTAGTTGTAGTAGTTGTCTCTCCTTCTGTTAATAGCACGCTTACAATTATTCCTGCATTCTGTAACTGATAAGTCTGTCTGTGGTTTGTCCTACTCCACGTTAGTACTGTGATTGTAGCCTACACAGCAATTGGAAACTGCGCCACCCACTTGGAGCTAGTCTGAGCATTCTGTTGGGCTTTAAACTATTTTGCCTTGCAAGCGAACACTTGTTCCTGCAATTTAATTACTGACATTTTGGTGCATTGTCCAATTTCAAGTGTCTCCCCACATGGAGCTAGTCTGAGTGTTCTGTTGGGTTTTAAACTATTTTGCCTTGCAAGCAAACACTTGTTCCTGCAATTTAATTACTGACATATTGGTGCATTGTCCAATTTCAAGTGTTTTTAGTGCTATTCTAGCCGATATGGCTAATTGCAACTACGCCACCCATGTGGAGCTAATCAGAGCACTCTGGAAATCCCTATTACCTGCTCACAGCCTGGTACGGCTAGATATAAAAGTGCCTCACATATGGAACTAGCCTGAGTGTGCTGTGGACGTGTATTTTACCTGATTAAGCCTGGAGCGTCTGCTTGTAATTGTACCACCATTGTGGTTCTATTTTGAACGTGCATAAGCCCATATCTCTCCTTCACTTGTTTACTTTAAGATGATGGTGACTCCCTTCTTGCCTGTATATTAAGGTTTGACTCTGGGACTGCCCCAACCTTCTTCCTACCTATTTCTGGGGATTTTTAATCTGGTCTCCAGCAAGACAACTATTATTTGATAAAAGGAAAGAAAATCCATTGTACCTTAACATTTTATGTTACACTATTACTTATAGTCAATGCCTGAATCTGCTTTGTTGTTGACCTTATTCACTTAATTTTAATTCTATTGCACCTAGCTTGTATGCTATTCCTATTAATTTGTTAGGCACATGCTTAGAATACCTATAAGAATTGCATTTAACTTTATTATTAACTGTGTCTGAATGTAAATGTTTTATTTTATTACTATTAGCTTTACTGCCTAGAAACTTGCTGAATGTTAACTCTGTTATCTCCCCTACATTTGTCTCCCTTTCTCCACAAAGTACCCAGCTCAACATTGTCCTGATCCTGCTATAGCCACAATCTACCTGATGATAAAAGAACCCTATCCAAACTCCAGTGGCCTCATCTACCTGCCTCTTATTCTCTGCACCCTCTATCAAGGAAGGAAGAAAGTATGTTATGGACTTAGTCCCACTTGTACAGTAGGCCTCTGTCTACTATTTGCATCAGGGCTCCAAAGTTCGCTACGAGCTTGAGCAACCAGCAGCCTTTACCCCTCCCTTCTATCTACCCAACAGCCAACATACCTCTTCACTTACACTAACCCTCTCTTACTAAGTATCTCATCTTCCACAGTTCTTCACCAGTTAGCCCCCTCACATACTTTCCTACAATACTAGATTTGCCCACTAGGTGGCAACCTTCTCCTATCCATTCTTCACTGCCTCTCTCTCTCTCTCTGTTTTACCTCTGTAACTTCACTATATTTCTTACTTATTATCTTTCTTCACCCTCATCCTATCCATTTTTCACTGCCTCTCTCCCTGTTTTACCTCTGTAACCTCACTGTATTCCTTAAGTTCTTGACCTGCTCCTCCTCTTACTCACCTTGTGCTGAAACAGTATCTACCCTTCTGTATCTTATGTTTGTTAGACTCCTGTATTATTTCAGACGTTTTCCACTCATGTTCTACCTTACTTACCTCTAGCTACCTGCATTTTGGATAGTTTCTTCTCCAGCTTCTCCTTCAATTGTCTCCACCCGCTCCATTCGCCCTGCGGGCTCACTCCGCTCCCCTACCCTACCCCCAAATTCCACCCACCCCCAGTGGTCCTACTCTTATACCTATCAAACCGCACCCCTTCTCCATTCCACCAATCACTATCCCAGTTCCATTAAACAATCTTCTCTATTTTCCCGCCTTTCTTCCACCACTTCTTATTTTTCCCACCACACCCTTTTGCCTTTCCTTACCACACCTACTTTACCTCTGTACCTATAGTAATAATTTATATCTACCATGGCAATGAATAAACCCTCCACCCTAGTCCTCTTACTGAAGCTTCTCATACTCACACTTCTACCTCCTTTAACTCTAAAATACCTGCTAACCTACTATGAGCACCCAATATATTCACACTTTCCCTACCCTACTAAACAATCTACCTCTTCTTCACTAGCCTCTCACACTGACCATTTCAACATTACTTCCACACACAGCTATCTACTACCTAAATACCATAGGACAGCCAACATCAGATATAACTTCACTAATAACAAGAGATAACTATTTCTTCTCAGTAAATATACTAATACTAGATATCTTACACTACTCTTCTCCCTAAAGTATGAAGATATTCACCAAAACCCTGGCCCTAACACCTCCACTACCACTCATCTCATCAACCCAAACCCATCTGCTATCCACCTACTTAAAAAACCACCCAACTCACTCTTAATAGCTCACCTCAACATACGTAGCATTAATAATAAAATAAAACAACTCCATGCTCTCTTGGAACTCTACTCCTTTGATATTATTTGTCTAACAGAAACTTGGTTAAAACATGTAACTAAAGACAATGAAGTTATCCCACCTGGTTACAACATCTTACGCCTTGACCGTGTAGCCAAGAAAGGTGGTGGAGTAGCAGTTCTATTCAAATCTGATTTTCAAATAACCATCTTCAACCAAAAACCTCCTCAGGACTCTAATGCTGAGATACTTATTAACAAGCTTCAGCTAAACTCAGTCAAATCTATCTATTTTATCTGCATCTATGTTCCTCCAGGCAATAACATTACTACCATCAAAAACATCCTTTGCTGGTTATCTCAAAACCTTCCCCAAGAAACCATAATCTTAGGTGATTTTAACATTGATTGGAAATGTTGCAACAACAACTACCCTACTAGCCATATTAATCTCTATGGGTTTACCCAAACTATTACCTCCCCTGATAGAATAAACAAGACTAATAAGAAAGAAAGCACCTTAGATTGGATACTCATTAATAATCAACCCCAGACTTATGAATCCGAAACCCTCCCTGATGACGTAAGCGATCACTCACTAACCTACATTATCAGGTTCAAAACCAGTCCACCCATTCAACCCATATTTAGGACAATTAGAACCAAGAAAAACTTAAACTTGGATCTATTCCTAAGTGAACTTGTAGCATGTAATTGGTCCCCCTTAAAACACCTTTCTCTAGACAAAGCTGTTGATTACTTTAATGCTAATTTCCTAGCCATACTCAACCGCCATGCTCCTACCCGCTCTATTAGGATAAGAACTAAATCCGCTCCTTGGCTTTCTAAGGAAACTAAGCAAAAAATCCATCTCAGAAATAAATACTGGAATAAATCACGCTTAACTAAAAACCCTGCTGACCTTCAAAACTACAAACAACTGAGAAATGAAACAAAAAAGCTATACTGTCCGATAAACAAAACTATTACCTACAATCTCAACAGACCCACCATAATAAACCACAAAAGTTCTGGGCAAGTATTAATCAATTATTACATCCCGGTCAATCTATCACACCTAACCCACAAGGCACTGACAAGGACCATCCCAAACAAACTGCTAATGCCTTTAATACCTTTTTCACCAAAGCAATTCAAACTCTTGCCAGTCAGCTCTCTCCTCAAAACGTGACTATTTCTAATTCTGACACTAACCCACCACCTCCATTTCTCTTCCAACCTGTCCCAACAGCATTCATTCTCACCCTTATCCGAAAACTCAAACCATGCACTCCCTCTGCTGACCTACTACCTGCAGAATATTTACAGTTAGCAGCCAAATCTATTGCTTATCCCATCTCCATTCTGATCAATAGAACCATCACTGAAGGATATATCCCCAAACTTTGGAAAGTCTCTCATATTATTCCCCTTCATAAGGGGGGAGACTCCACTGAACTCTCTAACTATCGTCCCATAGCCCTACTTTCTCCTTTATCTAAGATTATGGAAAGATGTATCCACAGGCAATTGCTAGACCACCTTCTTCATAATAACCTGCTTTCCAACTCCCAACATGGTTTCAGACCTTCCCATAGCACTACTACTGCCCTCCTCTCCTTTATAGACACCATCAACAAAAACCATAACCTTAACATGCTTTCCTCTGCACTTTTCATTGACCTGTCCAAGGCTTTTGACATGGTAAATCACAATATATTCATAAACATTCTCAAATCTCTGTCACTTGACATACTAGCTATAAAATGGTTCCAGTCCTACTTAAATGACAGACATCAATCTGTGCTCTGGAACACCATTCTTTCTACCCATCTACCTGTTAATATTGGTGTCCCTCAAGGGTCCATACTGGACCCTCTCCTGTTTTCTATATTCATCAATGACCTTCACAAAGTAGTTCCGCAAGCTACATGTATACAATACATGGATGACTCTACACTTATATGCTCAGCCACTTCTGTATCTGAACTTCACTCCCATATACAAGACGTATTTAACTCTGTAGAACTATGGTTTACAAAATGCTGTCTCCTACTAAACCCTAAAAAAACTAAACTTCTCCTTTTTACACCTACCAGTAAATCTCCCCCAATAGACTTCACTGTAACATCCAATAATGGTACTCTTATATCCCAAGATCTTACTACCAAACTGCTAGGTATCACCATAGACAACAGCCTTGACACCCATATCAACAAAACTTTGAAAACTACTAATAAAAAAATAGGCTCTCCTTATAGGATAAAACCCTTCCTCACTCCTGCAACTAGAATAACTATTGCCCACACCCATCTAATCTCTACCCTTCTTTATGCCTCACCCATATTTACTAATCTGTCGAAAAATAACGTTAAGAAACTAGAAAACTCCTACAATAATATAGCCAGATTTGCCACAGGTAACCCTTACAGAACACACCACTGTATTAATTTAGAGCATCTAGGGTGGCTTGAATTACAGCAGCAGCTGAAATTTAATCAACTTGCCATCGCCCATAAAATACTTTATCAACCTGCCAAGACACCCATCCTATCTAACCTTATTCACCCCTACTATAACCTGAAGTCCCCAAGATCTTCACAAAAACTTCTTGTAAATATCAATAAATCAAACAATAGAGCTGGAGACTCTCTCTTCTCTAATACTGTTGGAAAAACCTGGAATCTACTTCCCTCCAAACTTTCCACACTTCCCTCTATTACTCTGTTCAAAAATAAACTTAAGCTCTTCCTTAAAACACATTGGATATGCCCCTGTACTAAACCTGACTGACCAACATGCTCTTGTTACTTGATTCGACCTTGCCTTCTCATCTCTGCAACAATTTCATCTTAACAACTACTATTCTACGTCTCCATCATACTCTTACTTATTACTGTATTCTCAAAGAAGTGACATGTTGTACTACTAGATGTATTACTCAACTGATACTCCATATTACCTTCTTTTTATCTTCCTTTTATCTACATTTATACTGTACTTTTTAGCTATTATTCTTTCTGAACATTTAATTGTAACTTCATTAGTAATTGTACTAAGTCTAGTGAAATATTTTGCATTTTTTTATACTTTATAAATGTGTGACCACCTAAATTTTTTTTTATGGTGAATGTATTTGCATTTTAAATATGTACTGCTGTAGATGTGAACTTTATTGGAACTGTTTGGAGCTTATCTCCCCTGACCTCTACTGAAAATGGACATATATCCAGCTAGACTAGGCCAGTCAACAAATGTAAAATAAATAAAATAAATATATACACACACACACACACAATATATATATATATATATATATATATATATATATATATATATATATATAAAAAACATATGCCCATAACACGTAGTGCAGTCATACCTCAGCACCAATAGTCACAACCTCTTACTGCAAGGGGATGTCATGTAAGTATTGCAGGTATAAATGTAGAATGCTGCTACAGTAACAGGGGTTGTGTTAACAGACATGTTGTGTGGGAAGTCACTTCTGATACTGACGTACACCATTAGTTACTGACAGACATCATAAGATCATCATAGTGAAGTACCACACACATCACAGTAATGATCCTGTGGACTACAGCAGAGATATGACAAATAAACGTGGACAGTCTGACAAAATCTGGTCAGTCCAGAGGTATACACAGAACTCCTTAGTGCAAGAAGCGTGGACCAAGCCTGACAAAGTGGATATTTACAGCCATGTAAATGGGGGTATCACAAAAATACTGGAATAGATAGGCTCACACAGTTGATGCAGTCACACACTCCTGTCTGTCCTAACACATATTAACTGGAGGAGCAGAGGTTCCAAGTCCACATACTTCCCACTTGTTAGTGACATACATCTTTACAGCATCCCAGTGCTTTGTCAGAAATACACAACAGTTATGGTGGCCAGGCAACAGTATATCTGACAAATATCTGGACATAACATCATACTAGGTAAATACACTGAGCTGCTAGGCATGTCACAAATCACTGTGCAAACTACAGGCAGACTGCCACAACACTGACCCAAGTTTCCTATGGGGGAATACACATGTACTTGCAAATATAGCAGACACTACAGGCATGTAACAGCATGGAGTAACAGACTCCAATGTGAAAATGCATACCCACAACCAATCTGAACACAGTCACATTATGGTAAGCCTAATTAATATTACAGTATATGGACTGTGTGATCAAAACTACCCTCATATGTGCCACTCACACAGTAACCCTACATATACTGGGCCAATATACAGTGTAGTCTGATGCCTGACTGTGGTATGGGACATGTGTCAGTCTGGCCATATAAACATGTACACTGATAGGGTACCATAAACTGGAGCAGCATGTAACATCAGATAGAACAGGACCAAGAACAATGACCTCTACCACAGTCTGTACACAGGCCAAGTAACATATTCACAATACACACTCTGTCAACAATCACCGTAAGTACACAGAACTCACTACTGTACACACTACAACAAAATGTCCAGGTTTTGTCCTCAAATATAAGGCCTACTATACATAACATGTCTAGCAGTCTGATATCTCACTGGCTTGTTATCAGGTATGATGTCAGTAAATAATGATGTACTGTATATATGCACCTCTTACTGCATGACATATGGACAAAGAGTGACAGACTTGGGGGATGGAAGCACAAACACAGGGCCAATATTGACATATTACTTTGATAAACTTCGTTGACCAGGTTGGACGTGGATTTCTTCTGTTTTTGACTTTGATAAACTGAGAAATTTCCTGGTGTAACAGGGTTTGTTGTGACATATCTCTTCTGAGGGATATGAAGTCAGTAACTAACATGGATGTCACCATGTACTGATTGTAATCATCGGAGTATGCTATTGCATTTCTAAAGACAGGAAATGTGTGAATAACACAACACATGTAAGACTACAAACTTTAGCCAGTCTGCAGATAGCCCTACAGGTGAGGGTTTCCTCAACCGCATAACACTGTTATGCCAGACATGAAATCATGTAGAACAGCCATATCCACACAAACCCTGTTAAACCAACATTACTTCAAATGTTGAACAGCAATACTTACATTCTGCCCCATGTCGGGAACATCCCCCTCCTGTTTGTTGGCCTGTCTCCACAGTGTATGTTGTAAGAGGTATTTCGAGCTACAATCTATGATGCTGTTTGTCAAAAACCCACATGAAGTCCTGCTCACAGTGAAGGAAAAAGGCCAACACCCACATGAAGTGCTTAGTTATAGGAGTGTGTTTCCATGCAATTGGCTATAGGAATGATACCATGGCTGTTCCACATGCAATTAGCAAGTGGGGGACTGCAATCCGTGCTCAGGCCATCAGCTGATCATGAGCATTACTTACAAAACTTAAGCTGCTGCCTATCCAAAACAGATGTACTTTTCCATATCCACCAGAGAGTGAGAGAGAGGGAGAGAGAGAGAGAGGGAGAGAGAGACAGAGACAGAGACAAAGTAAGAAAGGAAGGGAGTAAGAGAGTAAGATAGTAAGAGCCAAGCATGTTGTGTGATCCGTGGGTGGAAAGTGGTATCTGGGTATTATAACAGTTGCCTATAGTGTTTACTAATCCATACTATCACATAGTAATTGCACATGGCTGTACACATTTATGGATGATGATTGTCTACAACAACTTCTGCAGTGTTTGAAAACTGTTGGCCTTGTAATGTGGACAATGGGAAATATAGGTCCTCAATATAATGATGTAGCAAAACCCACACTGCAATCGATCCTGTCATTACACAATCACCCCAACACCCACAGAGGATACTGATGACACACACAAACACACATTTACCAGTACTGAGTTTTTAACTCCTACCTGACTATGTATTGGTATTACAGTGTTATGCATTTATTGCATGTGTCACGGAGCTTACATGTTGGAGAGCTATGCAATGGTATCTTTGAAGGTGAGTGACATCAGCAACAGTGCTAAAGGAGGGATAAGGGAAGTGTAGTACGTGTGAATGTCCACAAAAGCAGGTGTCAATGAAAATACACACACACTCTCTCAGGGAAACACACACCTTATATCAGCTGGCAGAATCACAATTAGAACTCCTACCTAACTAGTTTGCTACATTACAGTATTACGCAGTTATTTCAAGTGCCACAGAGCTTATATGGCTGATACATGGCCAAAGGGTTATTTCAAGGTGAATGACATCAGCAGGTGTGCTAAAGTAGGGTAATGGGAGGTGTAGTGATTGTGAATGGCTTAAAAATCATTAATCTCCACACACACACACACACACACACACACACACACACACACACACACACACACACACACACACACACGCACACACACTTGCCAGTACTGAGATGCATAGGTTCATTGCTTCACAGGTGTGTAGTAGGTGAATAGGCCTGAAGGCTGTACAAGGCTAGGCAAAGAGAATACCTTGGCATCAGGTCACATGAATGGTCTCCAGTGTGGCTCAGGGGTGTAGTCCTTGGAGTGGTCCCCACAGGTGGGTATTGTATTCACCATCCTCTCATTTAGGTTACTATTGTGGGTGTCCAGTGATGTGCATTGCCTCCCATGTATGTGATCTATATTTCATAACATGGACAGTGTCTGGGTTGTGCACATGTATCACATGCATGTTCTTTGACATGTGGAAGTGTACTTGAGGTCTCTGGGGCATGTTGTGTGTACAGATTGTTATCTTCTGATGTAGCATTCCTGATCTCATTTGTGGATACCTGGCTATGGAACTGAGGTCATGCTTGCACCTACAGTGACAGCATGATACAGGTATTCAGTGGAGTTAGTGGTGTCTGTCCATACAGGGCATGTGTATAAGGCATGGTATTCCCTTTGTGGGTTACATTTGCAGATTCTACAGTTGTTGCAGGTGTCCAGTGGGGAACATAGCAAAATGACCACTGCAAGCATTTATATCTGCCCGCTGTAGGGATGGGACAGAGTGCCATGTCCTTTTACTTGCTGGATAACACACACTCAGTCAGGAGATGTAACACATTACAGTACTTTCTGATATCAGTGGCACTGTTGTGGCCAACAGGCATGTAGTCCACTGCAATCACACTGTGGTTACTATCTGTGAGGCAATATGCAGGGAACTACCAATATAGTAGTTGTTGCCTAGCTAAGTGTAAGTGTGTCTGTGTATGAGACATGAGTGGAAAGTGTTGTCTGAGTAATACAAGGGTTGTCTATATTGTTCACCAATCCATAATGTCACATATAGGGCTATGGATTGTCTACACCAGCCTTTCTGGTGTTTGACATCTGTTGTCCTTGTAAGGTGGATATTGTGACATATACAAGGTCCTCAATATAATAATTTAGCAAAACCCACCCCACAATGCATCCTGTTATTACACAATCACAGTAACCACCACACACACAGACACACTTGCCAGTACTGCGATTCAAACCCCTACCTAGCTATGCATTGCTACTACAGTGTACCACATTTATCACATGCACCATGGAGCTTATAGAATGGAGGCTGTCCCAAGGTACTTCTAAGGTGAGCAACATCACAAGCCCTTGTAAATACCGGCATTGGTGATGTAGTGGGTGAGAGATCCCAAAAATAATTTTACCCTAAACACACATTTACATTTGCCAGGGGTGAGGTTCAAACCTCTATCTAATGTTTTTTATGGACCATTACATTCCGCATTTACCACATGCACCACTGACCTGAGATGGTTTAGGATTGGCAACAGGTACTTCTAACGTGGATGACATCTGCAGGACTGCTAAAGTTAGGCTCTGAGATGTGTACTGGGTGTAAATGGGGCCAAAATCTTTGAGGTACACACATACACACTTACCACAGATGAGATTCAAACCCATGCCCATGTAGTTACTGCTACTACATTGTTCTGCATTTATGGCACACACCACAGAACTTATAGAGACAGATCTTCTCCACAGGGGTATTTCATGGTGACTGACATCAGCAGGCTTGCTAAAGTAGGGCAAAGGGAGGTGTACTGACTGTGAATGGCATCAAAAGCATTAGTCTCTATATACACACACAAAGTTTCACAGTTGCCATGCTTGGGATTAAAACTCCTACCTAACTAGTATGTTACACTATAGCATTACACAGTTATCACATGCGCCACAGAGCTTATAGGGCTGGCCCTTCCCCAAAGGGGTATTTCAAGGTGACTGACATCAGCAGGCTTGCTAAAGTTGGGCAATGGGAGGTGTAGTGACTGTGAATGGCCTTAAAATAATTAATCTCTATGCACGCACACAGTTTCACTGTTGCCATGTCTGGGATTAAAACTCCTACTTTATAGTAGGTTACACTATAGCATTACACGGTTATTGCACACGCCAAGGAGCTTACAGGAGTGACCCTTATCCAAAGGGGTATTTCAAGGTGACTGACATCAGCAGGCTTGCTAAAGTAGGGCAATGGGAGGTGTAGTGACTGTGAATGGCCTCAAAATGATTAATCTCTACACACTCACAGAGTTTCACAGGTGTCATGTCTGGGATTAGAACTCCTACCTAACTAGTATGTTATACTATAGTATTACACAGCTATTGCATGCACCACAGAACTTATAGAGGTGGCCCTTCTCCAACGGGGTATTTCAATTGGACTGAAATCAGCAGGCTTGCTAAAGTAGGGCAATGGGAGGTGTAGTGACTGTGAATGGCCTCAAAATCATTAATCTCTACACACACAGCTTCACAGTTGCCATGTCTGGATTTGAACTCCTACCTAACTACTATGCTACATTATAGCATTAGGCAGTTATCACAAGTGCCACAGAGATTATGGGGCTGAGAATTGGCCAGAGGGTTATTTCAAGGTAACTGACATCAGCATGAGTGCTAACATAGGCTATGGGAAGTGCAGTGTGTGTGAATGGGCCATAAACCATTTATCTGGAAACACAACACTCAGTCACACACACCTTTTGACAGGACTGGGTATACAAATACTAGATGAATACTGATTTGTCCTATCATGTTACACAGTTATCACAAGCACCACAAACAATATAGGGCTGAGGGCTACCAAAAGCAAATGTCTACATTGATTGACATTGGCACATCATGTGATACTGGCCAATTGGATGTGTGGTGGGTGGGACAGGCCTCATGATGGCAATTACTTTGTCACTGTCTGCCTTTCTCTTCCCCACATCTCTGTGTGTGTATGTTTGACCTATTATAGTGTGTTGGCCTTGGATATGTGTGAGTATTCCTATCCAATGTGTGTGCAAAGCATGAATGGTGTGCAATGTGATGTGTGTGCACAGACATCTGTGACTGACAGACATGTATAGTCCACTGTTGTTGTCAGACATGGACGGGCTTCATTTCTGTAAGTGTAGGAACATGTCCATTATGACCTGCTGTATTGAGTGTGTGAATCCACTCCAGGTAGGTTGTACTCCAGTGCAGGATTTTGTGCTCTTCACCTACAGCTAGTGACCTGTTTCTGCAGGATATCTGTAGATAGGTTGAGAATATGGAGTCACAATGGGCGAAAGATAGTGGGGCACTGTAACTATTGTATCTGTACTACTTGTGTGACATGGTTGGTGTTTGCTGAGATATTCAGACATATGTACTGTTTTATACTGTGATGTATTATGTCATCAACTACTGACAAATATACTTATTTGCTCACAGCTATTTCCTGGTAAATACAAGATGAATGAAGCTGTGTCCAGTATTGTGGTCTGAAGCCTGCATATTCTTGCACACTCATGCCATTCTGGAGGGGTAGCTGCAGACACTTGCTGATGAGTCTGTGTAAATGGTCCAGCACATTGGTACTGTGGTGGTTGAGTATCCCCTGCTTGCACATCTGTCGACATAACAGAATGGCCATATCCTGCTGTGCCCATACCTCTCAGCTGTACAGATTCACCCAGGTTACCCAGAGGCAGGGCTTATATATCTGGTTAGTTCCCCTTCACATTGTGGTTTACAAGCGTGTTTGTAGCCACCCATGACTGGGTTTGCAGGCAGGGGTAGCATGGGCACAGATCAGAGTTTTAGACTTCACACACTCCATGGTGTCCATGCTTCTACAACCCCACTCTGTTATTCTATCCACTTCCTGACATTATGCGAGTGATATCTGAGAAGTATCCCTATAGTTGTCCCTTCATCCCAGCGGTATTTAGGGGTTGGTCCACAGTTCATACAGTAGGACATGGTGGGCATGCTACTGGGATTTGTTGACATGGCCTTGTATTTGTGTTATGTGGACTGTGTTATGTTGCCAGTTGGGACCCCATGAGATAACGCACATTGGTAGTACGGGTGAGGCACAGGCCTTTGACAGAGGACTGTAGGGCATTTGGTAGTGATGCAGGCCATCTGTAGCAGACCAGTGCATTCTGTCACTCCTACAGTCCCAGGCTGCGAGCCACTGGATTTCCCTGGGGTGACAGGCTAAGTGTGCAAGATGTTAATGGCAATAGTTCCTGTCCATATTAATCTATTGTTCTGGATGCTGGCAGGGTGCTGCTTACAGCTAGGGACACACCTGCATGGGACACCTCTTCAGCATGCTGCATTCTGTGTGTATTCCCATGCAGAAGTGGGGGTCATACTGTACTCATTCCCAACAGCAGCGATATGACCTGTGATAAACCTGTGGCTGATGGTGGGGGAAGCTGAGTGCATGTGTGATATGGAAGCTTCTTGCAGCTCACTCACATATATACCTGGGACATTCCCCTTATGCTGCCTTGTGTGGGGATATAGGCAGTCTATCATTACTTCATAACTGTACCTTTTGTGGTTTGCCTGTGATTGGCCAGACTACATCAGTATTCCATACTACACAGACAACTAATGTGCTGCTAGCCTGTATGTACAATGTCAAAGGTGTGTGCAGTTGACAGTTACATTTTATGTACTCTGTCTAGGGTACTTCCACCTGCGTACTGTGTGTATGTCTGGGCCCACATTCATGGCATGTCCATCTTTCAGATAGTGACAGATATTGACATTGGAACAATGAGTATGGATGACTGCTGAATTAGGTCTTGCTGGGATGCATTGTGGTTGGCACTGCAGTTGTCAGAACAAGGCCCTGTCATCGACAGTTCTGGTCATAGGCCATTGGGATACAACCCTCCATGCCTACATGCTAACCACTTCCACACAATATACAATACGCAACAACCTAACACACAGAGCCCTGCATATTGTACACATGCAACAGTCTATCCTGTAAATTGGGCTAGCTCAGGTAATCTGTGCTCCACTGTTATTAAACCCACATGTACATGTTACTGCATTTCTAGATAGGATTGTGGGGGGGGGGGGGCACACCTGACAGCTGTAAACATTTGCAATGACTGTACTGGTATTTCATGTACTCTGTTGGCTTCCATTTTGTTTTGTATTCTGACCTATCATGCAGAATAGAGGCATATCAGTAGAGTACAGATCTTAGGTTTTATTGACCTACATTTCAGTTTCAGACTTCTTACCCTTCAGAACTAACATACAACTGCCTGACCTGTTGTAGTCTGTCTGTGTAGGTCTGGAGGGGAGGCTGTTCTCCATTGCCATTAATTGGAGGCCTTTGCATAGCCTTTATTTATGGTCATCTATGCCTGTCCTGTTGGCTGAGGTTGTTGTTGGGTATGTGAGTCACTGACGTGCATGTGTGTGTCCCATGGACACACATTTGGGCCACCTCATGTACTGCAGTGGGATTTGTTACCTTGTCTAGAACTGCCTACTTTGTTGACACCGGTATTTGTTATGGATTTCATGCTGCCCATATAGGTGTCCACTATCTGCTGCCATCCCATTCAGCCACCCAATTCCCTTGCATGCTCACATCCATACCATAGATACAACTAGCAGAACATACTACTCCATTCAGCAATTGATAGGAAGAGTGACTTACCTAGTGGCTGTGCCAGTATTGAGGATGGTGCTGGAGGGCTGACTATGTTGGATGCACATAGTACACTCCCTATACAAGGTAAAGCACAGGTAGTGACATGTTTGGGATCCCTTTTACTGTATGTGCAAGTCAGAGAGAGGTGTCATTCCCTGGGTTCCTACCGTGTCAGTGTATGTGCTATGCATTGCCTCTTTGCCAAAGCCTAGGCATACTGGGCACGCCTTCTTCTGCCTACGTGGGCAGGCTCAGGTTGTTCCTCCTCTGAGTCACACTGTGCCTGTGCTGGCCTTGGCAATGGTGGGGGGGGGGCTGTGTAGCCCTGCCCCATGCTGTTCCTGCTGCAGCAGTTTCCACAGGATCATATTGTGTAGCATGGCACATACAATGAAAATTTGTGTACATGTAGCTGGAGAGTACTGCAAGGCTCCACCAGATATGTTCAGGCACCAGAACTGTGACTTGAGCATCCCAAACACACGCTTTATTAGGATTCTGATTTGTGCGTGTGCCTCATTATGGATTTCTTGTGTGTGTGTGTGTGTGTGTGTGTGTGTGTGTGTGTGTGTGTGTGTGTGTGTGTATGTGTGTGTGTGCATTTCTGATGGGTGTCATCAGCCACAGCTCCAGTGCATAACTAGCATCCCCAACTAGGTAGCCATATGGGATGTCCCCACTGGCAAATCTCTGGTACAGCTGTGTCATATGCCAGATGTGGGAAGTTTCCAGGGCTGCCAGCACAACATATTCATTATAATACCCTGGGCATCACACATGACTTGGCAGTTGATGGAGGGGAAGCCCCTTCAGTTTATGCAGACCCTACCCCGCTTGCCGGGTGGTGCTTTGATGTGTATGTGTGTGCAGTCTATAGCACCCACTACCTCAGAGTATTCTGCTATTTAGTGGAAGAGACGCATATTGCCGGTCAATGCCTCACGGGTGTTGAGGAAATATATGTGCTCACTGGCATGTAATGACATGGCATCCAGGAACTGGTGGAGTACCTTGGATGCTGATGCCTGTGAGATCCCCATGATATCCTCAGTTGGCCTTTGGAAGGCACCTGTGGCTAGTATTCTTAAGCCTACACATACCTTGGTATCCACTGGGATGGGTTCCCCTCTGTTGGTTCTGTGTGTGAGGCATGGCTGGCACAGCTCAACAATTTGCTGTAGTGTGTCCCTGTCCACCCTATAGCACTCCACTATCTCCAGCTCATGTAGCCCCTGGTAGGTTACCCTGGGTCTGTACACTCTTCTCCTTCGCCTCACTCTGGGTTGGTCATCAGCATTCTCATCCTCACCACCCTCAGCCTCTTCCACATATTGATGTATGAGAGCGACAGCAGCCCCTATCATTTTGTTAGTTTTGTCAGGTACAATTTCCCTGTCTGTGTACACCGGTAGTGTAGAGTTTGTGGGGAAAAAACAGAGTGAAAGGTGTTTGCATAGTTTATAGTAGTGTGCTGGGCTGGGCTGCTGCCTGTGTAATTGGCTGATTCTGATACATTTCGCCTGCCAGCTATGCTAGTTCTCCTTGATTGCCTTCCTACTGCTGTTTTCCCTTCCCATTGCCTTCCCATTTAATTCCTGAGCGCACCGCGCATACCCAGTGCTCAGATGTGAACAGAGCTGTTATTTCCTGGGGTTTATTTTTGTTTAAAACCTGGTGTGTGGCATGCACACCCATTTAGGCAATGTAAACACTACTAGGCACCCTCAGACACACACACCCTTCCTTAGCTGTGCTTAGCTAAGGGCAAACACGGGCCACAGAGCTCCAATAAGCTTACATGCATGACACTCCCCCTTATGAGGTCATCTACCTCTTATGCACATACCATGGTGTTGCTGTGCCTACACGGTTGGGTGCAAGCTAAGAGTGAGGGGAAATCTGTGATTCAGTATCAATCCCCTCATTTGCATAAAACTGACTGCTAATGCATGGTTACAAAACTGACACTCAGCCTTCCCCCTTAGAAACCACTATTCCATGGTATTGTTGTATTACGCATGCCATTGGCTATTATGGCAGAATGTTGATTTTGGTTTAAAACCTTATTTCCAACTTTTTTTCTTATTTTTGGGCTGATCCCATTTGGGGACTGCTGCCCTATAATTAAATGGCTGAAATTGGCCGAAAAAATAAAAGTTATTTTTTATAATTTTGCAACTATTTACCATGCCAATGGCCATATATTTGGCCATTGGCATGCCTACCACATTGAATACATGCTTTCTTTGGAGCTGTCATGCCTCCATTTTGTAATTTGCAGAAATGTGTTCGGTTAGTTGCTGAATACATTTCTGCAGGTTACACTATTCCTGCACAGACACCTGCCTACTTCCTGGATCGTTAATTCACTTAATTTCCAAGGTTATCATCTGCAAATGGGGTAATTAGCATATAGGAGCTGTGTCAATGCAGGAATAGTGTAGGAGCGCTCATGCATGTCCCGGAAGCTCGTTCCTGGATCGCTCATCGGCCATATTGTGTGCAGCATTTCTTGTACTATTCCTGCATATCATGCACAGCATGCTGAATCCTGAGGATAGTCTAAAATCTGATGAAATAAGCTTTCCCTTTCTTTACAATTAGTATAAGCATGTAATGTTATAATCCTGTATACTTATTCTTTCCATTTTAAATCAACAATTGTTAATCTTCCCATTTTTGCTAAAGTTACACCTGAAGTCTTTATTGTATTTTAACAGAATACAGCTATTCCAGAGCATCTCTCATTTCCAAAGTCCAGATTATCTCTCCTCCATAGTTTCTTTGTTTGTAATCTTTCTTCATTTGTTAAAAATAATCATGTCTTCTCATCACATGTGTTACACCACTCCAAAATTCCTATTCTTCTTATTATATTCATACTACTATTCCTAATAGTACCCACATTTACAGAAACACTCTAAAATTTTCATTTTCCCTTTTCCTTAGATTCATGGCTTCATAAGTTCATAGCTAATTACTAGGCTAGTTTTCTTAATAGGCCATTCTAAGCCAAACCAATTTCCTTCCTAAAGGTGAGACTCAAACACTGTACCTTGAGTCTGTGAGTAAGTATCATTATACCAACCCCCAGTCGCCAGGTGTCTATGTCATCGTTCTTCCATTTCCTTTCTTTTTTCTTTTGTCCTTATCCCTTCAGATTTTCTTTTTCTGTCTATCATTTTGCCAATAGAATTCTTTTTTTCCTTTTACTACCTCCCAGTTTACATTTTCTTCATCACTTATTTCAGAACCTTCTTCTATGACCTATGTATTATTTTTTCATCTAAAATTTTCTTCTATTTCTACTACTTCTAAAATTTATTTTCTTTGTTCATTTTCTTCTCTTTTTTTCTTTTTCCTTACAGTTATTTTCATTTTTGCAATCCATACATAGATGTCCAATTTTATTACATTTATAACATTTCAGTTCACATTTTTTGCATCATGCCCCATTTTCCCACAAATACACAAATATAACATTTTCTTTTGTCACAGTTACTTATCACATTTTCCTCTTTTTGACAAAAAAAAAATGTTTTGAGGTTCCCTACTATTTTACAAAACCCCTATTTCCCTCCACATTTATCATTCTTGATATATGTATATTTTTTCTATTTATATTTTAACACAATATTACAATCCTAGCCACTAACCACTTTTGTCATAAATTTTTGCAATATCCAGTACTTTATATAAAGCTTTCAAATGTCCTTTCAAAGTCTCTGTTTCTTCCTGTTCCAAATTGTATATGAATCTTCTTTTTTTGTTTCCCCGTTAAAGGCTTTTATCACATAAAGATTCCTTAGTTTATAGTCTTTCTTTTTCCATATTCTCCAAAAAGCATCTTCACTGAAAAAAAAGTCTCAGATATAATGTCACAAAATGTTCTTTGTTAATAAGAATAAATGCTCTTATCTCATGTGCTTTTGTACCCAAAGGAGTTATTAAATTGTCCCACACTTTATACATGTCCATTTTTTTGTCTTCCTTAATTTGAATCATCACTTACTTATGTTTTTCATTTTCTTCTGCCTTCTTTTCTGCTACTCCATTTTTGCCTTCTTTTACTTTCTCTTCATCAGTTTCCTTTTCCGTCTTACCACTATTCTTCAGGATTGTCTCTGCATCCTCCTTTTGTACTTTTTGTATAACCCCCCCCCCCCCCAGGAAACATATTTTTCATTTTCTGGCTCACTGTGCACCACCATTTATTTACGTAAGTCATCCTGTAACCCTCCCGACTGGAGGGTGGTAATTATACATCCATCATTTGCTGATTCATCTCCATCAAACAGGTTTCTTTGAAATACTGCCTCAGAATTCTGCACATATTCTCTGGTCTCAATATTTACTTCCATCTTCATTTCTTCAAATGCTCCATCATTTCCTTCTCTCTCCATCTGCCTCCCTGTTTCTCTGGGGAATCTCTGAAACTAGAACAGAAACAGGAGATGCTCCTCCAAAATGGGCACCACTCACAACAGTGATGAGTTGTCGTGGTTCCTTGGTGCCCTGTCCAAAGTTTCCCTTTTTGGTATGAATATCACCTCAGGTCTCTCCTGAAAAGAGGACACTGGCTAAGTGACACTGATCTTGTAAACAAACAAAGAGTAATTTTTAAATATTTAAATCATTATATCCTGTATGTAAATATACAAACAGGTGTGCATTGTATATGTTACAATATTGTTCTAGGAATACATATGCCTTCTGCATGTTACACATGCTTTCAACTGCTGTTTCACTATTTTAATAGATGCTAACTATATGTTGTATTACAGTAATTGCTATTGCATTATTGTACTATATAAGCTCTATTTAGTCACATTTGCTAATTGTAGAAGCAAACCTATTGTACATTTTTGTGTATCCTGCTCTCTCTATAGAGGGTGAAAAGGCCAGTTCACAAGCCAATTCATTCATTTAAAAACTACATACAAACCCTCTAACTACTGTTATATCCTAGCTGTATAAGGCTGCAATATACTGCATGTGTTGAGTGTATACAGAATGTATTATACTGTAAGATGAGTTTACTATCTGACAACTATCTAACTATGAGCCTTGCTAACTGGCCATATTTACCTATGACTGAAACCTGTTTTTGTATGTGTATTCCACCATCATATATGTTAATGTACCTCTTATGTAACTGGAGCTTCTCTCCCCGGGCCTCCGCTGAAAATGGACATGTGTCCAGTCGGACTTTCCCGGTCAACAAATGTAAAATAAAATAAATAAATTTAACAAATAAATAAATACTACTGTTTCTGGGACTAATCCTTATGGAATGCCTGTTATTAATAAAAGTTGGTAGGAGAAAAAGTAATTATCACATCCAAAAAGCTGTGAATGAATTGAAGACTTCAGTATGCAAGCTCAAGGTAAAATTCCTCAAGTGTTAAGAGCTCCCAGGGGAAAAAAAGATGAAGAATGAAGAACATGACATAAAATGCTTTTTCCTATTGGAAATCATCGCCAGTACAATTTCTACTTCTGCACCAGCAATGATTCACTTTTTAGGGTGAGTTCTCTCTTGTTCAAGTTGATACAACCACAGAGTTGGTATATATATAAGTTCAGGTGGGGTACAGGAAGGGAAAGATTCCCCCTCCCCTCGCAAAAATCAAGAAAAAATGAGTTCCATTTTAGGGGCTTTTTTTCATTCTTTTGAAATATCAACTTTCAGGAAGTTGCTGTTTCATGGTAAAACCCAAATTGATAGATCTTTACTTATAAACAGGTTGTTAATCACTCATTTTTAAGAGGTATCTAAAAAAAACTTGAGTGATTAATGGTATCAAAAGCTTTGTAGAGAGATATAGGATGACAGCAGCAGCTTGTTTACCTTTACTGAGGATGGACAGAATAGTGTCAATGACAAACAATTAGTGACCCACACTATATCTGCATCATGTTTGGACTAAAATCCCTAATGAGAAGTTGCAAGCAAGTTAAATTCAAATAGACAGGACATAAGTTATTTGCTGACTGCATTTAAAAAAAAAATACCAAATAGAAGAGAATGGCTATTGGCCTAAAGTGTTAAGAGCAACTGAAGAGTCTTCTTTGTGGAGTGGAAGGGTTACTGCTTTTCTACAGATTAGGAAAGCATAGCTCTCTGTTATGCTATGGTTAAAGAGTGTGGGAGCTAGGAACACAACTAGTTTTGGAGCAAGGTGCAAGAACTGTGGAGATTCACATCTCATCTCTTGGAGCTGAGCAGTATGATTTTAGTTTTTGACATCATGGTAGATGTAAAAAACATTGAGGGAAAGGGTGGAATATATAGTATATGAGGAGGAGAGGATGTTGAGAAGGGAGAACTGGACAAGTGAAGAATGGATGTGATACTGTCACAAGAGAAGATGGGAAATTATCAGACTGTAGTTTGTGGAAACTGGTCAGTGCATGGGTTGGGGATGTGGACTGACCAGGATGGAAACTATTTAATGCCACACCAGTAAGATTTTAAATGTTTTGGTGCTCATCTATCTACATTTATAATCTTTACAATGGATTTGCATTTGTTTCTTGATCATAGTATAGATGAAAGTGTGTGGGTGTGTGTGCCGGGGGTTCAGTTTACTGGCAATTAACCTTTCCTTTCTCCATCTTGAAGATTATATAGTTCTGTGGACTTCCTTTTTTATTTAAGAGAGTTTTTTTTACTTCAATATTCCTTTATAATGATAACTTATTTATATTGTGTGGGATGGTATTGCAGAATTAGACAATTGGGAGAGGGCGTCCTTTTAGCATGTAGGATAGGCTTGTTGTATATTGTAATGCTGAAATATTATATGGGTGGTGCAGTGGTGCAGCAGTTAATGTTGTCGCCTCACAGTAAGAAGTTCTCCGGTTTGATTCTTGGCTGGTGCGCCTTCTGTGTGGAGTTTGCATGTTCTCCCTGCATTTCTGTGGGTTTTCTCCCACAATCCAAAGACATGCATCTGGAGTGTTTCTCCCCAGGCCTCCACTGAAAATAGGTTTGTCCTAGTTGGACTTTCCTGGTCAACAAATGTTAAATAAATAAAGACTATCCCCAGGATTCAGAAATGCAGAATATCTGTGCAGGAGCAGTGTAGCCGCTCCTGCATGGAACATGGCCACTGAGCGATCCAGGAACAAGCAGTTTTGACATGCACAAGAGCCCCTACACTGTTCCTGCATAGAAACATGTGTGAGATGCTAATTACCTCATTTGTTGGTGAAAACCATGCAAATGAGGTGAATTAGCAATCCAGGAAGCAGGTAGGTAGCCATGCAGGAACAGTGTAAGCTGCAGAAATGTATTCAGCTACTAGGCGAATACTTTCTGTAAAAATGAAAACAGAGCCATTGCAGCTCCAATCAAAGCATGTACCCTAATCTGTAGGCATGCCAATGGCCAGATATATGGCCATTGGCATGTTAAGGTGTTTAATTTTATTTAAATAAAAGTTTATTATTTACTGGCCGATCTCGGATGTTTAAGCATAGGGAAACGGGATTGTGGGGAAAATAAAAAAAATTAATGTGAAAAGTCAATTTTAAGGGAAACCTGCATTTTGCCATTATACTCAATGGCAAGCAGAATCAAAACAATGGCAGGGAACAGTGGTTGCTAAGGGGGCAGGCTCTTGTGTCAGTAACTATGGATTAAAGCAGTGAGGTATGTTAATGAGGGGACTTATACTGAATCACAGAATTCTTCTGTGTCACACTGCACCTAACCATGTAGGTGCTGTATCATCATAGTATAGACAGGATGAGGAACTAACATGAAAAGGGTGTGTGTTATGCTTGCTGTAAGCACATTGGAGCTCCATTGCCCGGGTTTGTGCTTAACTAAGCACAGCTAAGCAAGGGTGTGTGTCTGAGGCTGTATAGTCTTATTCCGTGAACTGAGGAGTGTGTTCGCTCCCAGGGGAGGGCCATTTCTTGCTGTTTATACTAGCTACAGGGCTTAAACAGGAAGGATATGGGAAAAAAAAGGAAATAGCAGAACAATGGAAATGCAGTACAAATCAGCAATATGGGATTCTGCAACCCACAATGGGCCATTGAAAGCACTCAATAATACAGCTGGCATGTGGCTGCATAGCTGCAAATGGGAGTAGATGTAAAAAAATAAAGGGCAACAGCACAATAAAGGAGAAATGAAGTAGAAAACACAAATATGGGACTCTTGCAACTCACAATGGGCCATGCAAAGCACACAATACTACAGCTGGCAGGTGGCTGCATAGCTGAAAATGGGAGGAGATGTAAAAAAATAAAGGGCAACAGCACAATAAAGGAGAAATGAAGTAGAAATCACTAATATGGGACTCTTGGAACTCACAATGGGCCATGCAAAGCACACAATAATACAGCTGGCAGGTGACTGCATAGCTGAAAATGGGAGGAGATGTAAAAAAAAAATAAAGGGAAACAGCAGAATAAAGGAGAAATGAAGTAGAAATCACTAATATAGGACTCTTGCAACTCATAATGGGGCCATGCAAAGCACACAATAATACAGCTGGCAGGTGGCCGCATAGCTGAAAATGGGAGGAGATGTAAGTAAAAAATGATTTAAAAATTGCAACAGCAGAATAAAAGCAATCATACGCAAATTACCACTAATGCCTCTAACACTCACAGTGGCCAAAGCAAAGCCATAAGTAATATAGGTGGCAGCTGGAATGTATCATAGTCAGCCAATCATACAGGGAGCATCTGCAGCACAACAGTATAAAGTATGGAAACACCTTACTGTCTGTTTTTTCCCATAGACTCTGAACCATAGGTGTATACATGTGGGGAAATTTTAACTGGAAAAATGTTAGGGGCTGCCATTGCTTTAATCCATCAGTATGTGCTAGAGTCTGACAGTGGAGAGGAAGATAATGCTGACTACTGCCACAGACCAAGGAGGAGGAGAAGAGTGTTCTGGAGATAGTAGAGCGCTACAGGGTGGACAGAGACATACTTCAGAAAATCACTGAGCTGTGCCAGCCTCAACTCAGAGCTAAAACCAACAGAGGGGAACCCATCCCAGTGGATACCAAGGTATGTGTGGCGTTAAGAATTCTAGCTACAGGTACTTTCCAAAGACCTACTAGGGACATCATGGGGGTCTCACAGGCATTTGCATCCAGGGTACTCCAGTTCCTGGATGCCATGTTACCACATGCCAGTGAGCACATTTACTTCCCCAACACCCATGAGGAGAGGACCAGCAATATGTGTGTCTTCCACCATGTTGCAGAATACCCGGAGGTACTGGGTACCATAGACTGCATGCACATCCACATCAAAGCACCACCCAGTGAACAGGGTAGGGTCTACATAAACTGCAAGGGCTTCCCCTCCATCAACTTCCAGGGTATTATCATGAATGTGTGTGCTGGCAGCCCTGGAAGCTATCACAATTCCCACATCTGGCATTCATCACAGTAGTACTAGGCATTTGTCAGTGGGGGCATCCCATATGGCCATCTGGTGGGGGATGTTGGCTATGCACTGGAGCCATGGATGATGACACCCATCAGAAATGCACACACACCCACACAAGAATGTCATAATGAGGCACATGCACAAACCAGGATCATTATAGAGCATGTGCTTGGGATGCTCAAGTCACAGTTCCTCTGCTTTGACATATCTGGTGGAGCCTTGCAGTACTGTCTAGCCACATGTGCACACATGTTCATAGTATGTGCCATGCTACACAATATGATCCTGTGGAAACAGCTGCAGCAAGAACACAATGGGGTAGGGCCCCACAGCCCACCACCATTGCCAAGGTCCCCACAGGCTCAGAAGGACTCACAGGAGGAGGCCCCTGTACCTGCTCCTGTAGGCAGATGGAGGTGTGCCCAGTATGCTCATGCCTTGGCAAAGAGGCAGCACATAGCACACACAGTAACACTGTAGGGACCCCAGGGACTGACACTTCTCTCTGACTTGCACACACAGTAAAATGGGTGACACACACATCACATTACCTGTAACTTACCATGTATAGGCAGTGTACTGTGTGCATCCAACACAGGCGGCCCTCAAGCACTATCCTCACAACTACTGCAAGCACAAGGTAAGTCAGTCTTCTTAACAATAAATCAATGGAATAATATGTTCTGCTAGCATATCTATGGTAATGCTGCATGCATGCAAGGGAATGGGGTGGCCTACTGGGATAGCGGCACACAACTGACAGCTATGTTAGACACCAGGAAATGTCTGGCCAGAACTGGCCTCCACGCACTATGCAGTAGTAACCAAGGTGGCAAATCCCACTGCAGTATATGTGTGGGGACAACTAACTGGGGGGGGTCATAGGTCACAAACATAGATGTCAGGGTGGGGGTGCCATAACCACCCTTCACACCCACACAGCAAGTCAGCTGTAGAAAACCACAGATAAATGTCTGGTAAAGGCACACAAATGGTGGCAATGTTGAATTAACCCCCTACAGACTCACACAGTGATAGCACAGCAGGACCCGCAGTTACAGTAAGGCTGTGAAGGTAAGAAGTCTGAAACTCAAATGTATGCCAGTACTATCTGACCTGAGCTCTTTACTGATATGCCCCCAGTCCCCAAGACTGGACACAATAGTATGGTAAACTAAACCTTAATGTAAAGCAAATATCAGGACAGTCTGTGCAAATGTGTACAGTTGACAGGTGTGCCCCCGCCATATATCCACACAAATGCAGTAACATATATGTTTGCATGGAAATAACAGCATAGCATGCATTGGTGGGACTGCACCAATACACACAAAAACATGTTGCCTGTGCACAATATGCAGGGGTGAATGAGCTATGTGTATATGTGATTAATACTGTCTGGATCTGGCCATCATGTTCCCCTGGCAGTCATCTTGTACTGCCATAGGTACAGTGCTGCCTTTGACAGGGCCATGTGCAGATAACAATGATAGGCATGTGTTGTAAATATCACCCTTACATACTGAGAAAGTTGGTAGGGTGAGGAGTTTGCATTAGTGGGAATGGTCTGAAGGTTATGTATTCTGAAACAGTAATGTCTGTATTATTCTATAACATCACACTTCAATTATATGTAACTTACTTGCTACAAAATGCAAGTTTAAGTAGAAAGGATGAAACATCTAGTCAAACACCTGGACATCCTGCTAAAAAATGCACACACAAGGATATGGCATGTCATGTTACAAAGATACCACACAAGCAGGAGATCCCCAGCCAGTATAACACCAGTTCGCTGGACTGTTTACACAGCTGTGTGTCATTACTACAATGGCTATAGCCCACCTCACAAATGGCCTTGTTGGGCAAGAATTTACATAGCTGCCCTCATAATATTGGTCTATGCATCATACAACTAGTATTCCTCTGGTAAAGCACTGTGATGATCTGAGGATGTCTGGCACTAAACAATGACAACCCTCTCCTCCTCCAAACAGGTTCAAATATATGTGAGAGATGCAACTATTTAGCCAAACTGGAGGCTGAGCTCTCTCATCTCAAAACTGGTGTAACCAGTCAGGAGGAGAAGGTAACCTCACACAACACAATTCCAGTATCACATAGTCCCACCACATCAGCGAACCAAACACATAAATGCACAAAAACATACTCGGAGGCTCTAAATAAAAATCTACCTAAGCAACAGAGACCTCCAAAGCAGACATCCAAGCAAACACTACCTCAAAACAAAACACACACAACACATAACCCACAAAGTCAGTGTTCCAAGCAGCCACAGCCCTTAAGGCTGAATAACACACCTGATACTCTTGTTATAGGTGACTCTATTGTCAGACACACTGACGTCCCGCTCACCAGGCTGAATAAAGAGAAGGTCACAGTGAGCTGCCAGTCGGGTGCTAGGATCCGACACATAACGCAAGCACTCAGGTCACTCCAAAGCAAATACAAATATGACTCAGTCATTGTACATGCTGGTGTGAATGACCTGAGACGTACCTCCCTGGACTACATGAAAAGAGACATAGAGGAGCTCTCTGATCATGTAGCCCAGGCTGGTATGACCCTGACCTTGAGCAGCATCTTACCTTCACCTAGAATGATGCCACAGTAGAAACACAAAATGATCGACTAACAATTGGCTAAAAGTTTGGTGTCATTCAAAGGGGATCCAGTGTCTGTCAGCCTGGGATGACATGCTCGACAAGCCATGTTGCTTCACTAGGGACGGCTTGCACCTGTCACCACTGGGCTTTCGGATATTGGCAAAGGCTCTTGCCACCCCCATAGTGCCTTTTTTAGGCAAGGCTCAAAAGTCAAATCCACCCCCATAGACAGCACAAGGAACAAGAAACTAAGGGTAATGCTGCTAAACGCCAGAAGTCTTAACCTCAAGATGCACGCACTCGAAGCTCTCCTCAGTATGGAGAACATCGATATCTGTATAGTGACAGAAACCTGGTTCAAGGCTCCAGAGAGCACCCCAGCACTACCAGGCTATACCTCATATCATGCTTTTGGCCCCAAAACCCGGACCGAACCACAAAAGGAGGGGGAGTTTCCATATTTATCAAGGATATCCACAACTCCAGGTTAGTGGCATTGCACAAAGTATCGGAGACCATCCATGTGCAACTAACAGTGGGCAAGACTGCTTTTCAGTTTATAGCATCCTACAGACCACCCTCTCAAAGTCAGGAATCCCATTCGGCTTTCCTGAAAACATTGGAGAACATGAAAATCTCTCCGAACACCATTATATTGGACTTCAACTACCCAAACATTGACTGGAAGCACTACTCAAGCCCCAGCACCTTAGCCCAAAGATTCCTGGAAATTATAAACTCAAATGCTATGGAACAACTAGTCACCACTCCCACAAGAGGGGACAACATACTAGACCTGATCATTACCAACATGGGGACTCTATGCTCCACACCAGAAGTATATCCCTCATTGGTAAGATCAGACCATAAATTAATTTCACTGGATGTCCACATCCCGACCCCACCCCAGCCCAGAAAACCACAGTGAAAAACTTCTCAAAAGTGAACTTCTCACTTCTCAAAACCAAAGTGGAATCCTTCAAGGCCCCAAGGCCAGTGGAAACTACAGCCCAAACTGCAGAATCCTATATAAATGCATTCTACGGACATCTCCAGGAATGCATGGATCATGCTATCCCAAACAAAACCAAGACCCAATCATCCAAAGGCAGTCGTCCAGTCTGGTGGACCCCTGCCATAAATAAACTGTACAACAGAAGGAGGAAGCTACTACATGATAGAGCAAAATCCCTAATAGGGAAGGCATCTCTGATCAATACTAGCAAAAATTACGATCCCTCATAAAATCCTCCAAGGCCAGCTTCGAGAGAAAAATTGCACAGGACACCAAAGACAATCATAAGGCTTTTTTCAGTTATGTTAGAAACCTGGGATGCAACTCCCAGACTTGTTCTGAGTTGATTCTAAACAACAAAAATACACTGAACCCACAGACATCGCCAATATCCTGGCAGACAGGTTCAGTGCAAACTTCCACCCCTCCCCCCAAAAGAGCAAGTATCTATCCCGCAGAGGGCTGCCTCCCAAACATCTCAGATGCTCAGGTGAAGGCTGCCCTCCAAAGCAAAAACACTGCTTCCATGGGACCAGATGGCATCCCAGGTTGGCCCTACATGAACTACAAGAGGAACTAATCCCTCAAATAAAACAGCTATACAATCTCAGCCTCACTACAGGATATGTGCCCACAGAATGGCGTACAGCAACAGTGGTCCCACTCCACAAAGGTGGAGCCTCTACGGACCCTGGAAACTATCGCCCATAAGCCTGACTAACTTAGTCTGCAAGGCTATGGAGAGGATCATCATGGAGCTCATAAACAAAGACATTGGGGACCTACAGACACTAGATCCTACCCAGTTTGGCTTTGTCAAGGGAAGATCCTGCCTTTTGAACCTGGTTGACTTCTTTGAAATAGTCACCAAAGCCATAGATGAAGGGAAGGTAGTCCATACAGCCTATCTGGACCTTGCAAAGGCATTTGACACTATACCCCACTGGCATCATACATAAGCTATCCAGCTTAAATATAAACCCCTATGTCACAAGATGGGTCGCAAACTGGCTCAAAGACAGAACCCACAGAGTGAGAGTTGCTGGAGCCATGTCAGACTCGAAACCGGTCACAAGTGGCATCCCACAGGGTTCTGTCCTGGGACCACTCTTGTTCGGTATATACTTTTCCGAGGTACAGGCAAACGTGGGAGGACTATGGCTCACCAAGTTTGCAGACGACTGCAAACTGGGCACCATAATCAACTCTCCAGCTGACACAAACATCCTTCAAAAAGGTCTCACAGAGACAGATAACTGGTGCCAGCGCCATGGTTTAAAGCTAAATGCCAAAAAATGTATAGTCATACTCTTTGGCAAAAACAATGTGCCCACAAATTACCACATAGGTGGAAACCCATTAAGTACAGAGAAAGTTATTAGGGACCTGGGGACCCAAGTTGATAGCAATCTCTCCTTTGAAAACCACATTGCCAAAGTGGTTAGAAAGACCTTCTACATAGCCCACCTCATCATAAAGGGTTTCACATCTAGATCAAGAGAGGTAATCGTGCCCCTTTATTCATCCCTCATCAGGCCCATCATAGAATACAATGCCCTTTTGGGATGTACCTTACCCGACACCTGCAGCAATTAGAAAGACCCCAAAAGTATCTCACCAAGAGGATCAAGGGTCTCAAACAGATGCCATATGCTGCTCGGTTAAAAAAACTCCAGCTCTACTCAGTTGCATACCACCTACTTCAAGGCTTATCTATGCCTGACATACAAAGCTATGTCAAATCCAGAATTAATGGACATGCTCCACCTCAGTAAATCTAAATCCCTTAGAGCCACACGCTCGAGGGACTTGAACCTCAGCACAGAAATAAATAGAACTTGCTGGAGGGACAGGATCATAACCCAGAGGCTCCCTTCGCTCTGGAATAGAATTCCAGTTCATGTGAGGCAGAGCACCTCACTGAATCTCTTCAAGAAGAATCTCGATAAGTGGATGGGGGATCGTAGGTTTGTCCCAGGGATTACTCCCATGTCACTATTAGACAGAGGCACAGTAAACTAAACCTTAAAAAGGGCACAGTATACTCAAATCAAGGGGTGGCGTAAGCCATACAGAATCAGGCTAGGCTTATAATTGCCCCAGGGCAGATAGCCTAGTATGAACCTATGAACCTATGACACAATACATTGCAGTTTCAGACTACAGATATGTCAGAAAATGTCTGCAAAACAAGTACCCTGAGCAAAGTCCTGTGTACTCCTGAGAGGTATGGCTGTAGCACACAAAACCCTGGACTGGAGTATGCCTATTTCTGGAATGGAGTCCTACCCTAACTTATAGAAAGTCACACTGGGCATGCTCCTACACTTAGAGACTCACAGGATATGTTGGAACCCACATCAGAATATATGACTGTATCGTGTACATATGTCCATGCATACAGACAGCTATGTACACCTCAGCTGTCCCAACACACATACATCAGACAGGATTACCATCAGCTAGCTGTAGGTCACCCATATGTGATATAACTGCATCTGTTGCATGAGATACACATACACACATATATATGGGCAACAGACAACATATTTCAAGCATGCATTCACATAGATGTGTGGAACTGAAAGACAGGCAGTGATACAGACAGAGACACGGGGACACAGAGTGAGTCACACACATGGATACCCTGAATGGCATACAGTGATGTCCTGCTATGGACAGTGGCATACCAGTTGTAAATAGTTGCATGTGCCAGCATAAAAGGTGAGCCCCATTGTGTAACAGTACTGAGGTTGAGTTTATAATATCACATCACCTACCTGTATGTGTGTGTGTCTCCATAGGTCCATGTATTAGGAGACTCTTCCCACTCAGTACACTTCACATTGCCCTACTTCACATGATCTGCTGCTTTCATTCACCTTAGAAGTACCATTGGACACTGATCACTCCTATAAGCTCTGTAGTGTGTGAGATAACTGCATAACACTATAGTACAAATAACTAGATAGATAGGGATTCTAATCTCAATGCTGGCAACTGTGTGTGTGTGTGTGTGTGTGTGTGTGTGTGTGTGTGTGTGTGTGTGTGTGTGTGTGTGTGTGTGTGTGTGTGACAGTTGTGTATGTGACAGTAAGGGTGTGTGTGTTTGTTTGCTTGTAGATGAAACAGTTTTAGGCCATTCCCACCCACAACACTTCCCAGTGTCCCAATTTATCAGTCCTGCTGATGTTATTCCCCTTATTGGCACATTTGGCCAGTCATCACTCCAGTAAGCTCCGTAGCATGTGTGATAACTGCGTAACACTATAGTACAAATCACTAGCTAGACCGGAGCTCTAATCTAAGATCTGGCAAATAAGTGTGTGAGTGTATGTTTGCAAGAAAAGTCTCCCACCCACTGCCCTACTTTATCACTCCTGCTGATGTCATTCCCCTTATCAGCACCTTTGGCCAGTTATCAGCCTACTAAACTCTGTAGTGCATGCAATAACGGTGTAACACTATAGTACAAATAACTAGATCGACAGGGATTCTACTCTTAGATCTGGCAAATGTGTGTGTGAAAGTATGTATGTTTGTAGGATGGAGTATGTATGTTTGTAGGATGGAGTATTTTAATAAGTTTCCCACCCACTGGCATACTTTATCAGTCATGCTGATGTCATTCCCCTTATCAGCAGCTTTGGCCAGTTGTCGGTCCAGTAGGCTCTGTAGCCCATGTAGTAACTGTGTAACACTATAGTACAAATAACTAGATAAACAGGGGTTCTACTCTTGGATCTAGCAAATGTGTGTGTGTGTGTGTGTGTGTGTGTGTGTGTGTGTGTGTGTGTGTGTGTATATATGTTTGTAGGAAGATGCATTTTGATAAGTTACCCACCCACTGGCCTACTTTATCAGTCATGCTGATGTCACTCCTCTTATAGGTTCATAGGTATGGACTAGGCTAATGGCCCTGGAGCTGTTACAAGCCTAGCCCATAGAAGTGCCCTGCCATTGTGCCACCTGATGTTAGTTCCCAGTGCCCCCATCAAGTAGAGCCACTGGAGTGATCCCTGGAGTGAACTTTTTATTACCCATCCACTCATCAAGATCTCTCCCTCTCTGCAAAAGGGTTATCTAGGTGCTTTTCTTGACATGTATGGGAAGTCTATTCCGGGGCATGTGCAGTCGCTGGGTGAGGAACCTGACCCTCCAGCATGTTGTGTTGATTGCAGTAATGAGGTCAAGGTCTCTGCAGTGTGTGGTTCAAAGGGATTGGGATGCCTTTAGATGTAGCATTTGTGAATGAGCTGGGTCAGACATGGCTTTGCAAGTCAAGCAGAGATCCCCTCTAACTAGGTGATATGAGACAGAGAATAGCTGGATTCTTTTGATTCTGTCTGTGTAGGACGTGTGTTTAATGTCTAGGATCCTCATTGTGAGGTACTTCTGTGGCTTCTCTAGCTGTTACAGGTGTCTATTGAGGTACATGGCAAGTGGGCCATTATACTTGATGATTGGTCTAATGAGAGAAGAGTACACAGAGATGATGACCTCTTTCTTCTTGAATGCAAACCCCTTGGTAATGAGCTGTGCCACATAAAAGGATTTCCTGACCACAGTGGCAATGTGCTGGTTAAAGGAGAGGTTGCTGTCAATTTTTCTCCCCAGATCTCTAATAATGCCTACAGTGTTCACTGGGCTCCCATTGATGTGGTACTTAGTGTGAACTGAGATTTTACCAAAGGGGCTGATGATGCATTTTGTGGTGTTGAGCTTCAGGCCATGATTTCCACACCAGCCAGTGGTCTCAGTGAGGTCTTTCTGTAGGATGTCTGCATCACTTGTGGAGTTAATAATGGCTCCCAGCTTGCAGTTGTCTGTGAACATGGTCAAGCAGAGTTCCTTTGCATTGGCCTGGACTCCTGAGAAGTAGATGCTGAACAAGAGAGTACCCAGGACTGATCCCTGTGGGACTCCACTCATGACTGACTGCCAGTCTGACTTGCAGCTCACTTTCACACTGTGTTTTCTGTGAGCCAGTTTTCAACCCCCTGGTCATATAGGGGTTGATGCCTATTTTGGTGGGTTCATCCATAAGTCCTGACTGAGGAATGGTATCAAGAGCCTTGGCCAGATTGATGTAGGCTGTGTGCAGTGCCTTAGTGTCATACACAGCTCTGGTGACTGACTCAAAGAAGTCAACCAGGTTGAGCAGGCATGATGCCCCTTTCACAAAGCCAGTCTGTGTGGGGTCCAGAGTTAGGTGATTACCTATATATTTCTCAATCAGGACCCTGGTGATGCACTCCATAGCTGTACATGTCAGAATCATCAGGCTAATGGACTGATAATTCCCAGGGTATGTAGCTGCCACACCTTTATGGAGAGGGATGACTGCAGCAGTGCGCCATTTGGGAGGGACAAAGCCTGAGGTGAGGCTGTGACTGAACAGGGCACACAGATGTGATGCCAATTATCTTTGCAGTTCATGCAGAACACAGCCAGGGATAATTTGAAATTCCATGGAAGCTGTATTCTTGCCCGTGGACAATGCAGGTGTAACCTGGGTGGCAGTAATCCTAGGTACCTGGAATTCTTCTGACATTCTGATTGTTTCCCTGGGGGGAGAGAGAGGTAAAGCTGACACTGAACGTGTTGGCAAGAATGTTGGCAATATCTGTTGGCTCAGTATAGGAGGTAGCTTTGTGCAGTAACTCAGAGCACTTCTGGCTGTTGGCGTGGAGGTTCTTGATATAACTATCAAAGGAATTGTGTTTGTTGTCAATGTCTGATGCAATTCCGCCAACATAGGTGGCTTTAGATGATTGCATGAGGGACCTCAAGTTGTTGTTGAGGCAAATAAGGGAGTGTTATCACTCGTGGGACTCCATCTTTTTCTACAATAGTTTCTTCCTTCTGTTGTACAAGTTATTAATGGCAGGGGACCACCAGATCGGCCTCCAGTCTTTGCAGGAGAGTGTCATGGTTCTGTTGGGTATGGCTAATTCCATGCATTGATGTACATGTTTGTACAGTACATTTGTGTATGATTTGGCAATAATGCAGGTATTTTCCATTGGCATGGGTGCTATGAAGTTAGCCACTTCTGTTCTTATGAGTCCAAAGTCAGCTTTAGGGAAGCTTTTCAAGATGGTTACCTTTGTGAGGGGTGTTGGTGAGATGTGGTTTTCTATGGTGATTACTCTATGTTGGATCTGAACATGTAGCAATTGACTACTGTTGTCAAGTAATGGTCCCATATGTTAGTAATCAACACAGGTCAAGGAAGCTGCTTCCTCTACTGGGTGTCAGAATAGGCTGGTCCAGGACATTGGAACTGATGAATTCCAGGAAGAGTTGGGCCAGTGTACTGGTGCTTGATTATCTTTTCCAGTTGATGGAGGGGTAGTTGAACTCTCCTACTATGAGAGTGTTGAGTTGGACTTTGATAGATTCCCAGGTGTTGAGGAATGTGGATTGAGAGTCTAGGGACATGGATGGGGACCTATAGCAGGCTAAGACCTGGATTGCACTATTGCCCAATGTCAGTTGTACCTGAAGTATCTCAGATGCATTATGCTGGGATACTACTCTGAATGTGTGCATATCCATTATTAATATGGAGACACCACCGCCTTTGGAGCTGTAGTCCATTTTTTGGGGCTAACATGTGTGGAATGAGTTATAGGCTGGTAGTGCAGGGGTGCTGTCTGCTGCGGTAAACCAGGTCTACATTACACCACAAATGTCAATGTTCTCCATTGTGAGGAGTGCTTCAAGTGGCTGCATCTCGGGAAGTAGATGTCAAGTGTTGAGCAGCATGACCTTCAGATTGCATACATGTATAGCTGTTATGGTGATAATTTCATTTGGAACACCATCTAAAAAGGCAAAACACTTAGCCAGTACCTGGAAACCCAGGGGTGATCGATGCAGGCCATCTCTGGCAAGCCATTGTAGTCTGTCAATCATGTCATCCTAAGCAGACAGATACTGGATCCCATGAGAGTGACATCAGACACTTAAGCCAATTGTTGAAGTCAATCGTTTGTTGTTTCTACTGTGGTATCATTCTGAGTGACAGTAGTATACTGCTCAGGGCTACTGCCATACCTGCATGGCCCACATAATCTGAGAGCTCCACCATGTCTCTTTTCATATAGTCCATGGAGGTGCATCTTAGATCATTCACATACATACATATGGACGATGACAGAGTGATACTTGTAGTTGTTGTGGATTGACCTGACTGGATGTGCTATGTTTTGGATTCTTGCACCTGATAGACAGCTGACTGTTACCTCCTCCATGTTCAACCTAGTGAGTGGGACATCTGTGTGCCTCACTATTGAGTCATCTATGATTACTGTATCTGGCAAGGTGGTTAGCCTTTGGGGCTTAGGTTGAGGGGCACACTGTGTAGGTGAGATATGTGTCCTGTGGTTTGTGCTGTGTTGTGGTGGTCAAGTGAGTGTCTGTCTTGGTGGTCTCCACTGTTTGGGTAAATGTCTATTGAGTGCCTCTGTGAAGGTGGGTGTGTGGTTATTGTTTGTATGTCAGAGCTGTGATAGTGGGTGTTCTGGAGGGGTATGTATTCCATGTGGTGTGTTGCACATATTGACCCTTCTCCTCTTGACCAGCTAGTCCAGTCTTCACTGGAGAGTGCATATCATCCAGTTCAGTGATATAGGGGCATCTCTCACAGGTCTGAATGTTGGGAGTTTAGAGGAGAGGGTTGTCTGTGTAGATGAGGCAGTTGCAACAGTGCCTCAGAATGCCCAAGTGCACCAGGTTAATGTGAAAAAGGACAGAGAACTGCACTTTAATCATGTCAGGAGGGGCAATCATAACTACTAAGTACTGGAGCTAATTCCATGAGGAACGACTACTGCTGATGGCTCTCAGGTGTGCTAGAATAATTGATAAAAATACCTGTTGAAGTGCAAAGCTATTAGGCTATTTGAAGTGCAGGAGAGAAAGAACTAGCAAGATCCAAGGGAAAAACTAAAGGCAGACTTTCTGGCACCTGTAATAGTTTACCTCAGCTGTGCAGTTCTTAGCACCTTTGGCCAGTTGTCAGCCCAGTAAGATCTGTAGTGTGAGAGATATCTCAATAATGGGTTCTAATCTCAATATTGGTATGCATGTGTGTGTGTGTGTGTGTGTGTGTGTGTGTGTGTGTGTGCGCATGTGTGCAAACATGATAAACAGCATGGGATGAAGAGTACAAGTTACCCATCTGTTTTGTGTGTGTGTGTGTGTGTGTGTGTGTGTGTGTGTGTGTGTGTGTGTGTGTGTGTGTGTGTGTGCGCATGTGTGTTTAGTACCTTGGGACTAAGTGAAATCACGTAAGCTCCGTGGTACATCTGATAACCGCATACCGCTATAGTAGAAATAACTAGATAGGCAGGAGTTCTAATCTCAACACTGGCAAGTGTGTGTGTGTGTGTGTGTGTGTGTGTGTGTGTGTGTGTGTGTGTGTGTGCGTGTGTGCCTTTGGGTGAAGATCATATCCTGTTTGGCTGATACCATTTTAATTTGTGTATGCCTGTTTACCACCTCTCAATGGCATTGCTTTGTGTAGCATGGTAACAGCACCTGCCTCACATGCAGCATGTTAAACCATTGTGCAGGCCATAATAGTCCTCTGTACAGATGTCTATGGAATGTCCAGATGTTTGCAACCTATATGTGGTCTTTGTCCCTTAACAATGCCCATGTATGTGATATTGTTGCCAAATCGGCCACAGTGAGTGTAGTGACACACATGCCAGCATCAGGGATCATACCTGACTGAAACATCTTGTTGATACAACATCTGCTGCACTATCACTTGTCCAGGCTTGTAAGAGCAATACATTACTCCACATCCTATTCCTGGTGGGTTATCTCACTATTCATGAAGGCATTCAGACCATTACATGCTGTAAGAGGTGGTGTGTTATGTCCCATGCATATAATCTATGTGGGGCATGTCATGTGTATGTAGTAGTACAGTACATCAAGGTGGAAATGTAGGTTTACTAATCTGTCTATTGCAAACTGTGTTAATGTTACTGTGCACACATCCCCTGTGTCAGTCCTTACTGTGTGTATGCAAAGGATATACCATTTTGTCTCCCTGTTCCACCTGGTGAACTCAGGAATACATACCATAAACCTGTCATGTACAGTATCATGCATGCCCTCATCAACTGCATCAGGGTTGAGTGTATGGGAAAGAAATGGAAGGGCCAACAGGTGTTGACAGGTGAATATGTTGCAGTTAATGTAATGGCCTGCTGACAGTACTGCAGTAACCTGTTCTGTATGTATGAGCCTGTGGTACTACACCTCACTGAGCTGACATGTCTGAAGGCTACCTGTCTGTGACAAGGGGTATGTATACAAGGTCACACTGTCTGACAACAGTGTCTCTCACACACTGTTGCATGCATACACACCTGGTACACATGTACATATAAAGCTGTACCTTGCCAATGACATGGTTGGTTTATTCCCACTCTATCATACTCCCTTTTGGGAATGTCTGCAGGGCCACAACCTGCAGACACACAGACACCTGGAACACAAACAGAATACAGCATGTCAGACTACATTCAATCACTGGTACTAACAGCAATAATGCATCCTGGCTAATAAAGTGCATTCACCTGTATGTGTACCCATAACAAATGCAAGCAGACAGCACCTTGCATAGTATTACATAGCTACACTGTACTATATTCACCCTGTACATCAGACTCATATTATCATGTCCCTGCATCGATGGTATGGATGACAGGAATGTGGCACAGGTATCATCATATGCACTGTTTGTGGTGTGGGTTTGCCAGAGGCCTAGGCTGGGCCATATGGTTGACATCATGTGTGTGTGTTTAGAGGGGTATCCAATAGATGGGCTGTGCAGATGTGCTGTGTGTGTCTAGAGGTGACCTGCCTGTGATACAGATGTGTGTCTGTATGAATGCACACAGTCACACCATGTGGCTGCCCTTCACAGGGGTCTGTTGGACAGCTGTAGACTGTACATGGCAGGGTGTCCAGTTCACTGTCTCTAGCCACAGACACAGGAACTAGTCCTGCCAGGGGTATCACTGGCACCACCAGGCCCAAGGCCAGATGCAGTACTGCTTCCTGATGGTGACTGCTGTTTGCTGGATCTGTGGCCAATGATGGGACCAGACAGGACCATATGCCCATGGCCTACTCTGGTGTGATGTGGACAGCAACCACCATTCAGTAGTGCTGGTGTCACTGACACTACGGGAGTGTGAAGGTGCATGGCCCCATAGACTCTCAGCTGTTGTTGGTGCTGACCTACATCTATGTGGCCAATGCCTATCTCCCACCATGTGCTCTAGCACAGGCATTCTACGGTTGAGAATTGCCAAGGTCTCACCCCACCATCTATTTATGACCTCAGTATTTTGACCTATGGCCTCAACAAGGTCATGTATGTCGCCACATAAATCAGGAAGAGTTGCATCCACCACCATGACTAATTGTCTGGTGTGGCATTCACTACATTCCTGTGAATCTATGACAGCCCACAACATGTGTCTGGTGACTCCTGCTGTGACACTTGTGACAGCAGCTTGACAAGCAGCGGTTCTCCTGTGAGCACCCGTCCATCCACCTGTGTGAAACCTCACCTGCACTCTGGTTATGGCCAGTGTCTACACTCACACCTCCCATAGTCACTAGACTAGCCTACTCAATGCCACCACCTACCAAATGTCCATCATCTCTGGCCACTGGTGACAGGGTATGTGTGGGCATTGTCACTGTGTGTGGGGATGGTGTGGACAAGAGTGGGATGCCAACCAATGGCACGGATTCAGCCCCTGACATCCCCACCTGTACCTCACTATTCCTATCACCATTGTCAGATTCTGCAGAAATAATGACATCAATTTCCAAGTGGGAGGGACCCCGAACCCCACTGCAGCATGTGAGGAGAAGACAACATATGTACATTAATACCTGCACTTTGAGGTTGACTGGTACATACACACACACACACACACACACACACACACTCTTACAGGTGTGGTGGCACAAATCTGTTACACAGACCACACATTACCCAAATGGTGACATGCATGCCACATGGCCCTCAACATCATGCATTGCAGCCAGTTTTACTACATGTAACTAACAATATAGAGTTATGGGATATGTGATTCATGTTAGTAAGTGATGGCCATACCCCAGCACAGACTACACCTATGTACACATCATTGCTGTTCACCTGTATACCACAATGGCAAGTACTACAGAACATACCTCACAACTGTACAGATCCTTGCAGGATGTGTAGATGTTTGGCTCATATGTTGGCTCTGTTTCTCATAACCCCTGTGTTTCTATGATCCATAACTGGGATGATCTGAGGAGTGACATCACTGATTAATGACATACATTTTAGTGTCAGACCTCCAAACCAGCAGTAAATGTATGGTCACACAATTCCTGTTACACCACCAACCTTCTAAGCTTACAGTAGATATGATAAGTGTACACAACCCTGTTAACATGCCATGTTCTTATATAAGATGAGACTGCAATAATGCATTCAAATATGTTACCCAAGTTTCATGTGGCATATGACCTGTGCAATCCAATCGATAAACAAGCAAATGTGTTACATGTAAAATATAATGACTGCAATATGTACAATATGGTGGTTGCATAAGTGTGCACACCCTTAAAAAGATACTTTATTGAAGCACCTTGTAAGTGACTTATAGCATTTACTCTTCTTGTGAAGGTGTCTATCAGCATGGCACATCTTGACTTGGCATTATTTGGCCACTCTTCCATGGAAAGGTCACCCAACACTGTCAGATTGCAAGGGCAGCTCATGTGCACAGCCCTCATTAGGTCACACTGGGTTTTTTCTATCTGGTGTAGGTCTAGGCTCTGGGTGAGCCAATTCATAACCATGAGTGTGTTCAGGTGGAGCCATTCTTAGGTAGCTTTGGATGTATGCTTTGGGTCTTTGTCATGTTGAAGGCTGACACACCTCCCTATCCTCAGCGTTCTTGCAGATGCTTGATGGATTTGGGCCAGATGTGGGTGTTATTTGGAAATGTTCAGAATTCCCACCATTGTGAATACAGGCCCATTTCTGGCTTTGGAACAGCGTCCCCACAGCAGGTCACTGCCACCAGTGTGATTCATCATGGGGATGTTGGTCTTCAGGTTAAGAGAGGTATTGCTTGTGCACCACACATACCTTTTGGTATTGTCACTGTGAGGTCAAGCCATAGTCTCATTACACCATAACACATTTTCACACATGCCTTTGGGAGACTTGATGTGCTGTATTGCAAATTGTATCCACCCCTGGATGTTTTTGGTGTGGGGAAATGCTTCCATCTTCTGAACCTACCCTATAGGCCAGACGTATGCAGAATATGGGAGCGTGTTCTCACACGTAATAAACAACACCAGTACTTGCAAGAGATTCCTGCATATCCTTCAGTGTTGCCGTATGTCTCCTGGCAGCCTCCCTGACCAGGTTTTGACATGTCTCATCATCATTTTTGGAGGAATGTCAGGTACTTTTCAACAGCACTGTTGTCCCATATTCAATCCACCTTTTGACAACTGTCTCCACTGTGTTCCATGATGTATGCAATGCTGTGGTAATGTTGTAGTACCCTACTCTTGACTGATACCTTTCAAATATGAGATCCCTTTCCTGATTTGTAAGCTGTCTGCAGGCAACCGAGCAAATGTCATGAATATCCTACTTGGACAGCAGACTGTTATTTGGTGTTACTCATAGTGCCTTTACTAGATGGCAGGTGTCTACCCAAGCAGACTGAATGCTGTCAGTAAATCACAAGCTGCTGCAATAAAATATTATTTGAAGGGTGTGCACACATATGCATCCAGCTTATTGTAAGGTTTGTATACTCCATATTTGGTGCCCAACAGATTGATTAGTTTTACAAGGGAATTGTTCATGTCATAGGTCACACTACAGGTTGGAAAAGGAGTGGAATGACATATTGTGGTCGCAATTTGTGTATGTGTGTGTGTGTGTGTGTGTGTGTGTGTGTGTGTGTGTGTGTGTGTGTATATATATATATATATATATATATATATATATATATATATATATATATATATATATATATATATATATCACAAACACCTGGCATATTAACAGGGGTGGGTACACTGTTTATATCCACTTATGAGAGTAATGTTTCACACATAGGTTCATATGTTCATAGGTGTGTACTAGGCTAATGGCCCTGGAGCATTTACAAGCCTAGCCATAGGATTACCCTGGGATCCTGCCACCCGACCTTACATGCCCCTACCTTAAGCCGTTTGTCGCCCCATTTTGTTGGTCTCTGTCCAGATGTCTTACACTGACAGGTTATGAGGTATGCTACAGGAATGTTATATTTTCTTCAGATAGGCCCCTGTGGTGACCACTGTGATGCAATGCAGTTAACTCCACCAGACGTGAACATGCACATGAAGCGCTATGGCTATGAGTGACAGTTGTGTGCATGGTACACTGCATGGTCTTCACATGCCTGGGGTATTGGCAAACCACAACAGAACAATTCCATACTCACCATCTTCTGGCTGCCATCCCACATGCAGACTGGAGAAACCTAGGTACTTGTGCGAGAGAAGTATTGTCAGCAGCCTCACATGTGGCATTGGTACAGGATGGATGCAGCATGTCTTCACATTTACAGCACAACCCCCAATACTACAAAATTTTCTGTCCTTCACCATAGATGTGCACTTCTGTACATTAGAAAACCCCATCCACAACTGCAATCTGACCAGATACATGCAGGTAGATACTCTACAAATACAAGTATGTCTGCTACACTAGTCTAGTAATCTCCACCGGGGCCTTACCTGCACACTCCTCATCCATTGTCTGGGTGCCACTTACCTCCGGCATGTTGGGGAGGTCTGTACTCTGATTTTGTACTGGGGTGGATGCCCAAAGGTTGCAGAAGAGCTCCTCGGTGGGTGTCAGTGGGAGCTGCATGGCTGGGCCCTCACCTGTGGCTGTGCGGTCCCTGGCCACTGCAGCAGCCCTTAGCCAGGCATGGCATATAAGGTCATTTGCATGATGCCGTACCTGCTTGTATGTACATACATGCAGGCCAACATTGTTTACCCTGTGTACAAGGTCATCTCACAGACTAGTCCTCTCCTGCAGATTTTGCTGGCTGCGGGCAAACATTATGGCATGGTTCTGTAGTATGGCTTCTATAATTATATTTGTCTCAGCAGCTGAGAAAGTTGACCTTTGCTGATTGACATTGCACCTGGAAGACATAAAAAAGGAAACACATCACAGGACCTCATACATTTGGCAACAGTATGTACAGAACCTGCACAGCTACATAAAATACCAGTAGCCACCACTCACAACCACACCATACCCCTGTAATCTATCAGCATTGTATCTGCTTGCATTGCACTGCTGGTACTGATGTGTCATATTCCTCCCAATGAAGCCTAGTTAATTTCATACTCCTCTACTCCTCATTCATGTCTGTGTAGAGGGATGACATTGGCCATCTTCCATGTGGATGTGGCGTGGATGCGGCCAAGGCTTGGTGTGACTACAGTGGGTAATGGAGCTGGGTGCACATGCCTGAGTTCATGGTGGATGCGGGCAAGGATTTATCAGGTCCCACGGGTACTTACATTTGTTGCCTTTCAGTAGGCAATATGTATCTTCTCACTGGTGATGAGGGGAGGGGTGTAGGTGCTGTGCATATCCACCTATAGCGATGCTGAGCCAGGAGGTGATGTTTGCCCTACACCTATCTGCAGCAGGTAGGCTATAGCTTTGTTGTGTGTGTATGTTGTCTGATTGTCCACTATTACAGGGTGGGTTGGTTTGTTTCCTCTGAGATTGCAGACATATGTGAAGATGGCCTTGTGATTGGCCTTGGTGGATGCATCCAATTTGCACTCATAGTTAGCCTTACAGTACTCCACCTGTGACCTTATATGCTTGATCAGACAAAGGCTGACGATGCCAAGTTGGTGCCTGCTCCTAATTTGCCCTGTACAGCCAATATAGGGACCAAGTCTGTGGTTTATGTATTGCTGCTGTCCAGCAAAGGAGATTACTCTACTTTGGTTGAGGCAGGTTTTACAAGTAAGGTATTGCTGTGTCCATACAGCTATGTTGGTGTTCATATAGCTGTTTTTAGTAGGCATGGACACACAGTTATAACACAGTTGGACACCACTCCAATTTCAAACTGATAATCATGTTTATTATAGTACCCATGGCTGTGTTAGGGCAATGCAACAATCAGTTGCTGTAGAAATGTCACTCTGTTGGATGCACAGTAACTAAGATTACACATGTACAACATGTACAGCTTATTTAACTGACATTTTGCATCCCATGTCTGTTTTTATGAGGTGGCCAGATACACCTACTCATACTGACATGTGCACAGGTAATACCTGATATACATTTCTGTTCTATGTCAGAATGGCACACTGTAGTCACACTCTTGCTGCCCAGTTAACCCTCTCAATCTATTAGAGCAGGACATCCGTAGGATGCCACACATACATGGGGGGACAATGGAACAAAATTAGTGACACTATCTTAATATTGCTGTAACACACTTGAGTCATTCAATAGCACAGTAGCCTTTGCATTGACAGAAATACCCTGGAGAATGTCCAGCACTCATATGGCAGGAAGAGAGGAGAAAGACTAGGAGTGTGGAAGTGAGGGTAAGAACTTTTCATGTTGGCAGTATGACTGGTATAGGGACAGAGTTGATATGATCACCAGAGGAAGGTGGATATACTGTGTGTGCAAGAGACCAGATGGAAGGGGAGTATGGCTAGGTGTACTGAAGGCAGGTCACAATTGTGCTATCAGGGTGTGGATGGGAGGAGAAAGGGGATAGGGGTTATCCTGAAGGAACAGTATGCCAAGGATGTTTTTGGAGGATGACATAAGTGTCCGATAGAATGTTTATGACTCTGGAAATTGATGGTGTAATGATGAATGTTGTTAGTGCATATGCTACGCAAGTTGCTTGTGTGATGGATGAGAAAGAGAAATGTAAATAAGATGGATGACGTGGTGATGACTGTACCCAAGGGTGAGAGAGTGGTGATTGCAGCAGATTTCAATGGCCATGTTGGTGAAGGGAACAGAGGGGATGAGGAAGGGATGGGTATGTATGGTGTTACGCAAGTTGCTTGTGTGATGGATGAGAAAGAGAAATGTAAATAAGATGGATGACGTGGTGATGACTGTACCCAAGGGTGAGAGAGTGGTGATTGCAGCAGATTTCAGTGGCCATGTTGGTGAAGGGAACAGAGGGGATGAGGAAGGGATGGGTATGTATGGTGTTAAGCAAAATAATGCAGACAGTGAAATGGTAGTGGGTTTTGCAAAAAGGATGGACATGACTGTGGTGAATACATACTATAACAAGAAGGAGGAGCATAGGGTGACATACAAGAGTGAAGTGAGCTGCACACAGGTGGAATATATTAAATGTAGGAGGGCCAGTTTGAAGGAGATTGGAGACTGTAAAGTGGTGACAGGGGAAAGTGTAGTCAGGCAGTAGAAACTGTTGGTCTGCAAGATGACATTGATGATCAAGAAGAGGAAGAGTTTGAGGGTAGCACCAAGGATCAAATGGTAGGAAATGGAAAAGGGTGATTGTGAGGTGGTGGCGTTCAGGGAAGAGTTAAGACAGGCACTGGGTGGCAGTGATGATTTACCAAATATCTGGATAGTACAGCAGAGCTAGTAAGGGAGACAGCTAGAAAGGTGCTTGGTGTGACATGTAGATGGAAGAAGGATTACAAGGACACCTGGTGGTGGACTGAGGAAGTACAGGACAGTATACAGAGAAAGAGGTTGGGGATGAAGGAGTGGGATTGTCGGAGAGATGAGGAAAGTAGCAGGAATATAACGGGATGAGGTGTATGGCAAAGTGAGAGGTGGCAAAGGCTAAAGATGAGTCATATGAAGACTTGTATAACAGGCTGGACTAAGGAGGGATGACAGGACTTGTACCAGTTGGCTAGACAAACGGACTGAGCTAGGAAATGTGCAGCAGATAAAGGTGATAAAGGATAATGAGGGAAATGTACTCACAAGCGAGGAGAGTGTGTTGAGCAGATGGATGGAGTACTTTGAGAGGCTGATGAATGAAGAGAATGAGAGAGGGTTGGATGAACTGGGTATGGTGAATCAGGAAGTGCAATGGCTTACCAAGGAGTTAGTAAGGATAGCTATGAAGAGGATGAATACTGGAAAGCCTGTTGGTCCACATGACATACCTGTGGTAGCATGGAGGTATTTAGGGGAAATGGCAGTGGTGTTTTTCACCAGATTGTTTAATGATATCTTGGAAAGTGAGAGGTTGCATGTGGAGTGGAGAGAAAGTGTTTGTGTACCATTTTAAGAATAAGGTTGATGGGCAGAGCTGTAGTAACTACAGAGGGATAACATTAATCAGTCACAGCATGAAGTCATGGGAAAGAGTAGTGGAAGCTAGGTTAAGCAGGGTGGTGATGAGTAGTGGTCAGCAGTATGTTTTCATGCCAGGTAAGAGCACTACAGATGTGATGTTTGCTCTGAGAGCATTGCTGGAGTAGTACAGAGAAGGTCAAGGGTTGCTTTGTGTCTTTCTGGACGTAGAGATAGCATATGAGAGGGTGCCTAGAGGAGAGTAGTGGTATTGTATGAGGAAGTCATGAGTGGCAGAAATATATGTAAGACTGGTATGGGATATGTACAAGGGTGGTGTGACACCGGTGTGGCCTGCAGTGGGAGCGACAGATGCATTTAAGGTGGAGGTCGGATGACATCAGGGATCAGCTGTGAGCCCTTTCTTATTTGCAATGGTAATGGACAGGCTGACAGACAAGATCATACAGGAGTCCCCGTTGACTATGATCTTTGCATATGACATTGTGATCTGTATTAAGAGTAGGATACAGGTGGAGGAGACCTTGTAGAGGTGGAGATATGCTCTAGAGAGGAGAGTAATGAAGGTCAGCAGGACTAAGTCGGAATATATGTGAGTGAATGAGAGGGAGGATAGAGGAATGGTGAGGATGCAAGGAGAAGAGGTGGCAAAGGTGGATGAGTTTAAATACTTGGGATCTATAGTTCAGAGTAATGGTGAGTATGGAAGATAGGTGAAGAAGAGAGTACAGGCAGGATGGAGTGGATGGAGAAGAGTGTCAGGAGTGATTTGTGACAGATAAGTACCAGTAAGAGTGAAAGGGAAGGTCTACAAGAGGGTAGTGAGACCAGCTATGTTCTATGGGTTGGAGACAGTGGCATTGACAAAAAGGCAGGAGTTAGAGCTGGATGTAGCAGAGTTAAAGTTGTTAAGATTTGCACTGGGTGTGATGAGGTTGGACAGGATTAGGAATAAGTATATTAGAGGGTCAGCCCAGGTTGGAAGTTTTGGAGACAAAGCCAGAGAGGCAAGATTACGTTGATTCGGACATGTGCTGAGGAGGGATGCTGAGTATATAGGGAAAAAGATGCTAAGGATGAAGCTACCAGGTAACAGGAAATGAGGAAGGCCTAAGATAAGGTTTATGGATGTGGTGAGAGAGGACATGCAGGTGGCTGGTGTGACAGAGCAAGATGCAGAGGACAGGAAGAAATGGAAATAGATGATCCTCTGTGGCGACCCCTAATGGGAACAGCCGAAAGATGATGATGATGTTTGGTGGGTTCCTCAAAAATTTTTTGTCTTTGTAAAATCAGTAGCATACTCTGGGGATTGCAATCAGTAACTGCTAACATTCATTTGTGTTTCTGACCTCATATCCATCAGAAAAGATATGTTACAACTAACCCTGTTACAACAGCAACATTCTCAGTTTATGACAGCAATATTTCAAATAGACTCCTGTTTCTGGGCCTCTGTCCCACAATTTGTCAGGCTTTGTCCAGATGGCATGCAGTAAGAGGTTGATAGGTATGGTATATGATTATTTAGAGCCTACATTCCTAACATTATCCCAGTGATGTATCAGACTTCCAGACATGTTATGTGGAAATGGCCTTATATATGAGGGAAAGCCTGGACATTCTGTGGGACTCTATACAGTTGAGACGTCTGTGTATTTCTGACAATTGTTGACAGACTGTCAGGATTGTGTATCAGTGTATTGTGTCAATGTTATTTGGTCTGTGTAGGGAGGAGTGTGGATGTATGTGTTATAGCTGCTTTTCTATATAACTATGCATGCTGCTTCTGTTTCTGGTAGTCTGTTGGCTGTATATGTTTGCAGGGTTAGACTGAGACATGTCTCATACCACAGTCAGTTATCATAGTACACTGTGAATTGGGCCAGTATATGTGGGGGTAGTGTGTGAGTGCCACACATGTTGAGATGTTTTTGTTCACACAGTCCTTATACTGTACTGTTCCTTTGGCTTACTGGTATGTTTCTGTGACTGTGGTTGAATTGGCTGTGGGTATGCACTTTCACACTGGTGTCTGTTTTTCAGTGCTGTGACATCCCTGTAGTGCCTGATATAGTTGCCAATACATGTGTAATTCCTCCTAGTAGATTTTGGTTAGTGTTGTGTCAGTCTGACTGTAGTTTGGACAGTGCTTGGTCATATGCTTAGCAGCTGAGTGTAGTTTCCCGAATGTGATGTTATGTCCAGATATTTGTAAGACATACTGTTGCCTGACCTCCATAAGTGTTGTTTATTTCTGACACATCAGTGGCCTGATATGAGGATTTCAGTCACTAACTAGTGGGAAGTAATTGAGTGTTGGACATGAGGGTGTTACTGCAGCAACTGTGTCAGCTTATCTACTCCAGTATTTCAGATATGTCTCTATTTCCATGGCTTTCTCCCCCCACTTTGTCAGGCCTGGCCCAGGTTTGTTGCACTAAGGTGTACTGAGCCTACCTCGGGACTGCCTGGATTGTTGCAGTATGTCCAGGTTTATTGCTCATATTTCTGGTCTGTTCCACAGATGCATTATTTTCATATCCCTGGTAAATCACTGTGATGATCTAAGGATTTCTGACAGCAAATGATGACATACATTTCAGTTTCAGAACTCACATCCTTCAGAACATGTATACTGAAACAAACCCTGTCACTCTGAAAACATTCTACATTTATAAGAGCGATATTTTAAAAATGTCCCTAGTTTTGTCCCATTGTCCCCTCATTTAGACAGCCTTGGACCAGATTTCTTGCAGTAAGGAGTTGGTAGGTATGGTTCTGAGGTATGAACCACTACATGTTATGGAGTATATATATATATATGGGTTCCTATGACTTCATCGAACTGTGAAATCACCGACACTCACCTCTTCGACACCAATCCATCGACGTCCATATCATCGACAATTCCGGTAAGCGATCTTCCCCCTCACAGGACCCATGGTAGCGCTTTCAAGGTACATTATACGGAATCACGTAAACCCTGATCTTCCCCCTCACAGGACCCATGGTAGCGCTTCTTCCTGTGTTACACCGATTATGGTTTACGTGATTCCGTATAATGTACCTTGAAAGCGCTACCATGGGTCCTGTGAGGGGAAGATTGCTTACTGAATTGTCGATGATATGGACGTCGATGGATTGGTGTCGAAGAGGTGAGTGTCGGTGATTTCACAGTTCGATGAAGTCATAGGAACCCATATATATATATATATATATATATATATATATATATATATATATATATATATATTATATTATATGTGTATCACTATTTATATTATGTATATATTTGTCTAGGTGGAAATACCTCACATTACAGGACATGTAGAGACAGCCCAGCAACATGGGGGATGAATCTCCAGAATTGGGTACAGATTGTATGTCATTAGTGCTGTTAGACACATGGAGGGTTGCTAGATTGACAGGGTTCATCCGGACATGCATTTACTGGGTGACTTGACATCTGACAGTGAAATTTAAA
>NC_056746.1:874158773-874177856 GCF_019279795.1 Protopterus annectens | reverse complement strand
ATCCCTATGGGCAAGAACATGGTTAACGAGATGAATGAGTACATGGCAGAATGTTAGACAGGTGTATAAGGGAACACTATGGGTAAGAACATTGGTTAATGAGATGAACGTGTACATGGCAGAATGTTTTGTATAAGGGATCCCTATGGGTAAGAACGTGGTTAATGAGATGAATGTGTACATAACAGATTGCTGGACAGGCATATAAGGGAACCCTATGGGTAAGACCATGGTTAATTAGATGAATGTGTACATGGCAGAATGCTAGACAGGTGTATCAGGGAAGTCTATGGGTAAGAACATGTTTAATGAGATAAATGTCCACATGGCAGAATAACCAAAAGTAAAGCACCAAAACCAGGAACTGTGACACGAACAGTTTAATACAAGTAACGCTGAAAATTCACAACACATTTTCGTCCTTGACTTCATCAGATAACAACACTCTGGTGAACTCACCTTAAATACATTAACTAATTATTGATAGCCAATGACAAAATTTATCAAATCAATTAATTAATTGAAAAAGCAATTAAAACACATACACGTATATACACAAATTGTGCTTCCTAAAACCACCATGAAGATCACACCCTATAATAAATAACATGTACAAAAAATAAAAAATAAAAAATATGTATATATGTGTGTATATATATATATATATACAGATATATATATATATATATATATATATATATATAAATGAACCATTTCTAAAATCTTAACATTTTGTTCTAAAATTGTAATGTTAACATCTACCTGGAATGGTATAACAATACCATAATTTAGCAGACCTCAGCTTTAACACTGGCTTAAGTGAAATCATGTCATTAAGACCTGGTTTTCTGTTGGCTACTAAAACAATTTGCCAATATAATTCACGGTATTCCACCAATGTTTCCCAATTCCCCCCTCTAGGGTCGACTGGCACACTTTCTAACTCAAAAAAATCTAAATGTAGCTAATTTACATACACTGGTCTGCTTATATAGTGCATTATTTTCTTTTTTAGTCCTAATGTCGTATAAATGTTCATAAATTCTTTGCTTTAACATTCTTTCAATCTTCCCTATATAAAATGAGTCACATTTTGTACAAGTAGCTAAATGTATTATACCCTTAGTATTACAATTGAAATATGTTTCTAAAGTTAATCTCCTTTGTCTACTAAGTAAGTATAGTGTTTGTCCAACATTCAGGTGTGTACAATAACTACACCTTCCACATTTAAATAAACCTACTTTTATCCTAGTAACATTCTCAAACAATCTTTCATTTGTACCTCTCTCCAAAATATTCTTAATATTAGTACCCTTCCTATAGATAAATTTTAGTTCTTTATCAAAAATACAGTGTAAGTCAGATAGTCTAGAAAATTTGTTCCATTCTCTATTAATAATTCTTTTAACCAATCCTGACTGACCATCATAGGTTGTGGTAATACCAGATTCAAATTCCTCCCCACTATTTGCATTGTTAAAATCTTGTCTATCAAATGCTCCACTTATACCAAAATAGGTGCAAACTTGCCTCTTCTTTCACTAGTAACCTCGCTACATATTTGGTCAAAAAGCTCGCTCGGGTAACCCCTGTTTGAAAATAAACCTTACAAAAATCCACATTTACTAGTATAAGTAGTGTCATCTGAGGTCATTCTACCAAGACGAACTAGTTGACCTTTAACTACACTTCTCTTTTGGTGGGGTGGATGTGAACTGGTAAAATGTAAGTATGAGTTTGAAAAAGTCTCTTCTAAAAATCTTGGAACTTAAACCTTCCTTAGTCTTGGTAATATTAACATCCAAATAATTCAACATTTGGGTATCATATTTGTGTGTAAATTTTAAAAAGTCAGTAGTATCATTTAAAAATTCAAAAAACAAATTAAAATCCTCATTATTACCATTCCATAAAAAACATAAATCGTCTAAAAACCTACCATAAAATGTCCAAAATTTACTAAAAACCGAAGTTAATACATATGTGTTTCCCAATATGACATAATAATATTGGCATAAGTAGGAGCACAGTGTGCACCCAGTCCAACCCATTATTTTTGCGGTTACATGGCAGAATGCCAGACAGCTGTATAAGGGAACCCTATGGGTAAGAACAAGGTTAATGAGATGAATGTGTACATGGCAGAATGCTAGACAGGTGTATACGGGAACAGTATGGGCAAGAACATGGTTAACGTGATGAATGTGGACATGGCAGAATATTAAACAGGTGTATAAGGGAACCCTATGGGTAAGAACATGGTTAATGAGATGAATGTGCACATGGCAGAATGTTAGACAGGTGTATAAGGGAACCCTATGGGTAAGAACATGGTTAAGGAAATTAATGTGTACATGGCAGAATGTTAGACAGGTGTATAATGGAACCCTATGGGTAAGAACATGGTTAATGGGATGAATGTGTACATGGTAGAATGTTAGACAGGTGTATAAGGGAACCCTATGGGTAAGAACATGTTTAATGAGATGAATGTATACATGGCAGAATGCTAGACAGGTGAATAAGAGAACCCTATGGGTAAGATCCTGGTTAATGAGATGAATGTGTACATGGCACAATGCTAGACAGGTGTATAAGGGAAGCCTATGGGTAAGAACATGGTTAATGAGAAGAATGTGTACATGACAGAAAGTTAGACAGGTGTATAAGGGAACCCTATGGGTAAGAACATGGTTAATGAGATGAATGTGTACATGGCAGAATGTTAGACAGGTGTATAAGGGAACCCAATGGGTAAGAACATGGTTACTGAGATGAATGTGTACATGGCAGAATGCTAGACAGCTGCATAAGGGAATCCTATGGTTAAGAACATGGTTAATGAGATGAACATGTACATGGCAGAATGTTATGCACGTCTATAAGGGAACCCTATGGGTAAGAACATGGTTAACGAGAGGAATGTGTAAATGGCAGAATGTAACACATGTGTATAAGGGAACCCTATGGGTAAGAACATGGTTAATGAGATGAATGCGTACATGGCAGAATGTTAGACAGGTGTACAAGGGAACCCTATAGGTAAGAACATGGTTAATGAGATGAATGCGTACATGGCAGAATGTTAGACAGGTGTATAAGGTAACCCTATGGGTAAGAACATGTTTAATGAGATGAATGTGTACAAGGCAAAATGTTAGACAGGTGTATAAGTGAACCCTATGGTTAAGAACATGGTTACTTAGGTGAATGTGTACATGTCAGAATGATAGACAGGTGTATAAGGGAACCATATGGGTAAGAACATGGTTAAGGAGATGAATGTGTACATGACAGAATTTTAGAGAGGTGTTTAAGGGAACACTATAGGTAAGAACATGGTTACAGAGATGAATGTGCACATGGCAGAATGTTAGACAGGTGTATAAGGGAACCATATGGGTAAGAACATGGTTAAGGAGATGAATGTGTACATGGCAGAATGTTAGACAGGTGTATAATGGAACCATATGGGTAAGAACATAGTTAATGGGATGAATGTGTGCATGGTAGAATGTTAAACAGGTGTATAAGGGAACCCTATGGGTAAGAACATAGTTAATGGGATGAATGTGTGCATGGCAGAATGCTAGACAGGTGTATAAGAGAACCCTATGGGTAAGAACATGGTTAATGAGATGAATGTGTACATGGCAGAATGTTAGACAGATGTATAAGGGAACCCTATGGGTAAGAATATGGTTAATGAGATGAATATGTCCATGGCAGAATGTTAGACAGGTGTATCAGAGAACCCTATGGGTAAGAACATGTTTAATGAGATGAATGTGTACATGGCAAAATGTTAGACAGGTGTATAAGGGAACCATATTGGTAAGAACATGGTTAAGGAGATGAATGTGTACATGGCAGAATGTTAGACAGGTGTATAATGGAACCATATGGGTAAGAACATAGTTAATGGGATGAATGTGTGCATGGTAGAATGTTAAACAGGTGTATAAGGGAACCCTATGGGTAAGAACATGGTTAACGACATGAATGTGTACATGGCAGAATGCTAGACAGGTGTATAAGGGAACCCTATGGGTAAGAACATGGTTAATTAGATGAATGTGTACAATGCAAAATGTTAGACAGGTGTATAAGGCAACCCTATGGATAAGAACATGGTTAATGAGATGAATGTGTACATGGCAGAATGCTAGACAGGTGTATAAGGGAACCCTACGGGTAAGAACATGGTTAATGAGATGAATATGTTCATAGTAAAATGTTAGACAGGTGTATCAGGGAACCCTATGGGTAAGAACATGGTTAATGAGATGAATGTGTACATGGCAGAATGCTAGACAGGTGTGTAAAGGAACAGTATAGGAAATAACATGGTTAACGAGATGACTGTGTACATGGCAGAAAGTTAGACAGGTGTATAAGGGAACCCTATGGGTAAGAACATGGTTAATGAGATGAGTGTGTACATGGCAGAATGTTAGACAGGTGTATAAGGGAACCCTATGGGTAAGAACATGTTTAATGAGATAAATGTGTACATGGCAGAATGCTAGACAGCTGTATAAGAGAACCCTATGGGTAAGAACATGGTTAATGAGATGAATGTGTACATGGCAGAATGCTAGAAAGGTGTATAAGGGAACAGTATGGGCAAGAACATGGTTAACGTGATGAATGTGTACATGGCAGAATGTTAGAGAGGTCTATAAGGGAACCCTATGGGTAAGAACATGGTTAATGAGATGAATGTGTACATGACAGAATGCTGGACAGGCATATAAGGGAACCCTATGGGTAAGAACATGGTTAATGAGATGAATGTGTACATGGCAGAATGCTGGACAGGTGTATCAGGGAAGCATATGGGTAAGAAAATGTTTAATGAGATGAATGTGTACATGGCAGAATGCTAGACAGGTGTATCAGGGAACCCTATGGGTAAGAACATGTTTAATGAGATGAATGTGTACATGGCAGAATGTTAGAGAGGTGTATAAGGGAACCCTATGGGTAAGAACATGGTTAATGAGATGAATGTGTACATGACAGAATGCTGGACAGGCATATAAGGGAACCCTATGGGTAAGAACATGGTTAATGAGATGAATGTGTACATGGCAGAATGCTAGACAGGTGTATAAGGGAACAGTATGGGCAAGAACATGGTTAACGTGATGAATGTGTACATGGCAGAATGTTAAACAGGTGTATAAGGGAACCCTATGGGTAAGAACATGGTTAATGAGATGAATGTGTACATGACAGAATGCTAGACAGGTGTATAAGAGAACCCTATGGGTAAGAACATGGTTAGTGAGATGAATATGTACATGGCAGAATGTTAGACAGGTGTATAAGGGAACCCTATGGGTAAGAACATGTTTAATGAGATGAATGTGCACATGGCAGAATGTTAGGCAGGTGTATAAGGAAACCCTATGGGTAAGAACATGGTTAAGAAGATGAATGTGTACATGGCAGAATGTTAGATTGGTGTATAGTGGAACCCTATGGGTAAGAACATGGTTAATGGGATGAATGTGTACATGGTAGAAAGTTAGACAGGTGTATAAGGGAACCCTATGGGTAAGAACATGTTTAATGAGATGAATGTGTACATGGCAAAATCATAGACAGGTGTATAAGGGAACCCTATGGGTAAGAACATGGTTAATGAGATGAATGTGTACATGACAGAATGCTAGACAGGTGTATAAGGGAACCCTATGGGTAAGAACATGGTTAACGAGATGAATGTGTACATGGCAAAATGTTAGACGGGTGTATAAGGGAACCCTATGGGTAAGAACATGGTTAATGAGATGAATGTTTACATGACAAAATGTTAGACAGGTGTATCATGGAACCCTATGGGTAAGAACATGTTTAATGAGATGAATGTGTACATGGCAAAATGTTAGACAGGTGTATAAGGGAACCCTATGGGTAAGAACATGGTTAATGAGATGAATTTATACATGGCAGAATGCTAGACAGGTGTATAAGAGAACCCTATGGGTAAGAACATGGTTAATGAGATTAATGTGTACATGGCAGAATGTTAGACAGGTGTACAAGTTAACCCTATGGATAAGAACATGGTTAATGAGATGAATGTGTACATGGCAGAATGCTAGACAGATGTATAAGGGAACCCTATGGGAAAGAACATGGTTAATGAGATGAATGTGTACATGGTAGAATGTTAGACAGGTGTATAAGGGAACCCTATGGGTAAGAACATGGTTAATGAGATGAATGTGTACATGGCAGAATGCTAGACAGGTGTATCAGGGAAGCCTATGGGTAAGAACATGGTTAATGAGATGAATGTGTACATGGCAGAATGTTAGACAGGTGTATCAGGGAACGCTATGGGTAAGAACATGTTTAATGAGATGAATGTGTACATGGCAGAATGATAGACAGGTGTATAAGGCAACCATATGGGTAAGAACATGGTTAATGAGATGAATATGTACATGGCAGAATGATAGACAGGTGTCTAAGGGAACAGTTTGGGCAAGAACATTTTTAACGTGATGAATGTGTACATGGCAGAAGGTTAGACAGGTCTATAAGACAACCCTATGGGTAATAACATGGTTAATGAGATGAATGTGTACATGGTAAAATGTTAGACAGGTGTATCAGGGAACCCTATGGGTAGGAAAATGTTTAATGAGATGAATGTGTACATGGCAAAATGGTAGACAGGTTTATAAGGGAACCCTATGGGTAAGAATATGGTTAATGAGATGAATCTATACATGGCAGAATGCTAGACAGGTGTATAACAGAACCCTATTGGTAAGAACCTGGTTAATGAGATGAATGTGTACATGGCAGAATGCTAGACAGGTGTATAAGGGAAGCCTATGGGTAAGAACATGGTTAATGAGATGAATGTGTACATGACAGAAAGTTAGACAGGTGTATAAGGGAACCCTATGGGTAAGAACATGGTTAATGAGATGAATGTGTACATGGCAGATTGTTCGACAGGTGTATAAGGGAACCCTATGAGTAAGAACATGGTTAAAGACGTGAATGTGTACATGGCAGAATGCTAGACAGGTGTATAAGGGAACCCTATGGCTAGAACATGGTTAATGAGATGAATGTGTACATGGCAGAATGTTGACAGGTGTATAAGGGAACCCAATGTGTAAGAACATGGTTACTGAGATGAATGTATACATGGCAGAATGTTAGACAGGTGTATAAGGGAACCCTATGGGTAAGAACATAATTAATGAGATGAATGTGTACATGGCAGAATCTTAGACAGGTGTATAAGGGAACCCAATGGGTAAGAACATGGTTAATGAAATGAATGCGTACATGGCAGAATGATAGACAGGTGTATAAGGGAACCCTATGGGTAAGAAAATGGTTAAAGAGATGAATGCATACATGGCAGAATGTTAGACAGGTGTATAAGGGAACCCTATGGGTAAGAACATGGTTAACGAGATGAATGTGTAAATGGCAGAATGTAAGGCAGGTATATAAGGTAACCCTATGGGTAAGAACATGTTTAATGAGATGAAAGTGTATAGGGAAAAATGTTAGACAGGTGTATAAAGGAACCCTATGGTTAAGAACATGGTTAATTAGGTGAATGTGTGCATGGCGGAATGTTAGACAGTTGTATAAGGGAACCCTATGGGTAAGAACATGGTTAATGAGATGAATATGTACATGGCAGAATGTTAGACAGGTGTATAAGGGAACCCTATAGGTAAGAACATGGTTAATGAGATGAATGTGTACATGGCAGAATGTTAGACAGCTGTATAAGGGAACCCTATGGGTAAGAACGTGGTTAATGAGATGAATGTGTACATGGTAAAATGTTAGACAGATGTATCAGGGAACCCTATAGGTAACAATATGTTTAATGAGATGAATGTGTACATGACAAAATGTTAGACAGGTGTAAAGGGAACCCTATGGGTAAGAACATCGTTAATGAGATGAATGTATAAATGGCAGAATGCTAGACAGGTGTATAAGAGGACCCTATGGGTAAGAACATGGTTAATGAGATGAATGTGTACATGGCAGAATGCTAGACAGGTGTCTAAGGGAAGTCTACGGGTAAGAGAACCCTATGGGTAAGAACATGGTTAATGAGATGAATGTGTACATGGCAGAATGCTAGACAGGTGTATCATGGAACCCTATGGGTAAGAACATGTTTAATGAGATGAATGTGTACATGGCAAAATGTTAGACAGGTGTATAAGGCAACCCTATGGATAAGAACATGGTTAATGAGATGAATGTGTACATGGCAGAATGCTAGACAGGTGTATAAGAGAACCCTATGAGTAAGAGCATGGTTAATGAGATGAATGTATACATGGCAGAATGCTAGACAGGTTTATAAGAGAACCCTATGAGTAAGAACATGGTTAATGAGATCAATGTGTACATGGCAGAATGCTAGACAGGTGTATAAGGGAACCCTATGGGTAAGAACATGGTTAATGAGATGAATGTGTACATGGCAAAATGTTAGACAGGTGTATCATGGAATCCTATGGGCAAGAACATGTTTAATGAGATGAATGTGTACATGGCAAAATGTCAGACAGGTGTATAAGGCAACAATACGACCACATACAAAGATCCAACACAATTTTATTTCCTTCTCTGGCGCCTCGGCTCACGCCTTCTAGGAGAATGCTAGACAGGTGTATAAGAGGACCCTATGGGTAAGAACATGGTTAATGAGATGAATGTGTACATGGCAGAATGCTAGACAGGTGTCTAAGGGAAGTCTACGGGTAAGAGAACCCTATGGGTAAGAACATGGTTAATGAGATGAATGTGTACATGGCAGAATGCTAGACAGGTGTATCATGGAACCCTATGGGTAAGAACATGTTTAATGAGATGAATGTGTACATGGCAAAATGTTAGACAGGTGTATAAGGCAACCCTATGTATAAGAACATGGTTAATGAGATGAATGTGTACATGTCAGAATGCTAGACAGGTATATAAGAGAACCCGATGGGTAAGAACATGGTTAATGAGATGAATGTGTACAAGGCAGAATGCTAGACAGGTGTATAAGGGAAGCCTATGGGTAAGAACATGGTTAATGAGATGAATGTGTACATGGCAGAATGTTAGACAGGTGTATAAGGGAACCCTACGGGTAAGAACATGGTTAATGAGATGAATGTGTACATGGCAGAATGTTAGACAGGTGTATAAGGGAACCCTACGGGTAAGAACATGGTTAATGAGATGAATGTGTACATGGCAGAATGCTAGACAGGTGTATAAAAGAACAGTATGGGAAAGAACATGGTTAACGAGATGAATGTGTACATGGCAGAATGTTAGACAGGTGTATAAGGGAACACTATGGGTAAGAACATGGTTAATGAGATGAATGTGTACATGGCAGAATGTTGGAGAGTTGTATAAGGGAACCCTATGGGTAAGAACATGGTTAATGAGATGAATGTGTACATGACAGATTGCTGGACAGGCATATAAGGGAACCCTATGGGTAAGACCATGGTTAATGAGATGAATGTGTACATGGCAGAATGCTAGACAGGTGTATCAGGGAAGCCTATGGGTAAGAACATGTTTAATGAGATAAATGTGTACATGGCAGAATGCCAGACAGCTGTATAAGGGAACCCTATGGGTAAGAACAAGGTTAATGAGATCCAAGAAGAAAGCTAGTGCTTAGCCTAATCCCAGTGCTTCCAATTATCAACAAATGCAAAGTAAGAAAATCACTGGGAACTGCTGCTGTACGAACACAATAAATATTTATTAAAACACTGAGAGTAAAAAACAACAAAGTGAGCGCTTCTGCTAAACCCTTCATCAGACAAAAGTGCTCTTACAAACATCTCATTTTTAAAAAATACTTACACCAATCAGTACTCAGAAAAAAACCGCCTTTTTCTGTGGGTTGTCCTAATACAAACTATTCAATTAATAATTAAAGGCACATATTACTACTGATGTTTATTCAATAAAATAAAAAATAATAAAAATGAAAATAAAAATTCAATAAAAAGCACGCCTATTTTTGAGAGTGGGTTTCAGGGGTACCATATCATTCAGCCCTGGTTTAACATGGGCTGTTAGATCTAAAATCCATTGTGATTCTATAGCCTCTGTTTTCAGCCTGATATCACCACCTCTCTTGTTGAGAAAAACATTAGCAATCACCCTAAATTTAAAATTATGTGTTGGGTGATCCTTAACATGATTATATAGTGTATTGTGCTCATCACAATTCCTAATGGAGTCTAAATGTTGCAGGATCCTGGTCTTTAACATATTGTTGGTCTTGCCAACATAATATCCTTGACATGATGTACATCCTGCCATATATACCACATTAGTGGTCCTACAGGTAGCTTTCCCCTTAAATGTAAAACTCTTCCCTGTTAACGGATGTATAAAAACTGTCTCCCTATTAATATATTCACAGGCCTTACAACTACCACATGGCACAGTGCCCTGGGACCTAGGTAAGCATGTGACATCATTATTGCCCCTATCTCGACAGAGTATATCCTTCAGATTCTTGTTCCTTTTATAACTAAACTGCGGGACTTCCCCTACTATGTCACTCGGGTTCCTATCACTTGTAATGATATTCCAGTTTCTCTTAATGATGTCACATACCCCTTGAATGTTACTCCCATAGGTCAAAGTCACTCTAGGTTTCATGTCCTTGTTCCTATCATTATTATTATAGCCATTTTGACTGCTGTCATTACTTTCTGACCTTGTATCTATACTAAGCCATGGCTTATATTTCCCTTTCCTATTATCACTGCCTCTTATAGCTGCTGCAGACAAAGGAGGGGGAGTAGTTGTCTTGGACACTGACTGGTACAATAGGAAGATATCAGAACTGCTATCAGAAAGAGAGGTCTATCATATGATGAATCCAGTAGAAATTAAGAACATCATAAGTAAGGTACATGTACGTGTAGAATGGCTATTTGCTAACATGTACATAACACAGGACCTTAAAGATTTTTTTCATGTAGATAAACCAGTCATTCCAGTGTTCAAGGCTCTACCCAAAGTACACAAGTCACTGATTGACCCACCACTTAGACCTATAGTGTCGGGTAGGGGCTGGGTCACTGAGAATTTATCTATATGGCTGGAATGCACACTTAGACCCTACGTTGATCTCATGGATAATGTTTTGAAGGATACTGCACACTTCCTAAAGATTTTGGGTGAGATGAATAGGGAAGGCAGACAGGAAGGGATTATGTTAGTAAGTTTAGATGTACATAGTTTATTCACAGTGATAGGTAATGAGTATGGAATATTGGCCTGTGTAGGGATTCTAAGGGACATGGGTGTTGCAGAGAGAGAACTTTTTCTCATAGAGGAGTCATTGAAATTAGTTCTGGAGAACAATGTTTTCTTGAGCAATGGCACAATGTATAGGCAAGCACAGGGGGTAGCTATGGGAACCCCCTGTGCTAACTCCTATGCTAATTCTCTCTTATTGGGAAAAACATGTATTAAATAACAGTGACTGGAATCAACACATAGGGGTTTACCTACGATTCGTGGATGACATCTTTATTGCTTGGAAGGGAGGTGAACAAAGGCTGACCTCCTTTGTGGAATTTTTGCATTCCACCACCTCCTTCTTGAGATTTGATATAAAGAGCTCGTTTGTGGCCCTGGACATTTTAGATGTTACTATTGAACGTACATCTGAAGGTTTTAGTTCAATACTATTTAGAAAAGAGAGTTGGAAGAATTCCTTACTCTCTTTTGATAGTATGCATCCTAGGTTCACCTTTTCCAATATAGTGGAAGGGCAGGTGGGCAGGATATCTAGGCTTAGTTTGATGGATGACCAATTTGAGAAGGAGGTAGTGAATTTGAAGAAGTGTTTTCAGGATAGGGGATATAGACATGACTTAGTGGAAGCAGCAGCTATAAGAGGCAGTGATAATAGGAAAGGGAAATATAAGCCATGGCTTAGTATAGATACAAGGTCAGAAAGTAATGACAGGAGTCAAAATGGCTATAATAATAATGATAGGAACAAGGACATGAAACCTAGAGTGACTTTGACCTATGGGAGTAACATTCAAGGGGTATGTGACATCATTAAGAGAAATTGGAATATCATTGCAAGTGATAGGAACCCGAGTGACATAGTAGGGGAAGTCCCGCAGTTTAGTTATAAGAGGAACAAGAATCTGAAGGATATACTCTGTCGAGATAGGGGCAATAATGATGTCACATGCTTACCTAGGTCCCAGGGCACTGTGCCATGTGGTAGTTGTAAGGCCTGTGAATATATTAATAGGGAGACAGTTTTTATACATCCGTTAACAGGGAAGAGTTTTACATTTAAGGGGAAAGCTACCTGTAGGACCACTAATGTGGTATATATGGCAGGATGAACATCATGTCAAGGATAATATGTTGGCAAGACCAACAATATGTTAAAGACCAGGATCCTGCAACATTTAGGCTCCATTAGGAATTGTGATGAGCACAATGCACTATATAATCATGTTAAGGATCACCCAACACATAATTTTAAATTTAGGGTGATTGCTAATGTTTTTCTCAACAAGAGAGGTGGTGATATCAGGCTGAAAACAGAGGCTATAGAATCACAATGGATTTTAGATCTAACAGCCCATGTTAAACCAGGGCTGAATGATATGGTACCCCTGAAACCCACTCTCAAAAATAGGCGTGCTTTTTATTGAATTTTTATTTTCATTTTTATTATTTTTATTTTATTGAATAAACATCAGTAGTAATATGTGCCTTTAATTATTAATTGAATAGTTTGTATTAGGACAACCCACAGAAAAAGGCGGGTTTTTTCTGAGTACTGATTGGTGTAAGTATTTTTTAAAAATGAGATGTTTGTAAGAGCACTTTTGTCTGATGAAGGGTTTAGCCCGAAAGCGCTCACTTTCTTGTTTTTTACTCTCAGTGTTTTAATAAATATTTATTGTGTTCGTACAGCAGCAGTTCCCAGTGATTTTCTTACCTTGCAAAGGTTAATGAGATGAATTTGTACATGGCAGAATTCTAGACAGGTGTATAAGGGAACCCTATGGGTAAGAACATGGTTAATGAGATGAATGTGTACATGGCAGAATGCTAGACAGGTGTATACGGGAACAGTATGGGCAAGAACATGGTTAACGTGATGAATGTGGACATGGCAGAATACTAAACAGGTGTATAAGGGAACCCTTTGGGTAAGAACATGGTTAATGAGATAAATGTGTACATGGCAGACTGTTAAGTCAGGTGTATAAGGGAACCCTATGGGTAAGAACATGGTTAAGGAAATTAATGTGTACATGGCGGCAGAATGTTAGACAGGTGTATAATGGAACCCTATGGGTAAGAACATTGGTAATGGGATAAATGTGTACATGGTAGAATGTTAGACAGGTGTATAAGGGAACCGTATGGGTAAGAACATGTTTAATGAGTTGAATGTATACATGGCAGAATGCTAGACAGCTGAATAAGAGAACCCTATGGGTAAGATCCTGGTTAATGAGATGAATGTGTACATGGCACAATGCTAGACAGGTGTATAAGGGAAGCCTTTGGGTAAGAACATGGTTAATGAGATGAATGTGTACATGACAGAAAGTTAGACAGGTGTATAAGGGAACCCTATGGGTAAGAACATGGTTAATGAGATGAATGTGTACATGGCAGAATGTTAGACAGGTGTATAAGGGAACCCAATGGGTAAGAACATGGTTACTGAGATGAATGTGTACATGGCAGAATGCTAGACAGCTGCATAAGGGAATCCTATGGTTAAGAACATGGTTAATGAGATGAACGTGTACATGGCAGTATGTTATGCACATGTATAAGGGAACCCTATGGGTAAGAACATGGTTAACGAGATGAATGTGTAAATGGCAGAATGTAAGACATGTGTATAAGGGAACCCTATGGGTAAGAACATGGTTAATGAGATGAATGTGTACATGGCAGAATGTTAGACAGGTGTATAAGGGAACCCTATGGGTAAGAACATGGTTAATGAGATGAATGTGTACATGGCAAAATGTTAGACAGGTGTATCATGGAACCCTATGGGCAAGAACATGTTTAATGAGATGAATGTGTACATGGCAAAATGTTAGACAGGTGTATAAGGCAACCCTATGTATAAGAACATGGTTAATGAGATGAATGTGTACATGTCAGAATGCTAGACAGGTGTATAAGAGAACCCTATGGGTAAGAACATGGTTAATGAGATGAATGTGTACAAGGCAGAATGCTCGACAGGTGTATAAGAAAAGCCTAAGGTTAAGAACATGGTTAATGAGATGAATGTGTACATGGCAGAATGTTAGACAGGTGTATAAGGGAACCCTACAGGTAAGAACATGGTTAATGAGATGAATGTGTACATGGCAGAATGTTAGACAGGTGTATAAAGGGACCCTACAGGTAAGAACATGGTTAATGAGATGAATGTGTACATGGCAGAATGCTAGACAGGTGTATAAGGGAACCCTATGGGTAAGAACATGGTTAATGAGATGAATATGTTCATAGCAGAATGTTAGACAGGTGTATCAGGGAACCCTATGGGTAAGAACATGTTTAATGAGAAGAATGCGTACATGGCAAAATGTTAGACAGGTGTATAAGGGAACCCTATGGGTAAGAACATGGTTAATGAGATGAATGTGTACATGGCAGAATGCTAAACAGGTGTATATGGGAAGCCTATGGGTAAGAACATGTTTAATGAGATAAATGTGTACCTGGCAGAATGCTAGACAGGTGTATACGGGAACAGTATGGGCAAGAACATGGTTAACATGATTAATGTGGACATGGCAGAATACTAAACAGGTGTATAAGGGAACCCTATGGGTAAGAACATGGTTAATGAGATGAATGTGTACATGGCAGAATGCTAGACAGGTGTATACGGGAACAGTATGGGCAAGAACATGGTTAACGTGATGAATGTGGACATGGCAGAATATTAAACAGGTGTATAAGGGAACCCTTTGGGTAAGAACATGGTTAATGAGATAAATGTGTACATGGCAGACTGTTAAGTCAGGTGTATAAGGGAACCCTATGGGTAAGAACATGGTTAATGAGATGAATGTGTACATGGCAGAATGTTAGACAGGTGTATAAGGAACCTCATGGGTGAAAACATGTCGAATGAGTTGAATGTATACATGTAGAAATGCCAGACAGCTGTATAAGGGAACCCTATGGGTAAGAACAAGGTTAATGAGATGAATGTGTACATGGCACAATGCTAGACAGGTGTATAAGGGAAGCCTATGGGTAAGAACATGGTTAATGAGATGAATGTGTACATGGCAGAATGTTAGACAGGTGTATAAGGGAACCCTATGGGTAAGAACATGGTTAATGAGATGAATGTGTACATGGCAGAATGTTAGACAGGTGTATAAGGGAACCCTATGGGTAAGAACATGGTTAATGAGATGAATGTGTACATGGCAGAATGTTAGACAGGTGTATAAGAGAACCCTATGCGTAAGAACATGGTTAATGAGATGAATGTGTACATGGCAGAATGCTCGACAGGTGTATAAGAAAAGCCTAAGGTTAAGAACATGGTTAATGAGATGAATGTGTACATGGCAGAATGTTAGACAGGTGTATAAGGGAACCCTACAGGTAAGAACATGGTTAATGAGATGAATGTGTACATGGCAGAATGTTAGACAGGTGTATAAAGGGACCCTACAGGTAAGAACATGGTTAATGAGATGAATGTGTACATGGCAGAATGCTAGACAGGTGTATAAGGGAACCCTATGGGTAAGAACATGGTTAATGAGATGAATATGTTCATAGCAGAATGTTAGACAGGTGTATCAGGGAACCCTATGGGTAAGAACATGTTTAATGAGATGAATGTGTACATGGCAAAATGTTAGACAGGTGTATAAGGGAACCCTATGGGTAAGAACATGGTTAATGAGATGAATGTGTACATGGCAGAATGCTAGACAGGTGTATAAAAGAACAGTATGGGAAAGAACATGGTTAACGAGATGAATGTGTACATGGCAGAATGTTAGACAGGTGTATAAGGGAACACTATGGGTAAGAACATGGTTAATGAGATGAATGTGTACATGGCAGAATGCTAAACAGGTGTATAAAGGAACAGTATGGGAAAGAACATGGTTAACGAGATGAATGTGTACATGGCAGAATGTTAGACAGGTGTATAAGGGAACACTATGGGTAAGAACATGGTTAATGAGATGAATGTGTACATGGCAGAATGTTGGAGAGTTGTATAAGGGAACCCTATGGGTAAGAACGTGGTTAATGTGATGAATGTGTACATGACAGACTGCTGGATAGGCATATAAGGCAACCCCATGGGTAAGACCATGGTTAATTATATGAATGTGTACATGGCAGAATGCTAGACAGGTGTATCAGGGAAGCCTATGTGTAAGAACATGTTTAATGAGATAAATGTGCACATGGCAGAATAACCAAAAGTAAAGCACCAAAACCAGGAACTGTGACACGAACAGTTTAATACAAGTAACGCTGAAAATTCACAACACGTTTTCGTCCTTGACTTCATCAGATAACAACACTCTGGTGAACTCACCTTAAATACATTAACTAATTACTGATAGCCAATGACAAAACTTATCAAATCAATTAATCATTTGAAAAAGCAATTAAAACACATACACGTATATACACAAATTGTGCTTCCTAAAACCACCATGAAGATCGCACCCTATAATAAATAACATGTACAAAAAATAAAAAATAAAAAATATGTATATTATATGTGTGTGTATATATATATATATATATATATATATATATATATATATATATATATAAATGAACCATTACTAAAATCTTAACATTTCGTTCTAAAATTGTAATGTTAACATCTATCTGGAATGGTAAAACAATACTATAATTTAGCAGACCTCAGCTTTAACACTGGCTTAAGTGAAATCATGTCATTAAGACCTGGTTTTCTGTTGGCTTCTAAAACAATTTGCCAATATAATTCTTGGTATTCCACCAATGTTTCCCACTTCCCCCCTCTAGGGTCGACTGGCACACTTTCTAACACAAAAAATCTAAATGTAGCTAATTTACATACACTGGTCTGCTTATATAGTGCATTATTTTCTTTTTTAGTCTTAATGTCGTATAAATGTTCATAAATTCTTTGCTTTAACATTCTTTCACTCTTCCCTATATAAAATGAGTCACATTTTGTACAGGTAGCTAAATATATCATACCCTTAGTATTACAATTGACATATGTTTCTAAAGTTAATCTCCTTTGTCTACTAAGTAAGTATAGTGTTTGTCCAACAATCAGGTGTGTACAATAACTACACCTTCCACATTTAAATAAACCTACTTTTATCCTAGTAACATTCTCAAACAATCTTTCATTTGTACCTCTCTCCAAAATATTCTTAATATTAGTACCCTTCCTATAGATAAATTTTAGTTCTTTATCAAAAATACAGTGTAAGTCAGATAGTCTAGAAAATTTGTTCCATTCTCTATTAATAATTCTTTTAACCATTCCTGACTGACCATCATAGGTTGTCGTAATACCAGATTCAAATTCCACCCCACTATTTGCATTGTTAAAATCTTCCAAAAAAACGGACCAGCTGTAAGGATGTACAATTTTATTGCTTCAAATCTGATCAGCAATGGTCAAAACCATTGCTGAATAAGCAAACCGGTTTCGGCTAATATAAGCCTTTTTCAATGCCAAGAATTCAAAATAGTAAAGTCAGACATCACCATGTGAGCCCTACTTATAGTCCCTCACTTAAAGAGGTATCGCCCAAATTGGATTCAATATAATAACTAAATGAAAAAAATTAAATAAAAGATAAATAAATAATTTAAACAATTCAAACAACATGTACCCATAATTCAGCCCATACTTGAAAAATTCTGTATGATGTTTGTACAAAAAATGAAAAGTAATAAATGCATTCAATATAAATATACATGTGTATATTTCAAAAATGTTTTAACATATATAAAGCTATAAACAAACTAGTCATTTATATATTAAATGGGACCATTCAAACAATTGTCCCCCAAATCAATGACTTAACATTGTGAATGTATGTCACAATGTATATATAAAACTAGGATGTTTATGTAATATAACCATATGAAACTCACTCATGGTGAGTATAAACAAACACAATATGAATATGGAATACAAAAATGGAATATATAGAAATGGAATACTTCAAAATATGCTTGTATTCACAACCTACTGAATTGGTTCTAATGTATTCAAACCTGGTCTAAAAAGACCTCCTAACCTTATGATCCATTTGTACTCCATTTCATTCAGTTTTTTGTGCCATCCTGCTTTCATTTGTCGATGTAAAGTAATTCTATCTATAATAATAAATGTAAAATGGGCAGAAGGATGTTCAAGGGTATGTTTATACAAAGCATTAGTCATGCGTTTATGTTTAATTGCACTAATATGCTCACAAACCCTCAATTTAACAGACTTGGAGGTCTGTCCCACATAAAATGCAGAACAATTACATGTGGCCAAATATACTGCCCAATCCGAACTGCAATTGGAAAACATTCTGATCTCAAAAACCTGGGATGTATTTCTACTAGAGAACTCATTAGTTTTGGGCATATATTTACAAAATGAACAATGGCCACATGGAAAACTTCCCTTCAATGTATTTCCCTCCAAAGTGGTCTGTAATGGATACGGTGAACTATGTCTCTTGTAATGGGTTAGAAAAGAATTTAAATTTCTACCCCTTCTGTAAGAAAAAGAACACTGTTGGGGTAATTAAACCTTACAAAAATCCACATTTATTAGTATAAGTAGTGTCATCTGAGGTCATTCTACTAAGACGAACTAGTTGACCTTTAACTACACTTTTCTTTTGGTGGGGTGGATGTGAACTGGTAAAATGTAAGTATGAGTTTGAAAAAGTCTCTTTTCTAAAAATCTTGGAACTGAAACATTCCTTAGTCTTGGTAATATTAACATCCAAATAATTCAAC
>NC_056746.1:874005055-874158273 GCF_019279795.1 Protopterus annectens | reverse complement strand
GTTTTCATTGCAAGTCAGTATTGTTTGTTTAGCAAATGGCTCAGTGTTTGTCTGAAACTCAAGTGTCTATCATTATTTAAGTTTTGCATAAATTTGCCAGAAAATCACACATATGAGGAACAGACCAAAAATATGACACAAAATCAGTGACAGTCAAACATATGCTCTGATCTCTCAAACTCTTAGGGCAAGAATCAGGAGAAAGTATGAAAGGCTCAAAATCATGGGCAAATTTTAAGCTTTACTCTTGTCACCAAAGCAATGGATGAAGGTAAAACAGTTTACACCACATTACCTTGACCTGGCCAAGCCTTTTGACACAATCCCCTACTCAGGTTTAGTACAAAAGATGAATAATGTAGGTGCAAACACTTGCATCACCAGCTGCATTGCCAACTTGCTCACAGGATGCAGGAGATCAAAATAGACCAGTCACCAATGGAGTCCCCCAGGGTTCGGCGCTGAGACTTTTTCTGTTTGGCATATACATCTCAAAAGTAAAAGGAAGTAGCAAAGGACTTTGGCCGACTAAGTTTGAGATAACTGCAAGCTAGGAGCAGTTATTGAATCCCCAAATGACTTAACCATCATGCAGGAAGGTTTGTCCCAAACAATAACTGGTGCCAGAATCATGAATTGAAAGTAAACTCCAAAAAATACATTATCGTATCCTTTGGGAAGTCATCTACTCCAGTGAACTGCCAAACTGACAATGCCCCCTGAGAACTGACCCTGTATTTGGGAACTTGTGTGTACAGTGACCTAACTTTTGACCAACATGTGCCCAGAGTCATAAGAAAGTCTTTCTATATTGCACAGCTTATAAACAAATTGATTATGACTAGATCTAGAGATGTTATTGCCCCCCCTTTACAAAGCCCTCATTAGGTCAATCATTTTGTATAATGCCCACTTTGACATGTATCTGTCCATACCTATGCAGCAATTGGAATACCCACAGAGATACATTACTAAAAAGATACAAGGCCTAAACAATAGGTCTTGCATGGACTCCCTCAAAGCTTTATCACTATACTCAGTATCCTACAGAGTGCTCAGCAGTGACGTGTCTGGCATACAAGGCCTCCTCTGACCTAATACAGATGGACCTACTGAACATCAGCAAGTCAAATGGCATCAGAAATATTCAGTCCAGGTATCTAAACTAAATGTTGTGGAGAGATGGATATATATATATATATATATATATCAGAGGCTACCACTGTTCCAGAACAGACTATTCATTCAAGTAAAACAAAGCTCATCCCTGTCCATACTCAAATGCAACTTGGCGCTAAGGATGAGTAATAGAAAATGTACTCCAGGATTGCCCCTCATGCCACTAATGGATAGAGGCAGTTCCTAAATGCTCCATCCCTTACATGGGTCCCCTCAAATTATCTATAGTATGATCACAATTATTCTCACTAGGGCTAATATACAATTATCAGCCATGGGATAGTTAAGACCAATCAGGAAATGTTAATTCAAGCACTAAAAGAGAAATTGGCTAAGCTTAAAATGTCCTACAAGTGAACCTATGTTGTGGTAGTAAATAGATTTAAAAAATTTAAAAAAAATTATAGATCACTAAGTGCACCTCTCACCCTCCACCCCCCCCCCCCCCCAGCCTTCAACAGCTTCCGGCACCTTTGCTGATAGAGAGTCTATTATTCTGCCAGGAGTCCATAGTGAGAATAGTCAATTTCCATGGAGGTACTGGAGGAGATGAAACAGTTCACACTTTATAATCAACTACAAATTTTACCAGAAACTAAATAAAATTAAATTAGAAGAAGAGAACAAGAAAGAACACCACACATAAATGCAGGTATTGCATTCAGGACACATGGCACTCCTTCATGCCTCATGCCATGAATATTAAATAGTCCTAATATTCATGGCATGAATATTAGGATTATTTAAACCTACTGGTTGAACAGTGTCTGTGAAAACATTTCCTATGAAAATAGAGCTGTTACATTTCTTTAGGGGCAATTTCCCCCTGATTCATAGTGTATCGCCTTGGGTGATATGGAAGACTCTCCAGGATCCAGTGTTTTGTATTATATTTTCAGTATTTTCGTTTGTGGATACTGGCATAAGTGAACAAAGTACACAATATATTAATTTACTGTTGTTAGGATTCCAACTTCTGTCACAATTACAAATCAACCTTCCTTGAAAGTAAGCATACTGCTTTTTCCTTGGGTGATGGTATTGTAAGTGAAATATGTGCCTGCTAAATACAGACAATTAACATGACGAATGCAAGGAAGCTCACTTTATAACTGAAAACAGAAGTGCAATTACCAGTCACTAAACTAATGGTGATGAACACCTATGCCATATGGCAGCCCCGTGCCTTCTGTTCCACTGCTCATCAGTGCATATCAAATCTTTCAATAAAAAGGCCTGTCTGATGATGTGTTGCTGCATTAATAACCCAGCACATCCTGATTTTACTGGTAAGTGAAGAGATTCAAAGTTCATTAATCTGTCTGGGTTTCCTTTTGATGTCTGACACTAAAAGCCTGATTGTTTTATCAGCTGCTTGAAACAATGTCAAGGAATTTTGTAGAAGAGAACAGAGTTAAAGTTCCAAATACCTTTAAAATGATCCTTCATTTTAGTTTCAGTATCTTCATATTACCAAAAAGGTACACAAATATGGCACAGATTGCTTATTTGCTATACCACAAGGAGCAGTGGTAGTGAAATTTATTTTATTATATAAATGAGCTGGAGTTATCCACTGCATCGTACAAAATATGAGCTCCCTTATAATTTACAAATCTGTTACATGCTCATAATTTATACATTGACTTTTGCCCTTCCTCTGGTGGATATGGAGTAGTAAAGCTATCTTTAGTACTCTTAAAGACAAGCCTCAGTGGTTGAACGGAAGGAAGGAAACCTATGCTTATCACTTACCTTCATGCTGATATTCTAACCATTAGGAGGGTTTTGCTGTGCCTGTGTTAGTCAATATGAAATCTTTCATTAGATTTTCATCACCTTCTCTACTATAAGTTTGTGTTCCCATTCCTTTGTGTATAGGATTGCCTTTCATGTCCTACTACCCTTTCTATACAACTGCTTTTACACATTGCCTTTTAATATACCCCTTTTTAGGTCCATATTATGCCATTCTAGTCAACTTAAAATGGTTCATTTATTGATGTCTTCTGCACAAACTACAGGAAAAGACAAAGTAATTATTGCAGAAATGACTTTTTAAGTAGTTGCAATTCCAGGCATGTCAACCATTCTTAGTATTAAGACTACAGTAAGGGTCGACAATTTTTTTTTCAGGACTAGTCAAATATCTGGAAACATTTAATGAACTTTCTCACATAAAGTATACCAGGAGATCCACAGAATAGGCAGAAGGAAAATTACCTTAACCTCTGAAATGCATTCACAATGAGACTTTAGTATTTCAAGAAGCACTGGATGTGTAATGCTATTTCATATGTATCAGAGCACATGACAATGGGATCATGTATGCAAACACATGAATGTCTCATGCAACTTTGTACATACTAAAGCAGAAAATAATCCTGAAAAAATAAGATTAACATGTACCTTGCACAGAACTGTACTTAGTAAGCAGTGTTAATCTAAATTAGGGCACATCCTGACTCTTGTGCTGAAGGCACTTCCTACCTACCCCCTGTCATTCACAATGTTTTTGGTTTCATATAGATATATGGGCCTGTTTATCCATACTAGTTCAGTGTCCCCTCTCCAGCAGGATGTCCCATAGAGAAAATTCATAAGATCAGACTGCCTAATGAACCAGTGTTTTTCTCCACTATCACATCAGGTCTATCATAGCATCCTCACATATTCTCTACAATATTCCAGTAGTTGGTGTGGCTTTTTGCAAGAATACCTGTCTATTTCCCATCTGAATTTTTGAATAAATAACTGCGTAGTCCCTGAATGCATTTATTTAGAACTTAGTCAGTAATAGGCAGTGTGGCCATAATTTTACCCCTACTGGTGCCTTTTGAAGAACCTCTGAGAATTACATTATCAGTTATATGGGAGATTGGGTAAGGCGCGATTTGTATGCCTGAAGCTGACATGCAGTCAATGCAATGAGGCTTATAAAGCACAAGAATGCTAGGTTTTTGCACTTATGCATACATAATGTGTTTGTAGCATGCACAGTGCGTATTTGCACTATGGCTGTTTAACAGAAAGGATTAAGTCTCTGAGCCAGCTCCACAGCACACAGCGATGAAGGCTTGACTTTGACCTAAATAATCTGAGACTGAATCATAACCTAGTCAATGAGGTAATTGACTATAAAAGTTATGAATAAGCATCCATCACTGACTTGCCCATCCTGAGGGTGAGGAGTAACCTAGTCTGCTACACTGATAATTCATGGGATCATGACAAAATGTGCATATCCACAAGCAACATTAGCTTTAATTAGGAATAGTCTCATTTACTACTGAACCAGCATTGTGGAAATATGCATGCCAAGGTACTGGGAGGCAACTGTGGGTTAGAGTACCAACAACCATGTAATTGCTGGCTGGATGATCACCTCTCCCAAGATTGGGTTACCAAGGAGACAAGAAGTGGACACATCCAGAAAAGACTCTGAGCTGTTAGTGAGCATTATTCTGCAGTCCTTAGCTACCACATGCAATCTGTGCAACTCTGAACAAGTCACTTAGCCTGGCCCTTATTCCTGCAATGTAGTTGGACCTAGTCGGTTTATGAAATTAAATTAATTAAATAAAAATATGCATACCCAGCATGCATCAGCAGCATTTCGTTGTAGTATGTACAGTGTGTACTAGACATTTAGTTTTGTGTTTTTTGGTTTTATGTGGTTTTACGTCAGTGTTCAAACTTTTATGAGTTCAAACATATGGTCTCAGCCATATGTGGTTCGAACTAGTAAAAGTTCGATCTACTAAAGTAGATCCATATATATATATATATATATATATATATATATATATATATATGTGTGTGTGTGTGTGTGTGTGTATGTGTGTTTGTAAAGTGAATGTCTTCTGTATCTTATAATTATAAAAAGTTTACAGTTTTTCTCCCTGTTCAGTGAAAAGCTCCTACTATGTTACTTCATGTATGTATACTTCAGCATATACAGTATGTAATTACTCTCTATACACAAAGGTTATGTACAGTGTATATCAGTGCTGTTTCTGTACTACAAGAAGATAAAGCATCTACATCGTGTACTTATCCTCTGCAAACATTGCATGAATTTGAGGCATGCCCAACTTGTACCTCTCCATGCAGGGCATATGCTTGCAACATGCATGGCATCTATTTATTTTCTGCATGCACAGAGCATTCATACTATCTGCACATGCAGCACATATTTGCAGCATGCAAAGCCTGTACCAGAAGTGTGCATGTGTGACATGTGCACATAGCATGCACGACATGTATTTGATCTGTGCATGTAGAGCAGACTTACCTGCATCTGAATCTGTGAAACAACAAAATGGAAATATTGCTAATGTTAGGCTGCACTAAATTTGACTAACATTAGGTTGCAGTCACAATTCTCCATTCCGTTACAGTGAGCCTTCCACATAAATAGATATAATGCACTGCATGGCATGCACAAAACCTAAATTCTATATGAGGACATCCACTGTGGTGTCAAAGTTCACTAGTGCTGTCAGTAATCTCATAGAGTAGCTGATAGCTGTTATCAGTTTAGCTGTGAGAAATGTTAAAATTAAAAAAAATTCAGTGAAACCTGCAATTGTCAAGAATGTGAATTTTTATAATGAATGCTGTGTGCCAGTTCTGAAATTTAAGAAAATATATAGTGCTGAGACTTGGTCTTAAATCTTATAGGTTTTAATGGTAAATTCTGACTGTTTTATCTGTACATTTTGTTCTTTTGGATTATGATATGACCTATAATGTGATGGATAACAATGGTGATAGCAGTACAAATAATTTATTTTTATCTACTCGATAACTTCGCATGTAAACTGGTTTGAAGACCCACCTGTACCCAGATTGGAAAAACAAAGCAGAGTAATAAACTGGGGTGTACAATTATGTAATGTTAAGTATACAGACAAATATGTAGTTGAGATTTGATACAAATTTATACAAAAGTGGTTAGCATACAATTATATAGAGAAGAAGAACTTTACATATACAACTAAACACAGGTTGACAGCAACCTCTCTTTTGATCAACACATTGCCACTATGGTCAGAAAGTCCTTCTATGTGGCATATCTCATTACTAAGGGTTTTGCATCCAGGAAGAAAGAGGTCATTGTCTCCCTCTACTCTTCCCTCATTAGGCCAGTCATCGAGTACAATGCCCCATTTGGCATGTACCTCAACAGACACCTGCAACAACTGGAGAGGCTGCAAAAGTACCTCACAAAGAGGATCCTAGGCCTTAAACACTTGTCCTATATGGACAGACTCATAAAACTCCAACTATTCTCTGTCTCATATCACCTACTTAAAGGTGATCTCTGCTTGACTTACAAAGACATGTCTGACCCAGCTCTGTTAGAAATGCTACATCTAAAGAAATTCCAACTCCTCCTCACCACACGCTCCAGAGGCCTCAACCTTATTACCACAATTAACAGAAAATGGTGGAGGAACAGGTTCATAACCCAGAGACTGCCCATGCTATGGAACAGACTTCCTATACATGCCAAGCAGTGCACCTCACTGACCCTCTTCAAGAGAAATCTTGATGAGTGGATGGGAAACAGAAAATTCACCCCGGGGATAACTCCAGTGGCTCTACCCAACAGAGGCACTGGGAACTTAGGTCGGGTGGCACTATGCCAGGGTAATCCTATGGCTAGGCTTGTAAGGGGCCCAGGGCCATTAGCCTAGTACACACCTATGAACCTAGTACACACCTATGAACCAATGAACCTATGAACAAGGAAAGAGAAAACATGTACCTATGGAGAAAAGCAAACTTACAAATCAGTAAAACAAGGTTTTGATAAGGCTAAAATGAGGATAAGACTGCAAAATTTCTAGCCATGATCTATGAAACACATACGTGCTTTGTCACTACGGAGTTGTTCGGACAGAGCTGTCTTGAAAGCTGCAATAATTTTTACCCCTTAAGTTAGAAGAAAAATTGCTCCAGATGGCTGGTCTAAGCCTTGAAAAGGGTTTTTACCAATTACTGTTTTAAAGGGTGGTGTATGCAGAGAAATACAGCCATGCTGGTAATTTCTAAGGTAGTAATTTCTTCTGGAGAGGAGTCTTTTCAAGATGGAAGTAGTATACTTTTTCAAAATGTTATATATTAGTATACATTTTCAGAATTTTATACATTAGTATACTTTTTCAAAATTTTATGTATTAGTGTATTGAGTAAAATATGTAGATCTTTTCATTACAGAGATCCAGTTTACCTTCTGTAGAAGAAGGCAATTGTGTGGGCAGGCAACAGCAAGAAGGGCAAATTTGAAAATTTTGTTTACAGGTCTGTAGTCTTTTAGTGTTGTGGGAAGAACAGAGGGCCAGAAGGGGAAGGGCATATTCAAGTTCAGAGACAATAACAGTTTCAGCTAAGGCCAATCTGGCTATATGGGATGGAGGAGAGAAGTTCAATTGTGAAAGGAATTTTTTATAGCATTATCTGTGTTGGCTTAAAAAGCGGGGGAATGAGGGGAATGATCACAGATAAAACCTAAGTATTTATATTTGGTGATAGTGCTTGTAATACTGTTTTGATAATCTGATGTGTTAAGTGTGGATAACTGAGGGTATTTGTGAGCAGATTAGAATAGCATATCATTGTTCAGTGGCAGAGATTGGCGAAGGACTGTTGGATTTAAAAACTGCTGGGACATTTATTACCTTGAAAAAAGGAGAATGTCATCCACAAAGACTATAACATTCAAAGAGGCAAAGTCATCAGGAAGGTCTGAATTAATTATGTGTGGGTAAAGTAAGGGATGAAAAAGTGCAATCTATCAAGAATATAGCAACACTAAAAAAATGATAAAAACCTGTCCATACTCACAAGTAGAATAAATAACAAAATAGTGCTTTCACCTCCATTGTCAACAACTTATCAGAATGTGGCAAAGAAAATTTAAGTATCAGTCTGAAATGTAAACAGAGAACTTTAAAAATAAATAAACTAAGCATTAGGTAAAGTGTGATATAATGTCTTCTTAAGCTTTCTAAGGGTTGAAGTTAAAAGAAAGTAAGTTGAATTATTTGTGCAAGTTACAGGCCACAAAATGCATACATCATACCTCACCATAAAGATGGCAACTGTACTGACCTAACCAACTATCAAATAATTGCCATCATCCCACCAACATCTAAGATCCTAGAAAAAGGCATACACTCCCTAGTAATCAAATACCTGACTGAACAGAACCACCTCTCTCTCACTCAACACAGCTTCTGACCTTACCATATTACTACAACTGCCCTCCTCAGCTTTATCAGCACTGTCATTGAACTTAGAACAATGACAAACTAGTCTCAACCATCTTCCTTGACCAATCACAAGCACTTGATACAGTTGCATACCAAAAAACTTCTTCATGAACTTGCTTCTCTACATCTCAATGCTCAAATCCTAAATTGGTTTCACAGCTACCTATCTAATACCTAAAGCTCTTGCCACCCCTATAGTGCCTTTTTTAGGTAAGGTTCAAAGGATAAAACCACCACCGTAACAGATACAAGCATGCAAAATCTGAAGGTAATGCTACTCAATGCTAGAAGTCAAAACCCCAAAATGCACTTTCTCGAGGCACTCCTAAAAATGGAGAACATTGATATCTGTGCAGTAACTGAGACCTGGTTCAAGGCTCCAGAGAGCACCCCTGCAATACCAGGCTACAACTCTTACCACACTTTTCATTCACAAAACCAAGACCGAAACACTAAAGGTGGAGGAGTGTCCATATTCACCAAGGATATCCACACCTCCAGGCTAGTTGCCCAAAACAATGCATCTGAAATTCTTCAGGTGCAACTAACACTAGGTAAGACTGCAATCTAAATTGTAACTTGCAACAGATCCCCCACCACACCCCAAGATTCTCACTACACCTTTCTAAACATACTGGAAAATATTAAGATACAACCAAACACCCTAATACTGGGTGATTTCAACTACCCTGCCATTAACTGGGAAAACTACTCGGGTACCAACTCCTTTTCCCAACGGTTCTTGGAATTCATAAATTCCAACGCCCTGGATCAACTAATCCATTGTCCCACCAGGGGCTCCAATATCCTAGACCTGGCATTACCAACATGGGAGATAGATGCTCCACACCAGTGGTCACCCCCCCATTGGTCAGGTCTGACCATAAGAAAATCACCCTTGACATCCACATCCCACTCCCAACCCCCAGTAAGGAAACCTCCTTAAAAAACTTCTCCAAAGCCAACTTCATGCTACTCAATTCAGAAGTGGCAAACTTCATGACACCCACGCAGATGGGATCTGGAAGTTTGACTGCAGAATCCTACACTAAAGCACTGTACGAGCACATCCACTCGTGCATGAATCATGCCATCCCAAATAGAACCAAGATGCTCTTCTTCAAAAAAAGGAAGCCAATCTGGTGGTCCCCTGCTACAAACAAACTATACAACAGAAGGAAGAAACTGTTGCAGAAAAGAGGAAAATCCCAGGATGCAGAAAACTCCCTCACTAGCCTCAGTAAGAAGCTGAAATCCCTCATAAAATCCTCAAAAGCTAGTTACGAAAATAAAATTGCCAAAGATTCCAAAGACAACCACAAGGCATTCTATAGTTATGTCAACAATCTAAATGGCAATGCTCAGATCTGCTCTGAGCTACAACAGAATGGCATTAAATATACTGATCCCAAGGATATTGCCAATATCCTGGCAGATCGATTTAGTGCCAACTTCACCCCCCTCTCACCCCCTAAAGGGCCCATCTCAATACCAAAAGATTGCCAAATTCCGGTAATCACGGCCACACAGGTAGAAACTGCACTCTCCAAAGCTAAGAATACAGCATCTATGGGACCAGATGACATCCCAGGATGTGTACTACATGAACTACAAAATGAACTGGCACCTCACCTAAGTGTCATATTTAATCATAGTCTCACCTCAGGCTTCATGCCCACTGAGTGGCGCACAGCGACAGTTATCCCACTCCATAAGGGAGGATCCACCTTGGATCCCTGGAACTACTGTCCCATCAGTCTGACAAGCCTGATCTGCAAGGGCATGGAACGCATTATTATGGAACTTATAAACAAAGACATTGGCAACCTTCAAACACTGGACCCCACCCAGTTTGGGTTTATGAAGGGCCGATCTTGTCTCCTGAATCTGATTGACTTCCTCGAATCAGTCTCCAGAGCTGTGGGTGAGGGTAAAGCAGTCCACACAGCCTATCTGGACTTTGCCAAGGCCTTCGACACCATCCCCCACTCTGGAATCACAGATAAACTTACTAAGCTGGGCATAAATCCCTACATCACTCGATGGCTTGTCAACTGGCTTACTGACAGAACCCAGACTGTAAAAGTAGCCGACTCTAAATCCAGCTCCAGACAAGTGACAAGTGGAGTACCTCAGGGTTCAGTCCTGGGACCACTCTTGTTTGGCATCTACTTCTCTGAAGTACAGGCCAACACTAAGGGACTCTGGCTAACAAACTTCGCAGATGACTGCAAACTAGAAGCCATTATTGAATCCTCAAATTATGTGGATATTCTACAAAAGGGCCTTACAGAAACAGATGCCTGGTGCCAGAGCCATGGGCTCAAGCTTAATGCCAAGAAATGTATAGTTATCCCCTTTGGAAAAAAACATGTACCCATGAATTACCACATAGGTGGCAGGACACTAAACATCGAACGTGTGATGAGAGACTTAGGGACACAGGTGGACAGTGGTCCCACTTTCGATAACCACATCGCCACAACAGTCAGGAAATCCTTCCATGTGGCACATCTCATCACTAAGGGATTTTCATCCAGAAAAAAGGAGGTCAATGTCCCACTGTACTCATCCCTCATTAGACCCATTATAGAGTATAATGCCCTGTTTGGTATGTACCTCACAAGACATCTGCAACAGCTGGAAAGGCCACAGAAATACTTCACTAAAAAAATCACAGGCCTAAAGCAGATGCCATATGCTGACTGTCTAAAAAACTCCAGCTATACTCTGTGGCATATCGTCTACTCAGAGGCAATCTCTGCTTAACATACAAGGCCATGAGGCCATATCAAACCTTGAGCTGTTGGATATGCTCCACTTAAAGAAATCTCAATCCCTCAGAGCCACATGCTCCAGAGATCTAAACCTTGTCATCACAATGAACAAAACATGCTGGAGGGATAGGTTCCTGACCCAGAGACTCCCCATACTCTGGAATAGACTGCCCATACATGTCAAGCAGAGCGCCTCATTGGCCCTCTTCAAAAGGAATCTTGATGATTGGATGGGAGATAGGAAATTCATCCCAGGGATCATGTCAGTCACCCTGATAGACAGGGGTCCAGAGAAGTAAATATTGTGGGAAAAAATATCCAGGGAATTGTTATGGCTAGGCTTGCATAGGCGCTAGGGCCGATAGCCTAGTACCAACCTATGAACCTATGAACCTAAATGCCATGCGGACTACTCCAATTTTCTGCCACTGTCAGTGGGTGTCCCCAAGGGATCAAGTCTAGGACCATTTATCTTTAATAATTTTATTTACAATCTACATTCCACCACCAATCAAGCAACCATAGTGCAACATGCAGATAATTTTACACTAATCTGTTTTGCTCAGACTCAGTCCTTCCTGCAAAACATGACCCAACAAGCTTTCTTATCTACTAAATCTTGACTAAATTACTCAGTACATAAACCCCCAAAACACAAAACTAGTGCTAGTTAAACCTAAAATCTACCTAGAACAAAATCATTAATTTCATGTTCTACAGCTAATAAAAGAAAAATAGAATGTACTTCTTAAACCAAATTCCTCAGAATATTAATTGATGATCACCTCCGATATAATCACCACTTTCTCCAAATCATCAAAGAAACAAACTAGATACTAGGTTTCCTCTATAGGGTGAAACATTTTCTTAATGAATACTCCAGAAAATTGATAGCAAAAACATTCATACACCCATTCCTGCTTTATGCATCATCTATCTTTACTAATCTCAGCTCCACACTAATAAGAAAACTTTGAAATGGCCTACAATAGAACTGACAAATTTGCTACAAATATCTCCCAAACGACTCACCTCTACATACCCTTAAAAGATCTTAACTGGCTTGAACTTCCACACTACCTTAACTATTCATAACTCACTATAGCCCACAAACTCATATACAACCGTGAAAAATGTCCATCTATACAAGATGCAATGTAATCTTATAGTACAACCAGAACCCTCAAATCCAGCAACAAATCAATACTCTCTCTGCCACAAAATCAAATAATTCTGATGACGACTCACTTTACTGTAATCATGTTAGAAGAATCTGGAACTCCATCCCCTTAGAACTAAGACAAACAGACAAAATAAATTTATTTAAACCATCACTGAAAAACACTTATTAGATAACTGGCCATGCTTCTGCACAGCTCCAGCAGTATACAATTAATACACATTACCATGTTTCCTCACTCATATATAGTTAACCTCCTTCTTCTAACCCATATGCGTACATTCCTATCTCACCCAACCTCTCTAGTTCTGTATCTCTGTCTTTTATGTTCTACTGCATACTAATATTCTTTATAAAAAGAAACATGCTAACATCCAACATTACAACCTCCTTTAAAAAATCTAACCTACTTATTTTACTACAGAAAACTCCTTTTTTTACAATACTTCTTCTTCTTTCGGCTTTTCCCGGTTAGGAGTCGCCACAGCGGATCACCTATCCGCTCATGATTGGCAGTGGAGTTTTATGGTGTCGAGTTGCCATATCAGCCCCCAACCTTCCACAGAAAGCACACATACACATGCACTCAAGCCTAGGGCCAATTTAGAGTGTCCATTCCACCTACAGCATGCTTTGGGATTGTGAGAGGAAACCGGAGCACCCGGAGAAAACCCACGCGACCACAGGGAGGACTGATATAAATCCTGACATATCTCTGACATATCTCTAAACATATACCTCTCTTTCTAGTAACCCATTCACAGTCAATTTTGATACATACAATGTTTGATTTTTCAACTATAGATCCTAAATTGTACATATAATTTTAAAAATATATATATTAATTCCTAATGAATAATGCCACAGTGTGTTAATAAATAAATATATATGTGTGTGTATAGGTCCCCTTCAGTAAACTGAACGTTTATAAGTTCAACCCACATATGGTCAAGACCATATGTTCGAACTTGTAAAAGTCCGATCAAACTGACTGGAGATCTCCGTACAGAGTGGAAAGGGAAGATTTCCCATTTCCGCAATGTAGTGCAATCTCGGAGTTGGTATATTTAAGTAAGGGGGGTGTGGGGGATGCAGGGGGGCATAGCCCCCCTGCTATTGATGTTTAGTTTTGTGTTTCTTGGTTTTATGTGGTTTTACGTCAGTGTTCAAACTTTTACGAGTTCGAACATATGGTCTCGGCCATATGTGGTTCGAACTAGTAAAAGTTCGATCTACTGAAGTAGATCCATATAGATATATATATATATATATATGTGTGTGTATGTGTGTGTGTATGTGTGTGTTTGTCTAAAGTGAATATCTTCTGTATTTTATAATTGTAAAAATTTTACAGTTTTTCTTCCTGTTCAGTGAAAAACTCCTACTATGTTACTTCATGTATGTACTTTGTAATGTTGCCTGCACTTGCATCTGTAACAACTGTGGAGATTTTCTCCCCTGGCCTCCACCGAAAATGTGATCAATCCCAGTTGGACTTTCCCAGTAAGCAAAGATAGATAAATAAATAAATGAATTAACAAATAAATAAATAAAAGCTATTGCCACCGGGTCAGATATATTTTAGTCTTGAATATACAAATTACTTTATTCAATTACAGATGGTCAGAACAGAAGCTACACTTATACTGGGTCATCTGATTTTCCAGAAGCCTGATGTGTGGAAAATAATTCAAACTGTACATGTAAAGAGTTATAATTTGCTTTATGACTCTGTGAAGATTTATTTACATAGCTGAGTTTTTTTAAGAGTTTATCATATTCAGAAGGATCCTACAATTTTACCAATCATGCATGCACCTAGGAAAGTTCTAGCAAATGTCTGAGGTAGACTTAAAAAGGCATTGTATAGAATGAATAACATCAATGTGATTAAGAAATAGATTAATCTACTCATCAGGAGGATGATTATAGTTTTTAAAACTAAAGACTCATGCATGCCAGATCTAAAAGACCTGAAAAAATCTATACAAAAACATTATCCACTTCATTTTGTAGAAATAGTAGTTTCTACCAGACCAAATTAAATCTTGATAATCCGAGATTTTTACAACTTAATCTTGTTTAAGATAGTTCCAAACTGTGTTAATTTGCTGCACCATTAGGAAGATAGCCATTACTTGGACTTACGTTGGTATTCTGATAGCAAATAAAATGTTTCAGGGAGCTGTTTGATATTATTTTTAACATCAATAGTGATGTATTGGTTTGGGCTGTTACCAAAAAAGACTAATATGAATGTTCAGTGAGTATAACTTCAGGCTGAACAAGTGCAATTGTAGAATCAAATTTATATATTTAGGATATGTGGTCCATGTTTAACTTGAAAAGACTCAGAACCAGATAAGACAAAAAAATAAATAAAAAATCAGAGCTATGGTGCAATTACATCTACAGGACAATAAACAAGCAGATGAGATTTCTGAGAATAGCGCAATATCACCTGAAGTTTCTTTTGATTATGACTAGAATAAGGATGCCATTAAGGAAACTATTGGAACATAATCCACTATGGTATTAGCATGAGAAGTAAGAAAATATTTTTGAAATACACAAAAATTCAGTTATCAAAGCAGATACTTCCAGTTATGTTTGTGGTCCCCTCCTTGTACCTTCCAATAATCTGGCTATTCACAATGACCCTGTCCATTCATTCCCTGCAAGGTGAGAACTAACAGTGTGCAGCAATGATGTTTGATGTTTGCCCTGATGTTCCCAATATGCTACATAGGCCTGCATAGGCTCTTTGGTTAGGGATTTGCAACAGGTGCAAAATGTGGCTGTTACCTACTTCTATAAGTGATGTAGCACCTCAGACAACACTGCCCACCTATCTTAAGTGGGTAGATCTTGTTAGATCCCTAGTGTCCACCAGAGATTTATTTAATGGGAATTGCATTCCATGATATTGCCCATCAGACACCTTTATGGAAAAGGCAATGAGGCTATACCTTTCACGTCTCCCCCTTCTTGTTTCGCTCCTTTGGTACCCAAGTTGATAACCAAATCAAGGACAACTGGGCTGTAGTCAAGGCTTCAACCCTCTGTGCCATATACTACAGCATTCAAATGTACATAAACCAATTATTTCACTAACTTGAGTTTAAATCAAAGGGGTACTGATGCAGTTATTTTAGAACAGAAAAGAGAACAATATCATTCTAGTGCATTTACTGAGTGTCATAAAATACAGGCTCATTTAAAAATTAGCTGCTATCAATAGTGTATGATTGTCAGCAGTTTCATAAGTATATTTATGGAAAATGAGGGCAAGCAAAAAGTGGCTATAAACAATTACATAATATACTGAAAAAGTAGATACACGATGCCCTCACAGATTGAAAAGAATTGTTATATTTACATAAACATGATTTAAAAGTAAATTATAGGACACAATGTTAGAATCACACAGCAGTTCATATTTCTAGAAGCAGATATAAAATCTGCTTGGATGTCTAATGGAAGTTAACTGGGATATAGCATAACTGTCCATGACAGAAAACAAACGAGTTTCAGAAATGTCCTGAGGAAGATCCACAAATGGAAATACTGAAAGGAATTGCTTTAAAAGATTGGCTACAACAGAAGGCTGGTATGCAGAAAGAGCTGTTGATATTGATTTTTATTTAAAGAAGAAACTGGCTGTATGCAATGCTAGCTGTTCTATGCAGATAAACTGGTAGCTGTTAGCTGAAAAAAATATTGAAAAATACGTCTCATTTTGGAATAGTGAAGTGTAAAGAAAGCACAGGTGATTTGTTATTTTAGCTAGAAAAGGCAGAGTAGATAGAACAAGTTACTCAAAGCTGTGCTGCATGTAATACTTGTAATAGTAATTTTTAAAACTGTGTTATTCTTTCCAACCTGACTTTGGAGCAAGGCTGGTACAGATTTATTTCATTATTAGTCAAAGTTATATCTCATCTGTGCTGAATACAAGTCAAATCTTCCTGCAGTCATGAAATTAACTCATACTACAAGTCAAGGTGTCAGAGCACAGTCAAAGCAGTGTTTCAACCATAGTATCCCAGATGTTGCAGTGCCATACAATTCTCTGTATTATAATAGTGCTGAATTTAAAGTATTTTCTTACTAATATATTGCATGCAGTCCTGACTATGCACTGTCAAATGGTCAAGATGAGAGTACATTGCATTCTGTAAAGTGCCTGATGAAGTAACAAAATATTACGAGTTACTGTATTCAGGCAACCAGGATTACTTGCGTATAGAAATACTGCACAGAAAGTTGTTAGCTTTTACCTTCATAGGTACAAATGTGTAATAAAGTAAAAGGAATGTGTCTTATTTTTACTTCATTGTTGATTTTTAATCATCAAAACTGAACTCATGAGAGACTGAAACAGAATCAGTTAAAGTGTCTACTAGAGAAGATAGTCTGAGACTTTCTGATGGAATAAGATGCGGTAATAATTCAGAGGAGCTGATGTGAGAAACCAACCAAATCAGTTATACTGAGAAAACATCAGTAGTCAAAGTCATTTGTTGGAAAAAATTCAAATTGCAAAGTGGGGATTAAAAACAATGATCATTGGTTAAAAACTGATAAGTCTCAGAGGAACTGTGAGAGATAAAGACATTTTGACTACTTTGAATTCTAAGAGGTAACTAGTGAGATGTCCATGTAGATTCCAGAAAAAAAAATTGTGAGAATATCAGCGACAGCATCAAAAATATGAGATGCTAAGTTCACATTCAACTGAAGATACCAAAATAGTAATTTTGTGTCACTCCTCTCTAAAGCATACATCTTCACCTCTCTGCACAAGAAATCTGGACAAAATCAAAAATAGTGGGGGGACAAATGCCCAAAATCAGGTACACATTTTAAATATTGTTTTATACACTCAGAACTGTGCTAGAATAGCAGGTTTTGCATTAGCTTGCATTTTATGAATGGTATAAAGTCTGAAACTCAAATGTATCTCATTATTTAGTGACATCAATCCTCAATCACTTGCAACAAAGCCATACATTTATTGAGAAATAGACCAAACATCTGAGGTGAAAATCTGGACATTCTGCAAAAATCTGGGCAGCTTCAAAGTATGCTCCAAAGTGTTTGTGTATGGTAGACCAGTAACGAAGCCACCTTGAAACTGTGATAGTATGCAACTATGAAATGCAATAATGTCTTTGATATTCTAATGCTGCTGAAATTTTGAAAAACAATGCTAAAAATCTGTCATCGATGCAACATAAAACTATAAAGGAGCTTTTCTAAGGATATAAAAGAGCATGGTCAGTCACTGAAACAGTGCAAATATTGTTACAAAATATCTGTCTTAAATAAATATACTTTGCTTCTGAAAAGGAGGGTGTTAATATGGTACTGTTTCTTTAAGGGATAGATGCCCTTACAGTACATACAATACCTGCATGTTGGCTATGTAGAAGAGTTTCCTGTGCACAGTAGTGCAGTCTGCTGATATGTAAAGCTAAGGAGATAGCACTCAGGTACCTTTCTAGGCAGTTTGGCTCCTGTGGAGAAACTTGTAACTTGTAAAAAAAAAAAAAAAAAAAAAAAAAAAACTCCCCTACCTCAGATTGTTCTGAGCCTGGTGTGCCTTCTGCATGTCATTCCAACAGATGGAATATTTTTTTTTTAATCCTGAAATGGCCCTGTATATGGGTTGGATAACTTCTTACCAAGATACCTAGTGTGATTAATACAGTATAGTATAGTACAGTATTTTTTAAATTGAGCAACAACACTGCTTTCTTTCCTAATGGTAATGACCTTAATGCAGGAATGGTGTCTGTTCCTTACAGTTGCTGCAGTTTTTCTCCTGGTTCGGTCACTTAAGCATTTATAAGAGTAATTCTGCTGTCTGAGGACTAACATTTGACTTCTGGATGTATCCTCCTCTCATGTCTGGGGAAATGCATCTGATTGCTAATAGAAAAGAAGATTTTTTTTTTTCAGGAAGCTGCACAACCAACATCTATTTCTTGGTGTCCCCATAAAATTGTTAGAAAAGAAGCAAAAAGGGAGTATGAGAAACACCAGCCAACCATCCTCATTTTCCAAATTACTGGAGAGTCAGTGCCGGATGCAGACATGTAAGGACTGATGCCCAGCAATGGGGACTTATTTTCTTCAATGTTTTGAACATTTTTATTAATTTGTATAGAATTTTACTAATAGCTAGAGATGGAAAAAGTCAAATCCATTTTTTCTTCCTTAGTTTCCATTAAAACAATTTAGCTTGTAGGAGGGTGGGACATGGAAGGAAGTGGGCTTCACTCGATAGATTAGTGGATGAAACTGACTTCAACATCAGTAAAGAGTGAGACAGAGTGGTAGAGAAGAAATAACCCAGGAAGACCACTAGCCTGTGCTTTAACAGGTACAGTAAGTTTCACCATCCTAATTTGTTTAACTTTGTACTTTTCTGTAAATCACTTTTATTTCATTTTAATTGAGTATATTCTCTGCAGACTGAGTTGACAGAAAGAAGTAGAAGAAATGTCCTGTAGATAGTTTTCAGTATAAATTGTATAAAATTCTTAGCTCTCCCAGCTAAAATCTTTTATTAAATGAAATAGAATGGATGCAAGAAGTAACACCATGCTTTTTTCCCAAAAGGAAATGGTCTGAAAATTAGTATCTTTTGGGTGGATCCTATTGTCATGAAAACACTTGATGGCAATCTGAGTGGATACCATTTATCCTAAATAAAATGAGCCAAACTGTACTTAAAAATGTGAACTATTCTTAGGTGTTCGGGTGGGCATAATGGTTAAGGTATTTACCTCACAGATACAAAATACAGGGTTTTGATTCTAATTTTTGGCAGCTAACCTAGTAGGAACCAATTAAGCAGTTATTCTATAGTAAATAATTTTACCAAAACTGATAAAAGAAACTAGGTATGAGTAACGTGATGATACTGCAAAATTAATGAAGCAGCATTAAACATTAATAATAAATAATAACTATGGCTGGCACATACACATATATTTATCTTTAAGCAGTTGATGAGACTTATTTAAAGGAATCACATGCTCAACAGCGATATGGACATTTTTTGGTTCAAACAACTATGTAGTGGACTGTTATTTTTTTCTGAATATGAACCCAAGAAAGAAATCATGAAAATACAGTTTAGTTAAAAATATAATAATAATGAGGTACATGAGTAGAAAGAATTACATTTCTAGGTGCATTTTCTTTCTCAGTTTTGATCTCAATGGATCCAAAGTGTAAAGCCTGTATCCAAACCCAACAATTCTTCTGGCAAATCACTACTTTCCCACCACCTCACCAAATTCTGGAACTCTATCTTACTAGCAATACAACAAGATCACTTCCTAAAATCATTTAAAACTCAGCTAAAGTCCTTCCATCTCAGTTCCCAGCTCTGTACATATGATGTTCCTGGACAATCTCCAAACCCTTACTGTCACCACTCTTTTATGTAACTGTCCATAATACAGCTACATCTTAATCTCTAACTATCCAATTGTCATCTTCTCCTCTCCACTACTATCTCTATCTTCCTTTTACCTGTATTCCCTCAGTACTTTTTCATAATTTATAAATATCTTCATCCTATAATTACTTTGCTGTTGCCTACTCAATATCTATTTTCAGCTGATTAAGTAACTAGACTCTTATACACTTGTTATTAGCTGATATTTTACTATATTCAGAACTGGCATGTTTTCGTTAACTGTCATATCACTACAATTTTATGCATGTTCATTTACTAATCTATATATATATATATATATATATATATATATATATATATATATATATATACACATTTACTTTTCTATGTATTTTCATTTACTATTCTTTGTATGCAAATTTATTATTCCATGTATGCACATTTACTATTCTATGTATGCGCATTTAGTATTCTATGTAGGTACATTTATTATTCTATGTATGCACATTTAGTATTCTATGTATGTACATTTACTTTTCTATGTATTTTCATTTACTATTTATATGCACATTTACTATTCTATGTATGCTCATTTAGTATTCTATGTATCTACAGTTACTATTCTATGTATGCACATTTAGTATTCTATGTATGTACATTTACTATTCTATGTATGCACATTTAGTATTCTATGCATGTACATTTACTATTCTATGTATGCACATTTACTATTCTATGTATGCACATTTACTATTCTATGTATGTACATTTATTATTCTATGTATGCACATTTACTATTCTATGTATGTTCATTTATTTTTTTATTAACTGTCATTTCATTATTAGTCTATGTATGTATGTATGTAAATTTATTTTGTAAATTTTGTATAACTGTCTTTTACTCATTCTGTAAAAGGAAGCATTTTTCCCTGGCTCTCCACTCAAAATGGGACTTATGCCCAGATGGACATTCCCGGTAAACAAAAGCAATAAATAGATAAATAAATTTATATGTCTGATTCTGAGATGCATCACTAACGACATATGACATGCACTGACTCCTTGTTACATGTCTGGTATGGCCAGTGATCAATACAAACAGCCTTCTGCACTTATTTAACTAAATATCTAATCCAAATACAGCAACATTGCAATAATATAGGGAAAGGTATTACATTATTAAAATAAATTGAAATCACTGACCTTGTTTTCAGATTCTGAGATATCATTTGTTTTCTTTTGGGTTTACCTGTCTTTTGCCATTTGTGTCCTGTCCAGTTCCATATTGTTTTAAGTACTATGACTAATTTACTATAACACTCATGGCAAACACCAGTCGTGGTAATGTACTGCTTAAAACATATTTCACTACTGTCAAGAACATTTAGTTATTTACCAGGAAAGTCTGACTGGGACAGAGCTCACTTCCAGCAGAGGCCCAGGGGAAGCACTCCGGAACACATATCTTTAGAATGTGGGACCACCCACACAAACACTGGAAGGACATGCAGAGTCCACACAGAAGGCACCCTAGCCAAGAATTGAACCAGAGAACTTCTTGGTGCAAGGTTACAATGGTAACCACTGCACCACTACAACTCTCAATTTCCTGAGGTTGTGCAACAAGATGTTATTATATTTATGTCAAAGTACAAGTCAGAATATATTTTTAACAATATACAGTTGTGTGAAGTACTCACTATAATCTATCAGGGAGAAGTTGTGTAGGCAGTCATCAATTGCAGGTGCGTTTAGGCGTCATCTGAATCATTTGATTCAACCTGTCTTTCTTTCTTTCTTTCTTTGCAGTGTTCATCTGAGGATACTGATACTGTTTAGCATAAGATCCTGTACAGGCCAAAATTATCAGGCACTCAAAAAGTTATACATTGTGAGAAAATTCATTATAGTGCTGTGTACATATAACAACAGTTAATAAACAAGATATCAATTAATAATGAAAAGCAAGTATGTACAAAACAGAAAGCTGTAGAGAAGAAGGGAAGTTTGTCAAACTCTCACCATTATAATTAGCTGGGACATATGACGGGTAGGAGCCACCACTATCAAAACGGTACCTCCTTCACAGATCTCCTGTCACAGTAAACACCTCACAGAGCTGCAATGCAATTTCGCAATACAAAAAAAAAAGATCACAAAGGGGGCATCTTGGAGCAATGCAGCAATTGCCTCATGTACACAGACAACCCTCTCCTCCTACCACCCAAAACTACAACCTGTGAGAGATTCACTTATATAGCCAAACTGGAAGCAAAGCTCTCTTCACCCAAGACTGGACTAGTCAGTCAAGAGGAAGGTAAACACACCACATCACACTCATTACATAGCCCTCAAAACCTACACCACCAAAAACACACACATAGAAACACGAAGCACATACCTACATTTGTGGAGGCTCTCAATAAAAATCTGCTCAAGCAACAGAGACCTCCAAAGCAGAAATGTAAGCAACCTACATCCTCCCAGCACAACCCAAATGACACATAGCCCACAAACTCAGTGTACCACTCAACCACAGCCCATAAGGCATAACAACATACCCAACACTCTAGTCATAGGTGACTCTATAGTCAGGCACACTGATGTTCCACTCACCAGGCTAAACAAGGGGAAATTTACCGTCAGGTGCCAGGATGCACCACATAACACATGCACTCAGGTCACTCCACAACAAGTACAAATATGACTCTGTCATTGTCCATGTTGGTGTAAATGACCTCAGATGTACCTCCCTGGCTACATGACAAGAGACATGAAGGAGCTCTCTGATCTTGTAGCCCAGGCAGGAATGACCCTAGCCCTGAGTAGCATCCTGCCATCACCCAGAATGATAGCACAGTACAAGGACAAAATGATTGACTTCAACAATTGGCTAAGCTTCTGGTGTCATTCTAAGGGGATCCAGTATCTGTCTACCTGGGATGACATGATTGACAGACCACGATGCTTTGCCAGAGACAGCCTGCTCCTGTCACCCTTGGGATTCTGGATACTGGCTAAGGCTCTTGCCAGTCCTATAGTGCCTTTTTTAGGCAATGTTTAAATGACAAATTCACCACCTTAACAGGTACAAGCACGCAAAATCTGAGGGTAATGCTACTCAATGCATTCACTCGAGGCACTCCTTAAAATGGAGAACATCGACATCTGTGCAGTGACAGAGACCTGGTTCAAGGCTTCAGAGAGCACCCCTGCATTACCAGGCTATAATTCATACCACACCTTTCGGCCACCTAACCTGGACCGAAACACTAAAGGCAGAGGCATGTCCATATTCATTAAGGATATCCTCACCTCCAGGCTAGTTGCTCAGCATAATGCATCCGAGATTATCCAAATGCAACTAACTCTGGGAAAGACTGCACTCCAAATTGTAACTTGCTACAGATCCCCCACCATGCCCCAGGATTCCCACTCCTCATTTCTTGATACACTGGAAAATATTAGGGTACAACCCAACACTCTAATAATGGGCGATTTCAACTACCCCTCCATTAACTGGGAAAACTACTCATGTACCAACTCTTTTGCTCAACATTTTCTGGAATTCATAAATTTCATTGCCTTGGATCAACTTATCCACACCCCCACCAGGGGCAGCAATATCCTAGACCTAGTCATTACCAACATGGGTGACCGATGTTCCTTACCAGAGGTCAATTCCTTGTTGGTCAGATATGACCACAAGCTAATCACCCTAGACATCCACATCCCACCCCCACCCCCCCCCACCCCATTAGGGAAACCACCATAAAAAATTTCTCCAAAGCCAACTTCACGCCTCTTAAGACAGAAGTGGCAAACTTCATGACACCCATGCAGACGGACAATAGAGGTACGACTGCTGAAAGCTACACAAATGCACTTTATAAGCACTTACACGAGTGCATGGATCATGCTATCCCTAACAGAACCAAGATGCTATCCTCCAAAAAAAGGAAGCCAATCTGGTGGTCCCCTGCCATAAACAAACTCTACAACAGAAGAACTAAACTGTTGCAAAAAAGAGTAAAATCCCATGATTGGAGGAGCTCCCTGGTCAGCCTCAGTAAGAAACTGAGATCCCTCATAAAATCCTCCAAAGCTAGTTATGAAAACAACATCGCCACTGATTCTAAAGACAACCACAAAGCATTCTATAGCTATGTCAAGAATCTCAATGGCAACACTCAGATCTGCTCTGAGTTACAGCACAATGGCACTAAATATACACAACCAACTGATATTGCCAACATCCTGGCAGATAGGTTCAGTGCTAACTTTACCCTCCTCTCACCCCCTAAAGGGCCCATCTCTATACTGGAAGAATGCAACGATCCTGTAATCATAGCTGCACAGGTATAAACCACACTCTCCAAAGCCAAGAACACAGCATCTATGGGACCTGACAACATCCTAGGCTGCGTTCTACACAAACTGCAGAATGAACTGGCACCCCACCTAAGCACCATGTTCAATCATAGCCTCACCTTAGGCTTTGTGCCCACTGAATGGCATACAGTGAAGGTTATCTCACTCCACAAAGGGGGAGCCTCTAAGGACCCCGGGAACTACTGCCCCATGAGCCTAACGAGCCTGATATGCAAGGGTATGGAATGTATCATCATGGATCTTATAAACAAAGACATTGGTAATCTCCAAACTCTGTACCCCAACCAGTTTGGGTTTGTAAAAGGCAGATCATGTCTCCTAAACCTGATAGAATTCTTTGAAGCAGTCACCAAAGCCATAGATGAGGGTAAGGTGGTTCACAAAGCCTATCTAGATCTCACAAAGGCTTTTGACACCATCCCCCACTCTGGAATTATAGATAAACTCACTAAACTAGGTATAAATCACTATGTCACAAGATGGATTGCTAACTGGCTCACTGACAGAACCCACACTGTGAAAGTAGCAGACTCCAAATCTGACTTCAGACCAGTGACAAGTGGAGTACTACAGGGTTCAGTCCTGGGTCCTCTCCTGTTTGGTATCTACTTTTCTGAAGTACAGGCTAACACAGAAGGTCTTTGTCTAATGAAGTTCGTAGATGACTGCAAACTAGGAGCCATAATCGAAATTCCTAACGATGTGGACATCCTACAAAAGGGCCTCACGGAGACAGATCCCTGGTGTCAAAGCCATGGCCTCAAGCTCAATGCCAAAAAGTGCTTTGTCATCCCCTTTGGTAAAAACTCTGTACCCATGAGCTACCACATAGGTGGTAGTCTACTTAACACTGAAAGTGTGATAAGAGACCTTGGGACACAGGTGGACAATAGTCTCTCCTTTGATAATCTCATCGCCACAGTAGTCAGGAACTCCTTCTATGTGGCAAACCAAATCACAAAAGGTTTCTCATCCAGGAAAAAAAGAGGTCATTGTTCCCCTCTACTCATCACTCATTAGACCCATTGTAGAGTACAATTCCACTTTTGATATGTACCTTACAAGACATCTACAACAACTGGAAAGGCCGCAGAAATACCTCACAAACAGATGCCCTACGCAGACCGTCTCAAAAAACTCCAGCTTTACTCCATCGCATATTGCCTACTCAAAGGCGATATCTGCCTAATACGCAAAGCTATGTCAAACCCAGAGCTGTTGGACAAGCACCACGTAAAGAAATCCCAATCCCTCCGAGCTACACACTTTAGGGAGCTGACCCTTGTCACCACAATAAACAGAACATGCTGGAGGGATAGATTCCTGTCCCAGAGACTTCCCATACTCTGGAAGAAACTACATATCTACATCAAACAAAGCTCCTCATTAGCACTCTTTAAGAAGAATCTTGATGATTGGAGGGGAAATAGAAAATTCACCTTGGGGATCACCTCTGTGGCTCTGCACGACAGGTGCACAGGAAAATAATTTTCTTGTGTGGCAAAAGCCAGGTTACCTTTTTGGCTAGGCTTATATAGGCCCTAGAGCCAATAGCCTAGTACCTACCTATGAACCTATGAACCTATGAATGTAGAACAGAAGCTTAGTAAAGTAGAAGTTAAATAAATAGACGCTAAAGTTGTGGAATACCTGTGACTTGAAGGATTTAGTGTAGTGTAACACAGGTTATGTGGCAGCATAATGGAACAATGACTCCAAAAGTAATGAGAAACAGGTGGAGCACGAATCATCTGAGGAAGAAATATGGACATGGGAAAGAAAAAGAGATTTAATATAGTGCAATATGTACGCAAAGGAGAAAGCAAAATTAATCAATATAAAAAAGCAGCACCAAAGATATTTAAAGAAAAATACAGGCAAAGGCATCCAGATATGGAAAGTTTGACAGTACAAAAAAAATAAGAAAACAAAGGAGGAAAATAGAAAAGAGGATTAGTAATGAAGAAATTAAAGAAATAGAAAGTATTATGGATTATCTACAATGTAAAGGATTTAGGGTAGGAAATCCAACTCTGGTAACATCACAACATGATGGAACAATGACTCCCTAAATTAAGGAGAAACAGGTAGAATTTGAAGCATCTGATAATTTGGTACACGAAGATACTCTGCAGCCTTCGGCAGGAAACCAGTACAAAAGTTCAGTTGGAGTTTCAAAGCAAGGGAAGGAGCAGGGAAGAGTAGCAACTTTGATACAGTCAATGTTGTGGAGTGATAGGCCGAGTGAGTTACCATATGAAAAGCAATGGATGATGCAGGATGCAGCTGAATGGAATATTCACAGGAAGATGATCTGGAACTTCCTTTAGAATGCCTGAAGGAAACAGAGATCAAAAAAGTACCCTCACTTTTGAAGAAAACGATCTAAGCAAAGAGTTGCTTGATTTAATAGAGATGCATAGACATATTAAGACTGATGAAAGATATAAATTATAGAAAGTCAATAACACCCAAAATGTTAGAAGTCTGATAAAACAAATGAACACAGTAATCAAGACTATGAACAGAAATTCATGTGATATAACAGAAGTAAATAGAATATATTATTGTGCAGGTAAACTAATAAAAGATAAAGTATTACCAAGAAAACATAGGACACTAAGGGAAAGGAAAATAAGAGATCAAATGCCATCATGGAAGTTTCAACTAGAGAAAACTATAAAGTAATTAAGACAATTGCCACTATCAGAAGACCATTGAAGAGGGAACAGATCGACAAAAATACTTAGAAAGATAGATGTGAAAAAAGCAAAACACACTATCAGAACAGGCACAGATCTATCATATACTATTGCAAATAATTAACTAAAGATAACAGCACAGGCAGAAAAACTTAGAAGATATGCAGATAAATATAAAGGAAAAGTAGAAAATAAGAAATTTGTTGATGTCCCAAAAACGTTTTATAGAAAATTATGAAACAAAGCAAAAGGAATACAAATATCACCAAAAAAGAAGAAATAGACACATTTTGGAGAAATATCTATGAAGACCAGGTAGAACATAAGAAAGATGCTGAATGAATAGAAGAAGCAAGAGAAACAGTAAGAAGTTCAAACATACAGGATATGAAAATGGAATGAAGTAACAGCCAGAGAAATTGAAGCAAAATAAAGAACAGCTCCTAAAAGGAAAACCCCAGGCTCAGATGCAGTACCTAATTTCTGGGTAAAAGTATTAATATCTTTACACAAGGATTTAGCCCTGAGTAAAAACTACTATACACACATCCTAAACACCAACCTGATTAACAATGGGAAGAATGATACTCCTCCTTAAAAGTCAACCTGCAAGTTATCCTAAAAACTTTAGACCAATAACTTGCCTTCCAATGATATATATATATATATATATATATATATATATATATATATATATATATATATAAATGAATAGATATATAAATTATATACTGGAACTGATGCTGACAATGTTTATAGTCTTTAAGAAGAAAACTCAATCATGGCAATAGAACAAAAGGGTAACAGAAGAAAATCATATGAAACAAATGATCATTTGCTGTTAAATAAAGTGACACTTGAGAATTGTAAAAAGAAGAAGAATCTAAGTATGGCATGGATAGATTACAAAACCAGCATTTGACAGTATCACACATTCATGGGTAAAGGAATGCTTACAGATATATAAGATGTACCCTACACTGATTATTTGAGTTACAGTGACCATGAAACAGTGGCAAACCACTTTGCAGTTAAGTTATAATAAAGAACAAATTATTATCCCATGGATAAAAATTCAAACCAAGATATTCCAGGGTGACTCTTTGACACTGCTGCTCTTTTGTCTTGCCCTTAATCCAAAATCACATAAAAATAATTCTGCTGAGGGTTCACAGTGGTTAAAAACAAATTTTATTTAAAAACTGAGTACTTTTGTCCTACAAAGGAGACTTCAACAGAATAAAAGGCTATCCAAAAAGCCACCTTTAAATAGTATGCATAAAACCATTCTATCGGTTAATTAAAAATTAATTAAATAATCATGCATCCCTTTATTAATCTTAAAGCTACATGCTTACTTGCTAAAAAAGTCAACATAATGAATATATGCAATATCAGGAACATTTCAGCATTGTTAAACTGAACATAACACATACAACATCCATACTACAGTTATAATTAATTAGCCCTTCTATTCAAAACTGGTACTATAGATACATACTCATTCAGCCTGCCACATAAGATTTCTATTATTAAGCCAACATTTCCACTCACTCTCTCTTGGGGTTAACATTATTTTTTTAATATACCAAAGAGAACTTTTTAAAGTTGGTACAAGCAATTGAATGTTTATAAAGGGTACTATTTTCTTTACAATTGGTAATGTCAAAAAGGTGTTCATAAATGCTTATTTTCAGTGCACATTCCATTTTACCAATGTAGAATGCTGAACAACCTTCTCACTTTGGCAAGTAAACAACTTTTGGGGTAGAACAGCTCCCTTTCTGAAATATATCCTTGGTTTTCAGGATGTTGTCAAGTTCTACAGTTTGCAGTTTTGTTATAAAACTGCATGGTTTACAGCAACCACAGGGGATAGTACTCATGTCATTTGATGAAACCTGAGATTTTTTGTTCTCAAAAAGTTGTTTAAAATTAGATGTAGTCTTTGTAATAAAAATGGGTTTGTTCAATCCCCTATTTAACCCCTCCTTCCTCCAATTGTGGTTTGTCCATATCAATTCCCAACAGGATTATATATTTAGCCCCCCTATTCATTAAACATTTCTTTAATCAAGCCACTAACCAGGTTCTCAGGATAAACCCTAACTACAAACATCTCTTTAAGCCTAACTAATTCATCCCACACTTCCTCATACTGAGATGTCAGCCTTGCCACCCTAATTGCTTGTGCTTTTACAAGGCTTTTCTTTTGTAAAAAAATGGGTGGTTACTGGTAAAATGTATATAAGAATTGCAAAATGTGTTTTTCCTATAAATATATATATATATATATATATATATATATATATATATATATATATATATATATGTATATATATTGGACTTAAAACCAAATGTTGTATGGGATATAAGAGTATTTAGGTAGTTTATTCTCGCTCTGTTCCAGGTATATGTAAATTTAAAAAACATCAGTGGTGTTATTAAGATATTCAATGAATAAAGAATCTCTGCTTCTGTGCCATCCCATAAAATAAAGATATAATCAAGGAACCTTAAACATAATTGAAGATTCTTGGAAAACCTACTATTAAAACATATTAGTTTTCCCATCCCAACAGGATAACATCAGCAAAGTTGGAGGTGCATACTACACCCATGGCAATACCCCTGACTTGTTAAAAAAACTCTCCTTGGAAAAAATAAAGTTATTATCTAAAATTAAGGACATTAATTCAATGACTAAATCCACTTCCTCTTAAGATAAAAGCGAACATGTTAAGAGCATCAGTAAACTACTCTAGCCCTTCATTTTAGGAATAACGGTGAACACATCTGTCATGTCAATAGTTAAGAATAGTAAATTATTCCTCCAAATATTGTTTTTCAAATTACCCAAGACATTTCAGGTCTTTAATAAGATGCAGCATTAACTCAATAACCTGTTTCACCCATTTATTTACAAGGACTGCAAGGGAATGTGTCTTTGATCCCTGTGGCAAAACTATTGATCTGAAGGGTGGTTTAGCAACATCCTTATCAATTTTCAGAATGCTGAAAATTGTAGGGATGATAGGTTTAAAAAATTATACATTTCCACATCTATATGCTAGTAAGGACATACTCCTCCATATAGGAGTCAATGTGTTGATACACTATATTAATTTGACTTTTAGATATGGGGTGTATGTTTCAGTGTTGTGCAAGATGTCTAAAATGAGGTTTGAATAATCCTCTGCATCAAACCACTACACTACCCCCTTATCAGGTTACATTATACGTAATCTCTTATCATTCCTTAGGTGTTCTAAATGTTCCTTCTCTTTCCTAGTAAGATTGTTAAATGAGCATTTACTATTCAAATGCATCTTATAAATATTGTCCATCACTGCTCTTTCAAACAATTGCAAAATCAGATGTAGACAAGGATTAAAGGTGCTATACTTCTTAAGACAATTCTTGTTGGATGGTTCATTAACAAAAAATGTTAAAATTAACTTTTCTTGTATATAATTTAAGTTCTGTCAAGGAATCTAGCACATTAATATGCCTAGTAGGAATGAACTTGAAACCTTTTAAAAATAAGGAAAAGTGTTTTTTAGTGATGGGGTTATTGGTGTAATTATTGATGCTAAAACCCTTAAAAGAGTTTATAATACCATCACAACTCTTAAGTATCTTCTTTTCCCCTCCTCTTTTCTGGTAAACCTTCTGAGGGTGCAGGGATAAGATTCCTGTTTTGACTAAAATCCTGTGGTTCAGCAGAAAAAGTATCCAAATCAAGCATATCCTTTTCTTGCCTTCCACCCATATCAGGCCTAAAAGGTTGAGTTAATGTATGTGCATCACTATCTGCAAAAACAACTTTTTACCATATTTCCGCAGATTTAAATGTGCTGTGGAATAAGCCTCCTTGTTCCCATATTATATCATGCTCAAGTTCACATTTCTTCTTCGAAAATAAGTTATTACTTCTCTTATCTACCTTAGCCAGTACTTTTTCATATATAAGTTCTTATGCTCGGGAGACAAAAATTCTTCCAAAATTTGCTGATGTAAATTCTCAAGATCCTGACTCAGGGCTCCTAACTACATACCATTGTAGTTAATTATTTTTTGAATGAGCTCTAAACCATACTTATCAAACAATTTAATAAAATCTTCCAGCATATCATCATTGTAACAAAGACCAAATGGGAATTTATACATTCTTATCCCTTGCTGTATAATATTCAATTTATAACATTCTCTCAACTAGGAATTCTTAATCTGCAGAATTTTAAATGTTGTTAGCCATTTTTCAAAAAAGAAAATCAAGTTCCTTAAAGATGAAAAGGTATTGGTATTTACATCACTATTCATAATTTGTCCAGCACAAAAATCAGCTTGAAAATGGAAAGTTTTGTCCATAATTGTTTTAAAGCCCGAGTTACTATGGCTATCGTAAGAAAGTTCAAGAGGTCCAGTTCTGTTGTTGTTGTTACAAATAAATTCAATGCCAGCTCTAGACCACTGTAATGTACTTAGTCGCACATCTCTAAATGAAGAGGGAAAGGTACCTGCTACTTCAACATTTATATGTACCATTCCTTCACTGTTCGTACTCATGGTCAGTCATGAATCTTGCTGAAAGTTAACAGCATTTAACCCAAAAATGCTGTTTCTTGAAATAGATCATCCATGTTGGGTGAAAAAGTTCGCTTGCAGTTCATTGACAGTTCTTATATCACTAGGAGAGGAAACAAGGGTGTGTTCTCGTACTGCAGCTGGGGAAGATGTCAAAACACCTGCCTTCCTTTTATATCCTTGGTCATCTGGCTGTGAAAGAAGCTCAATGAACTTAGTGAAATCTCCATTTAAAGTTGCCACATCCTCTTTCAGTTGGACCACTTGACAAATGTTGGCCCACGAGTTCAGTAATGGAATATTATCCAGTGAATCCATCATTGCCCTCAAATGCCATAAAGAACTCCAACCAATAAAATGTAGTGTAGTGTTATACAAACAACCAAAACCACATAAAAATAACCTTACTGAGGGTTCACGGTAGTTAAAATTAAGTTTTATTTAAAAATTGAATGCTTTCATCTTACAAAGGAGGCTTCATCAGAATAAACGGCTATTGAAATAGCCACCTTTAAATAGTATGCATAAAACCATTCTATTGGTTAATTAAAAATTAATTAAATAATTATGCATCCATTTATTAATTTTAAAGCTACACGCTTACTTGCTAAAAATATTAACACCACAAATTAATATAGGTAATATCAGGAACAGTTCAGCCTTGTTAACCCAGACAGAACACATATAACATCCTTACTACACTTATAATTTATTAGCCCGTATATTCAAAACTGGTGCTATAGATACATGCTCTTAATTGCCCTTAATCCATTAAGCTATTTAACAGATTAGGTCATGATTATGATTTGGCTTCCACAAAACAACAAAGTGTAAAGACTTCTCATCTTCTCTTTCTGGATGATTTAAAACTGTACAGTTCATCAGATGAGGAACTGAAAGTACATCTACAAGTGGTCAAGATTTCTTAGGTGATATATGAATGTTATTTGTTCTTGATAAATGTGCAAAAGCAACATTTAAAGCAGGAAAGCTGCAGCACCAAAAAAATATCAGTCTGGGACAATAATGTGTTATAAAGGAACTTGAGCAGAAGAAAGTGTATAAATATTTGGCTATTTGTGTAGGATCAACAATAAAACATGAACAAATTTGAACAAAACTCAGTAAGGAATATTTTAGACTAAAATTAATACTGAAAACAGCCATGACATCTAGGAAAAAAGTCCAAGCTGTAACCAGTTTTGCTCTTCCTGTTCTAACTTACAATTGTGGGGTGATTGACTGGCCATGAAAGGTATTGGATCAGTTGTACAGTAAAAAAGAAGAAAAAAGCTTTGCCCTTATCAAATGATACATAAAAATCAGTGTATAACAAGATTATAATTTCCTTGTTCTGAAGGAGGTATGGGCCTCCTTGAACTTGATTACATGTATAGATATGCAATTGTAGGGCTGCAAACAAATCTGCTGACCTCACCAGATCTAAACATAGTGAAAGTTTAAAAACATGAAGAGAACAAGTTTAAGATGACTTCCATGTTTAGCAGAAGCATATCGCTGTCAAGTGGGAATTTAAATCAAATCAGAAGTAGACAAAAATCAGGCAGCAACTGAATGTGCCAAAAAAAAAAACAAAAGAAAGAATATAAGGTAAAGGATCAGATGAGAAAGCAAGAAATGTAGGAAAGGCATATATATAGTATAAATATAGTTGCAAGGGCAGAAAACTCCTGGAACAATCTCATATTAATCAGGATTTAAGGCAGGAATGGTTAAGAAGAGCTGAATTTAAACCAAAAGATGAATGGCTAAAATTGACATTCAAGGATAATGGACTACATACATGTTGGTTTACAAAGTCCATTCAATATGTGGGAGAAACAGACAAATGCAAGTTCTGTAAATCTGCATTGTTGTATGGTACCTGTGACAATCCATCACTATTACTGTATGATAACTGAGATAGTCCACATGATAACTATGAAAGCTCATTAGCATTATCTTTTAATACCTGGGATAATTCTTACATCTGGTATCTCTGAGAAGACGTCAACATCATTTTATGATAATCAGGGCAATTAATCAGCATTATCATATGGCAGTGATTTTTCAATCCAAGATTTGCGAACCTCAGGCTTCTGTGATGGAGCTTCCACCACAGATTTCTGTATTGATATGTTACAGTAGTAAAAACTGCTGATTCGGCTTTAATTCAATATCATTAATGAGACCATTTAGTATGCTGACCTCTCATCATCTGATGCTTGCATGCCTTTTTACAATTGCCCAGATTTGCCTCCAGATTTTGGAAATGTTTCATAAACTAGAGTGACAAGAAGAGACTTGTATTCTGTGCTGACAAGTTTTGATAGCACAACATTTTGGGCATTTTTTTTTGCTTGTAGTTTCCTATAAACTTTATGTGAAGATTCAGAAGAAAGGCTGAGTTAAGCATGCATTTGATTTCTAGTCTGCCTCTCATACCTAAGGAATAACTGACAGTGGATTAAAGAAATAAAATTGCAATAATATTAATTGCTGGATTAAATTATATTACTTTTGGTATTATTGAGTTAGATTACAATGTCTTTTCACAACTCTTATAAAACAGTGTACCAATACATTGAGCTGTAGGAGGTATGCAGAAATATAGCTTAATATTCAGCTTCAGTCATGTTTTTTGACTGCTGAGTAAATTTATAGAAGGAAAAAAATACCTCCATCTTTGATTTGTGTTGCCTCAGGGATGACATCAGCTTGACAGATTTGATTGAAAACTTGTGAATGGATTCATAGAAACACATTTTGCAGCTGAACAACACTAAATACCAAGTGCATAGCCCAAAGTAGCTTGTACCTACTTACGTATGTATTAGGGCTTGTAGAGCACTGGTAGTCAACAAAAAAGAGTGTGTATTACATTAGTGCAACTCTTTACAAAGACAAGTGGTATTAGGCTGAATCAGTGGAGGGGTTAATTAACTATCCCTAATTGGCTCCTGTATGCTCAACCACGTATAAGAGAATTTATAATATATTTTTCATTTTCACTTCACATAAAGTTTACGCTCTGACGTATAAGAGAATTTAAGTACCTTTATCTGCTTTTTTTTTCAAAAAAATACAGTATTTAAATTGATTTTAACTGTGTGGAAAGAATATTTAGCTGAACTGGAACTTTTCACTCTGCTCTTCAGTGTGGAAGAAATATTAACTGAACTGGTAGTTAGTCAGTGTTTGCTGAATTTTGTTATTTGCTAGTAATTACATGTGTGGGGGTAGTCACATTCTTTGATTTCCTGGCCTTGCCTATTTAAGTGGTACAGTGTGAAATATTTTCTGCTTAAAAACCTCAGCTTTGGCCGGCTAACAACATGTTATATTCAACTGGACTTATAAGAGAATTTAAGTACCTTTATCTGCTTTTTTTTTAAAAAAATACAGTATTTAAATTGATTTTAACTGTGTGGAAAGAATATTTAGCTGAACTGGAACTTTTCACTCTGCTCTTCAGTGTGGAAGAAATATTAGCTGAACTGGTAGTTAGTCAGTGTTTGCTGAATTTTGTTATTTGCTAGTAATTACAGGTGTGGGGGTAGTCACATTCTTTGATTTCCTGTCCTTGCCTATTTAAGTGGTACAGTGTGAAATATTTTCTGCTTAAAAACCTCAGCTTTGGCCGGCTAACAACTTGTTATATTCAACTGGATGTATAAGAGAATTTAAGTACCTTTATCTGCTTTTTTTCAAAAAAATACAGTATTTAAATTGATTTTAACTGTGTGGAAAGAATATTTAGCTGAACTGGAACTTTTCACTCTGCTCTTCAGTGTGGAAGAAATATTAGCTGAACTGGTAGTTAGTCAGTGTTTGCTGAATTTTGTTATTTGCTAGTAATTACAGGTGTGGGGGTAGTCACATTCTTTGATTTCCTGTCCTTGCCTATTTAAGTGGTACAGTGTGAAATATTTTCTGCTTAAAAACCTCAGCTTTGGCCGGCTAACAACTTGTTATATTCAACTGGACGTATAAGAGAATTTAAGTACCTTTATCTGCTTTTTTTTTCAAAAAAATACAGTATTTAAATTAATTTTAACTGTGTGGAAAGAATATTTAGCTGAACTGGAACTTTTCACTCTGCTCTTCAGTGTGGAAGAAATATTAGCTGAACTGGTAGTTAGTCAGTGTTTGCTGAATTTTGTTATTTGCTAGTAATTACAGGTGTGGGGGTAGTCACATTCTTTGATTTCCTGTCCTTGCCTATTTAAGTGGTACAGTGTGAAATATTTTCTGCTTAAAAACCTCAGCTTTGGCCGGCTAACAACTTGTTATATTCAACTGGACGTATAAGAGAATTTAAGTACCTTTATCTGCTTTTTTTAAAAAAAAAATACAGTATTTAAATTGATTTTAACTGTGTGGAAAGAATATTTAGCTGAACTGGAAGTTTTCACTCTGCTCTTCAGTTTGTCCCAGCCACCCTCCCTGTTTTTGTTTTGGTGTTAATCTTAGTGGCCTTGCAGCTGCCCGCCCCTCTTGTAAATTTGTGTTTGGATACTCCTTCTGGGCCCATCTCATTTGCTCACTCAACTGAGTGCAGTGAGATCATATTCTGATTTCAGGCACTCCTACTGTGTACAAAGAGAGCATCTGGGAAACAGAAAAAAAAAATGTAAGCTTGTTTCCTGCCTTTCCTGTTAAGTGGTATAGACTATTTGTAGGCTTTTGAGCCCCCAAGCCCTTCTGTGTTGGGGGGAAGCATTCTAGCTTAGTTTTTTTTTCCCTATAACTAGCCAGTTTTCTAGTTTCAGCACTCAAATCTGTTTCTTTGATCTCAGCACTTGTTCAAAAAAAAAAAAAAAAATTTAATCTGCTTTTACTGTACTTGTGTTTCTACCTACTTTTTTTTACTTTTGCATCATCTTAAAAGTACTCAATTGTATTTATTACTGCTTGGTGTAACTCATTCTAGGCCTTCTGGTTTAAACACTTGGGCTTCGGACCAGTTGTTTTGCACTGAGAGGGTTTGTGGTCTGCACTGTAGTGGCAGAACAGGTAGCTTACATCCTTCTAGGTTGGGAACTGCTGATTGAGGGCTCAGTGTCTGTTATTCTAAAAGTGTATTAATTCTGGTTTAAGCACTTAGGCTTTCAGGCCAGTTATTTTACATTAAGAGGGTTCGTGGTCTGCACTCTTGTGGGAGGAGAGGCTGGACTCTGCCCTTCTGAGCTGGGAATTTCTGATTGAAGGCTTATAGCGCATGCATATCTGAACTGCTTCTTACTGAAGTTGGTGCGCCTTGTTTGCTGTGGCATAGACTGGATTCGGGCCTGCTGGATCTAGCATTCTCTAAAGTATTCAGTTGTATTTATTACTGCTTGGTAGTAACTTGATTAAAGTTTAGCTGTCATTCTAAGTCTTTTGGATTAAGCACTTGGGCTTCAGACCAGTTGTTTTACATTAGGAAGGTTTGTGGCATGCACTGTGGTGGCAGGACAGGTAGCTTTCATCCTTCTAAGTTGGGAACTGCTGATTGAGAGCCCAGTGTCTGTTATTCTTAAAGTGTATTAGTTCTGGTTTAGGCACTTGGGCTTCAGGCCAGTTATTTTACATTAAGAAGGTTTGTGGTCTGCACTCTTGTGGGAGAAGAGGCTGGACTCTGCCCTTCTGAGCTGGGAATTTCTGGTTAAAGGTTTATAGTGCCTGAATATTTGAACTGTATCTTACTGAAATTGGTACACCTTGTTTGCTGTAGCATAGACTAGATCCAGGCCTGCTGAATATAGCTTTGTTTATATGCTTGTTGTTTGTTTGCTTGTTATTTCCTGGAACGCTAATTCCACCTAATACGCGGCTTCTCAGCACTTCTGTGGCTCACTTGTGATATCTGCATTGCTTACTGTACTTATTTCCTTGTTTCACTTGAAAGAAAGTTACTGTTTGTCGTTTTTGCATTTAAGTTACCTGTAACACATTGCACTTAAGTTACCTGGCACTTGCTCACTAAAGCAATTATATAAGTCAGCACTAAAAATTAAAAGCACTACACCCTCACTCCCCACTGGCCCTGGTTTTCAATTATTAAGGAATTCCCAATATTATTCTAGCATGTCCAAAGGTCAGTTGTCAATCTCCTCTCCGGTCCAGCTGGTGAATCTGGGAATCTTGAGGCAATGTTACAACTGCCTCATGTACACAGACAACCCTCTCCTCCTCCCAACAAATTCCAACACATGTGAGAGATGCAACCATATAGCCAAACTGGAGGCTAAGCTCTCTCAACTCAGTACTGGCATAACCAGTCAGGAGGAGAAGGAAACCATACTCACTACAATTCCAGTCTCACAAAGACCTACCACGACAGAAAACCAAACACATAATCACACAAAAACATACTCGGAGGCTCTAAATAAAGATCTGCTGAAGCAGCAGAGACCTCCAAAGCAGACACCCAAGCAGCCGCTACCCCAAAACAAAACACGTGCAACACATATCTCACAAAGCCAGTGTGCCAAACAGTCACAGCCCTTAAGACTAAACAACACACCTGATACACTTGTAATAGGTGACTCTATCGTCAGGCACACTGACGTCCCGCTCACCAGGCTGAACAAGGAGAGGGTCACGGTGAGCAGCCTGTTGGGTGCTAGGATCCGCCACATAACACAAGCACTCAGGTCACTCCAAGGCAAGTACAAATATGACTCAGTCATTGTCCATGCTGGTGTGAATGACCTGAGATGTACCTCCCTGGACTACATGAAAAGAGACATAAAGGAGCTCTCTGAGCATGTAGCCCAGGCCGGTATGACCCTGACCTTGAGTAGCATCTTACCCTCACCAAGAATGATGCCACAATATGAAGACAAGATGATCAATTTCAACAATTGGCTTAAGTACTGGTGTCATTCAAAGGGGATCCAATGCCTGTCAGCTTGGGATGATATGCTCGACAAGCCACGATGCTTCGCTAGGGACGGCTTGCACCTGTCACCCCTAGGCTTTCGGATATTGGCAAAGGCTCTTGCTACCCCCATAGTGCCTTTTTTAGGCAAGGCTCAAAAGACAAACCCACCTCCATAGGTATCACAAGGGATAAGAAACTAAGAGTAATGCTACTCAATGCCAGAAGTCTAAACCTCAAGATGCACGAACTCGAAACTCTCCTTAGCATGGAGAACATCGATATCTGTGCAGTAACAGAAACCTGGTTCAGGGCTCCCGAGAGCACCCCAGCACTACCAGGTTATACCTCATACCATGCTTTTCGGCCCCAAAACTTGGACCGAACCACAAAAGGAGGGGAGTATCGATATTCATCAAAGATACCCACACCTCCAGGTTGGTGGCAAAGCACGAAGCATCAGAGACTATCCATGTGCAACTAACAGTGGGTAAAACTGCCTTCCAGTTTATAGCCTGCTACAGACCACCCTCCCAAAACCAGGAACCCCACTCGGCCTTCCTGAGAACACTGGAAAATATGAAGGTCTCTCCAAACACCATTATATTGGGCGACTTCAACTACCCAAACATAGACTGGGAGCATTACTCTAGCTCCAACACCCTAGCCCAAAGGTTCCTAGAATTTATAAACTCAAATGCTATGGAACAACTTGTTACCACTCCCACAAGAGGGAAAACATACTGGACCTGATCATCACCAACATGGGGACTCTATGCTCCAGACCAGAAGTGTATCCCTCACTGGTAAGATCAGACCATAAACTAATCTCACTGGATATTCACATCCCGACCCCACCCCTGCCCAGAAAACCACAGTGAAAAACTTCTCTAAAGCAAATTTTACACTCCTCAAAACTGAGGTGGAATCCTTCAAAGCCCCGGGCCTGTGGAAAATACAGCCCAGACCGCAGAATCCTTTATAAACGCATTCTATGAACACCTTCAGGAATGCATGGATCATGCGATCCCAAATAAAACCAAGACCCAATCCTCCAAAGGCAGACGTCCTGTCTGGTGGACCCCAGCCATAAACAAACTATACAATAGAAGGAGGAAGCTACTAAATGATAAAGCAAAATCCCAAAAAGGGAAGGCATCACTGATCAGTATTAGCAAAAAACTACGGGCACACATAAAATTGTCTAAGGCCAGCTTCGAGAGAAAAATTGCACAGGACACTTTGGATAATCACAAGGCTTTCTTTAGTTATGTTAGGAACCTGGGTGGTAATTCCCAGATATGCTCAGAATTAGTCCAAAATGACAAAAATACACCGAACCCACAGACATTGCCAACATCCTAGCTGTCAGGTTCAGCGCAAACTTCTCCCCTCCCACCAAAAGGGCAAATATCTATCCCAGCAGAGTGCTGCCCCTGACATCTCAGATGCTCAGGTAAGAGCCGCCCTCTCCAAAGCAAAAAACACAGCATCAATGGGACCAGATGGTGTCCCGGGCTGCGTCCTACATGAACTCAAAGAAGAGCTAAACCCAAACATAAAACTACTGTTCAATCTCAGCCTTACTACAGGATATGAGCCCAAAGAGTGGCGTACAGCAACAGTGGTCCCTCTCCATAAAGGTGGTGCCTCAACGGATCCTGGAAACTATTGCCCCATAAGCCTGACTAGCTTGGTCTGCAAAGCTATGGAAAGGATCATCATGGACCTCATAAATAAAGATATTGGGGACCTACAAACACTGGATCCTACCCAGTTCAGCTTTGTTAAGGGCAGATCCTGCCTCTTAAACCTGGTTGATTTCTTTGAAACAGTCACCAAGGCCATTGACGAGGGGAAGGTGGTCCACACAGCCTACCTGGACCTCGCAAAAGCCTTCGATACTATACCCCACTCGGGCATTATAGATAAGCTCACCAGCTTAAATATAAACCCCTATGTCACTAGATGGATTGCAAACTGGCTCAAGGACAGAACCCACATGGTTAGAATTGCTGGAGCCATGTCAGACTCCAAACCAGTTACAAGTGGTATCCCACAAGGCTCAGTCCTGGGACCTCTCTTGTTCGGTATATATTTCTCGGAGATACAGGCCAACACGGAAGGACTGTGGCTGACCAAGTTCGCAGATGACTGCAAACTGGGTGCCATAATCGACTCTCCAGCCGACACAAGCATCCTCCAAAAGGGCCTCATAGAAACAGACAACTGGTGCCAGAGCCATGGCCTCAAGCTAAATGCCAAAAAGTGTATAGTCATCCCCTTTGGCAAAAACAAAGTGCCCACAAATTACCACATAGGTGGAAATCCATTAAGTACAGAAGAAGTAATTAGAGACCTGGGGACCCAAGTTGATAGCAATCTCTCATTTGACAACCACGTGGCCAAAGTGGTTAGAAAAACATTTTATATAGCCCACCTAATCATGAAGGGATTCACATCTAGATCAGGGGAGGTTATCGTGCCTCTTTACTCATCCCTCATCAGGCCCATAATTGAGTACAATGCCCCTTTTGGGATGTACCTTACCAGACACCTGCAGCAACTGGAAAGACCCCAAAAGTACCTCACCAAGAGGATCAAAGGGCTCAAACAGATGCCATATGCTGCCCGGTTAAAGAAACTCCAGCTCTACTCAGTGGCATACCGCCTGTTCAGAGGAGATCTGTGCCTGACGTATAAAGCCATGTCCAACCCGGAATTAATGGACATGCTGCACCTCAGAAAATCCAAATCCCATCAAGCTATGCTCGAGACTTGAACCTCAGCACTGAAATAAATAGGACATGCTGGAGGGACAGATTCATAACCCAGAGGCTCCCTTCACTCTGGAATAAAATCCCAGTCCAGGTTAGGCAGAGTCCCTCATTGACTCTCTTCAAGAGGAATCTTGATGAGTGGATGGGAGATCGTAGGTTTACCCCGGGTATCACTTCTGTGTCACTGTTAGATAGAGGCATAGTATACTAACCTCGAAAAAGGACATAGCAAAATAAATTTAAAATGGGTGGCGAAAGCCAAACACATTCTGGCTAGGCTTATAAATGCCCTAGGGCAGATAGCCTAGTATGAACCTATGAACCAAAGTTCCTGTTCCAGCTCTGTAGAGATGAGGATGGTTCTTGTTCCTAGCCCCTAGAATACTGAATTTTTTTAAAATATGTGTGCCTCTTTTTCAGTTAAATCAGTGATCCCTGATTATCCCTGATTGCAGAATTGTAGTTCCTATTCAACTTAGTTGTCAAGCACAGTCTTTCCGTTTTTTTTTTCAGTGGGAGAAACGCATAGAAAGTTTGAACAGGAGATTTGAGAGAAGAGTATGTGTATGTGCAGAGGGTTTTCTGAATACCTCAGATGCAGACCTTTAATTGAAAGACCTCTCGATGTAGACCTGATGAAGACAGAGACCTGAGAATTCTGATGCAGGCATGAGAATGCCACTCATCAATAGCATTTCATAATTATCATTCAGAAATTTTATTCCATATTAGAGGGGCACTGTCTAATTAAGTGACTTGCTCAGAGTCTCACAGAAGGCAAATGGGGGAAGAAAGACCCAAACCCTGTATCCATAACTACTGATTAAGAGCTTGGAGCCTTAATCCTCCACACCAAATAACATAACTTTATAAACTTCTTTGTGTTGGTAAATGACAAAGATTACAGTCAGCCAACGTCTGTTATTAGAGTTCTATTATTCTTATTGTTCAGAAAAATGCACGTCCATGCAACACATATTGTTGCTCTGTTAATTTTTAAGTAGATTACAGTTGTCTGACACTTAAGGCACTGAGGTGTTAAAACTGCTTCCTGTAGTCAAGTACAGAGTTTGAATCCTCCCACCTCCTTTTGCTACTGTGTGACTATGAGAAAGATATTCAGACTGTACTCCTGTGTCACTCTTGAAAAGGGAAACTGTCTCCAGTGGGTTTATCTGGTTAATAAAAAGATAAAAATTTATTTAAAATATGCACCTGTTGGGGCCTTTACCCTCCCCTCCAGTTTTTCTCTTTGCCCAGAATTCTTGAGCAAGGAAGTTGAAAATCATTTTGATCTGTTGTTGGGATTGCAGTCATTGAATAATGACAGACATGTGAGTTTCAAACTTGATGTCATTCATAAAATGGTTGATAATATAACTATCTAGGTATAAAAGAGAAAAAAGTTAAAACCTGTTCCTGAGTTTTGGGTCTTTGTCTCTGATCCTTGAGCTAAAAGGTTGGGAGGGCACAGAGTGCAATGAAACACACTGTATGGTTCTTCCAGCAGTAAGATGATATATGCTTTCTGGTCATTAATGTATATATTTATCCATTCATTCATTCATTCTGTCATTTTATCACAAGAAATACCTGAATATATGCAGTTGTACAAGGGTTGCAATCGCTGGTCACATATGTGTGTGGGAGGGTCCTCCATTGTAGAGTTATGGTGTAAAGAGAGTGTGTGGGAGGGTCCTCCATTGTAGAGTTATGGTGTAAAGAGAGGAATGTATTGCCATAAATGGGAGCTTCATCATATGAGCCATGTTCTTTAGATACATTCCTTGGTTTCTTTGTTTTGTTAACTGCTGACAGTGTGTTTGTTATCTGGCTATAAATAAACTGGACAACATGATGTCTATAAGCTTAATGCTAAACTGTTAACTATGAATGCATTTGTAATTTAAACTTGTTATTTTTTTTCCAGCACATGGATGTGAAATGCAATGTGTCAGGCTACAACAGTTTGTCTGGTATCTAGTGCAGATGTGTAAGACTATGAACTGTTAATGAGCTGCCTCCTGTAGTGCAGCATTTGATTTCCTCAGCCTTCATTTGTCTAGTGCATGGGTGTGCAGCCCTTTTAGTTCATGAGCCACTTACCATACCTGGAGAGGCTCAGGGGGTCACATTTCCATATTGAAGATGCATCTACTTTTTATACACTCTGCAGCTAGGGATGCACCTTAGTGATGGGGCAAAAAGCAGACACTACTGGTTTCAGAATCACATCTGTATTCTTGTATGTCAAGAAATAATCTTACAACTTGAGATATTTAAAAAAGTATCATAGCTACAACAGCACAAATGTAATGGTGCAAATGCAAATATTAGTTTTAAAAATGTTAGAACTGTGCAAGGATCCACTTCTGCAGCTCGAAATTTCATATAATCAAAACTAGTTTCTGCAAGATGAAAATCCCAAAACATTGAATACCCAAACTGTGAGTTTTTCCCAGGGTAAGTAAACACTTGCCCAACATGCCTTTTTCTCCACTGTAGTGCAATCCTGCAGTTGGAAAAAGAAGTTATGTCTTACCATAACATTCCATCTGTGTTGTTGATCTTTGCTCATTCATTACTGATGGGTTATTGGTTCCATCCTCGGAACCGAGCCGGCCAATATCAAGCTCGCGTCAGCCAAAAACTCTCAAGCCAAGGTCCTACTCAGAATGCTCTGCCCCCTGTTATCTCAGATCAAGTTTGCAAGTTGATAGATAAAAGTACAGGCTACCTCTGGTCATAACAGACCTACAAGCCAGGACTACATGAGATCAACCAAGAACCTCCAGATGAGGGACGAAGGGTGGGAAGTAATGAATGAACGAAGATCAACAACATAGATGGAACATTATGGTAAGACATAACTTCTTTATCTGATGTTGTTAATCTTTGTTCATTCCTTACTGATGGGACAGAGTCCCCAGCTACCTGTATTCCTGGGTGGCCCTCATGGAAGGACAATCATGAGCACCATGGAGCCAAAGGAAGCTCTACCTTGGCCAAGTCCAATTTGTAATGAAGAATAAAGGTATGAGGTTTGGCCCAAGTTGCAGCTGAGCAAATATCATTGAGGGAAGCCTTAGCATGGAAAGCTGCTGAAGTTGCCATAGATCTTGTAGAATGCGCTTTAACTTTATGAGGCAAGGTGAGATTGTTTTTGTTATAGATAAAGGTAATACAATTTCTCAACCATGAAGCCAATGTAACTTTTGATACAGGATTTCTAGGTCCAGAAAAAGCCAGAAACAGTTGGTCTGATTTACAGGTAGATTTTGTTCTGGCCAGATAAAATCATATTTGCCTATGAACATCCAGAGTGCAGGCAATACTCTCCCTTGTTAGAATGGTTAGGAAAGAACACTGGAAGGTCAATAGCCTGGTTGATAGATCACTCTGACACCACTTTTGGTAAAAAAGGTAGAATTAGTTTTCAGTGATACCCTATCCTTATGGAAGATAAGATAGGGAGGTTTGATGCATAAGGCCTGAAGTTCTGACAATCGCCTGGCCGATGTGATTGCAATCAAAAACAAAGTTTTCCAAGGGAGATATTTTACATCACATGAAGACGCAGGTTCAAAGGGGGGAGCTGTTAGAGATTGCAGAACCAAAGCCAAATCCCAAGGTTGTACGGGTTCTCTAAAGGGAGGTTTTAGGTGGATAACCCCTTTCAAGAAAGTCTTACAGAGTCTGTGTGACATAAGTGAATAATCTTGAAAACCAATATGAAAATTTGAGATGGCAGCTAAATGTACATGGATAGTAGAGGCAGACACCCCAGAGTGTAAAAGATGTGATAAGTAATCCAATACCACTGAGACTGGGGCTGACAAGGGGTCTAATTGTTTACTTGCTGCCCATAGAGAGAACCTTTTCCATTTGTTAAGATAGACTAGTCTGGTGGATGATTTATGAGATGCAATACGAATATTGCGCACAGGGGATGAAAGGTTTTCATGCTTGGCAATCAATGGAAGAGGAGAAACCAAGCTGTCAATTTCAGGGTTGTTAGACTGGAGTGAAGCAGACTCTGTGGATGGGAGATCAACATTGGGGATGGATTGAGGATCCATGGTTGATCTAGCAGGTGAGGCCAGAGGAAGGGAAACCCGACTTTTCGAGGCCAATATTGAGCAATGAGGATCACTTGGCTCTTCAACTGTCATGCTTTCTTTAGAAATTGGGAAATGAGGGGGAGAGGAGGATAAGCATAAAGAAGATCTGAAGACCAAGCGTGGACTAGGGCATCCCTTTGTGACTGTCCCCGAGGGTGGATCAGGGCAAAGTAGTTGCTGCACTTGTAGTTGGTTGGGGAGGCAAATAGGTCGCAGCAAGGCTGACCTCAGCGGTTGAAGATTTTTGCCACTATCAGAGGATTGAAGGACCACTCATGAGGCTGTAGAATGCACCTGCTCAATTTGTCCGCTATCACGTTGGAGCTCCCAGGAATGTGTGTTGCAATTAGAAAGTGGTTTTAAGCTATCGCCCATTGCCATATTCTCAAGGCCTCTCAGCATAACGGGTAAGATCTGGTGCCCCCTTGTTTGTTGATATATCATACCACTGACATGTTGTCTGACTGGATAGCAATAGCCCCTGACAGAAGGATGGAGTGAAATGCTTGCAACACTAGAAGCATCACCCTCAGTTCCAGGACATTGATACGAGTAAAAACCGGATCCTATCTGGTCTGGGGGGACCTTCTGAATGACTCTTTTTTGTAGAAGCTTTTGGATTTCGTGTGCTGTTGCTTCCCTTTGACTGGGTGGAACGTCGGGTAATACTCTTGATAAGACTGGGCAAAGATGGAAGGAGATTTGATATCCTCTGGATATTATCCATTGTACCCAACAGTCAGTTGTTATCTTTTGCCAGGTAGCGAGCTACAAGGAGAAACAACCCCCAATCACTTCCAGAGGTGAGAAGTTGGGCAACGCTTCAGGAGTGCTGATAGGGTTGGCCAGAGAAAGAATGTCTGAAGCCCCAGTTTCACAGACCTCCTCTGCCCCAAAAGGGGCGTCTTCCATTGGAGTTTCCCTCTTTGCCTCTAGGGGAGAACTCAGCACGTGCAGCCTAGAAAGAGCCCTGTGATTTCTTGTGCCAGATCTTTCCGCTCCTCGGATTTCTGGAGTAGAATTACTGAGGAGTGGAGTGTCTGACACCAATGGCAGACAGGGTCTTGCCATCTTGTTCACACCTTGCCAGCATATCCTTGACTTTAGGGCCAAACAAAGAAGCGGCCTCTATGGGGGCATTCATGAAGGAAGCTTTAAAGGAGTCCGCAAAGTCACAAAGGTGCATCCAGGCATGTCATCTGGTGACTATAACTGTGCCTGCCACTCTAGCCACCCCTTTCATTGCATGAGAAATAAGACGCATGGAAGAGTTGGAAATGGACTCTAGGGTGGCTATCTGAGAAGCCACATTATCACAGACTTTGTCAGAAACAGCTCCTGCCAAGGTTTCAGAGAGCTGGTTGATAAGATCTCACTGAAGTCTGGTAAAATGTGCCAAATAGTTCAAAGACCTTATGGCGAAAGTCGATGAAGCAAACACATGCTTCCCTAATATGGCAATCACCCAGGACTCCTTGTTGGGTGTATGGACAATTTGGCTCTCTTCTGCCAAATCCTTCTTAGTAGCAGCTGCCACCACCATAGCATCTACTGGACGACCTCATAACCAATGGGGGTGCTCAGCTGGGGGAGATAATATTTTATCTGGTCTCTTAGGTATCGCTTCCATGGTGTCAGTGGCCTTCCATGAGCGCTGTACGATGAGCTGGACGAGCTCATTGGCAGGCAGGGTGACCCAGGAGGTAGGGGGCTGGGCACAAAAAGCCTACAGGAATACGGATTCCTCAGAGAAAGAATTAGAGGGCTTCCAGTCACCCCTCTGTCTAAGGATCTCAAGGATGTCACCAAAGGACATCTCATCAGAGGGTGACCGTGGGGACCCTTCCCCGTCATCAAAATCCATATCTTCAGTCAATGACTCCTCAGTGGAGTCCATGTGCTTCCTCTTACATGACGCTTTGTGGGGTGCTTCCTCAGTGGGAGGTTCTGGGAAGACTGCAAAGAGGGGGGTCTCCTGAGGAGGAGAAATTTGAGGCTCTTGTGCCCAGTGTCCAGAAGTTGAAGCTTGTGACAGTTGCGGCACAGAGGGGGGAGAGGACTTCAACATGTGAGCTTTGCCAATGGAGGCAAGCACCCTCTCCATGGCATGGTAGGCTGGCTCACCCAAGGAGTGATGGGCGCCCAGAACCGAGCACATCAACCTTGGAACTGGGGTCACAGCCCACCCCAACGAGCCTGCCCCCAGACCAGGAGTCTCAAAAGGACTGTGAACCATAAGAGTGAGAGAACATCCCTGGAAGGTGCCATAGAAAAAAATTGGTGTGGAGCCAGGAATGCCCCCTCCAATGGCACAGCCACTGGCCTGAGATAATCCCGATGCCCAGTGTACCAAAGGCCACAAGGACGACTCTGGTTCCAAAGTGAGATCCACTATTGGAGTCAGAGCAAGGGAAGCTGCTGTCGGAGTAATAGGCTTCGAAACTTGAGTGGAAGTAAAAGGAGGAGTATACAATGGGGCTGGAGGAGATATACATTCACCTGAATGAGGGAACATGGACTTTGATGGTTGGGAGAGACCTCTGGCCACAAGCAACTGGTCGACAACATATCCTGTTCAGAGAGACTCTTGGTTGACCTAATGGAAAAGGCTGATGGTGATTCTGGCCTTTCCAGGAAAGGACTATACTAACTGCTAGGAAAAGGATCCAGTGAAGGGGAATATTTGGTCCTTACTAATTCAATAGGTGCAGAGGCTGGAGCCAAGGATGTCTGCACCAAATAAAATGGTGTGGAAAAAGCCTGCGCCGAGGATGTCAGCACCGTAGTAGTTGAAGGTGTCTGCACTGTAAAGGCAAAGGTCTGCCCCGAAGGGTACAGTGCCATAGTGGAAAGCATCTGCACCAGCAATAAGGACGGTGCTGAGAAGGACTGCACTGAAGTACATGTCGGTGCTGAAAATGTCTGCGCCGTGGAGTACAGAAGAGTCATACTTGGAGCCATAGGTGACTGTACCAATGGTGCCAAAGGGGGGACTGAACCTGTATTGACGGTGCCATTAAGGGTTGTGACAGAGCTGTCAGAACCATAGTTGTCTGCGCCAGGAACTCTGGTGCCAGTATCGATAAAGGAGACATGGCTGTAGTCAGAATCATTTGGGGTGGTGCCAAGCCTAGAGCCAACAGGGTCACAGGTGGCAGCGCTGGTGTAGTAATCAATTTCACCTTCTTGTGAATCAACTCCCTACAATCTCCAGAGGGAGAAGAAGGGAGTGACTTTGATGAAGAAGAGGAATAACATCTCTTATGGGGTTTAACAGGAGGGGGTGAGCCCACTGACCCAGAAATAGCCTCAGAGAAAGGAGACTTGAGCAGACTTTCAAAATTAACTTATTCTTCCTCTCATTGAGAGTCCTGGTAGAGAATTTTTTATAAATCCCACACGGAGGATCCACAGTCAAGTGGGAGACATTAAGACAGTAGACACATAAGTCATGGTCAACAGAAAGTGGTAACTTACAGCCCCAATCCTTACATTGCTTGAAACTAATGCTACTTTTTTATCCGATATAACTGGTGTGGAGAAGAAGAACAGTACCAAAGGGAAGAAGAAAGGCTACCCAAAAAAAGGGTAAAAAGAGAAGGAAGGATTACCAACGATGGTAATGGAGAATTACCACAAGGTAAGAAAGGAGGGTAATTAAGGGAAAAGACTAAAGTGAGAGAGGCTAAAGTGTGCAATAGGGTAGAAAAATATTAGAATAAACTTTTGAGAAAAAGTTAGACTAGGAACAATATATAAACTTTCATAAAATTAGACACTTAGCTGAGAGAGTGGCTTGACACAGCTGTACAGCAACATGGCAAATGAGATCTGAGGTAACAGGGAGCAGAGCATTCTGGGTAGGACCTTGGCTCGAGAGTTTTTGGCTGATGCGAGCTTGATATTGGCCAGCTCGGTTCCGAGGATGGAACCGATAACCCATCAGTAAGGAATGAACGAAGATTAACAAGATCAGATTATATAGTTAAGGTGGGTGTGGGGGGCACAGCCCCCAAATTGTTGGGTATGGGGGATATAGTCCTCCATCTAGGTGGGTTTTATGTACTATGGTGTTTTGTTTAAGTTTGGGCAAGTGTTTACTTACCCTGGGAAAATTCGCTGTTCAAGGTTTCTCTATTTTCATCTCACAAAAACAAGTTTCAATTATATAGAATTTTGAGGTTTAAAAGTAGATCCCTGTGCAAATACAGGTGAAATTTTTACCAAAAAGGTACAACAAAGTCGACGCCTGTACTAACTGTTGAAGTGGCAATGCAAAGTATACCTGCCAAATGAGGATCTGTGATAACATATGTTGATTTGCTTTTCATATTCTTCATTCTGGACAAGTGTTGCTCACAATAGTACATGCTGACAAAAAATCAGGTAAACATCAAAGATAATCTTTGTAGAAAATGATGCTATGTCATAGCATTTGCTATGATGCATGGATATATTTATGCAGAAACTGGCAGAAACTGGCCAAGACTGTACTGCTTTTTTTTTAACTAACGTTTAACTGGATGATGACCTGAACAAAAAATCATGACTAATGAAATATATTCAGTCTTTCTGGGAATAGCACCTGCCTCCCTACCTCTCCAAAGAGACAGTTATCTTCTGTGCACCACTCTGCTGTTAGACTAGAATGAAAAGTAAAAGAACAAATGTCCAGAGACATATATTACACTGCTGACTGTCTGGGAGAAGAAACCAACACACTTGGATAAAATCAACAAAGAGAAAGAGACTTTATGTAAAAAGGAATGAACAGTCAAAAACTAAAAAGGAGAACCAAGTGCTGCTATAGGACAACACTATTCAGATCAACACTCTACCAATGATCGTCTGCTACTCACTGAGTGCAGTGCTGATGCTTGACTGCTTCAGAAATTGAAAAAAAATATTATCCACACTACTTCTGAAAAGCCAGAATAATAGATGGTTATTTTAAGGAAAAAACAGTGTCAGTAGCTTTTATCCACCTACAACCCCTACATCAAACAAGTAAAGCCAAAATTATTGACTTATATACTTCAGATAGAATGTAATAAAATAAAAATAGCAACAATTAGACAAATATGACTAATTTCCACATCGATCCCTTCAGTAGTTTGTCCAAGTATGCATGAGCACTTCACTGACACCAAAATGAAACATTTCCCCCAATGACCCCTTCAGTAGTCTGTCCATGTATGTATAGACAAGATCCAAAATGAAACATTTCCCCAACAACCCCTTCAGTAGTTTGTCCATGTGTGCAGCATAATGGCATCAAAATGAAACATTTCCCCAATGACCCCTTTAGTAGTTTGTCCGTGTATGCACAAGCACCAATATGAAACATTTCCCCAATGACCCCTTTAGTAGTTTGTCCATGTGTGCAGCATAATGACATCAAAATGAAACTTTTCCCCAATGACCCCTTTAGTAGTTTGTCCGTGTATGCACAAGCACCAATATGAAACATTTCCCAACAACCCCTTCAGTAGTTTGTCCATGTGTGCAGCATAATGACATCAAAATGAAACATTTCCCCAACAACCCCTTCAGTAGTTTGTCCATGTGTGCAGCATAATGACATCAAAATGAAACATTTCCCCAATGACCCCTTTAGTAGTTTGTCCGTGTATGCACAAGCACCAAAATGAAACATTTCCCAACAACTCTTTCAGTATTTTGCCCATGTATCCTGAAGCATCATAATGACATCAAAATGGAAAATTTCCCCAACAACCCCTTTAGTTTGTCCATGTATGCACAAATACCAAGATGAAACGTTTGTCACCAGTGACCCTTTCAGTAGTTTGTGCAGGAATGCAGAAACAGCAAAAAAAAAACCACATTTCTCCCCAGCGACCCCTTCAGTTGTACATCCATGTTTGTACAAGCACATCACTGATACCAAATTAAATATTTCCCCCGTACTACCCCTTCAGTAGTCTGTCAATGTATGCACAAGCACCAAAATGAAATGTTTCTCTTCTTTTAATTTAGAAAATGTATATTAATTCATATCAACATCTCACACACCAGCATTCCAGCCATGCAAATTAATCACTCTCCTTTCCCACCACATTCACACAAGCAAGGATTGCCCTCATATATACATACATACCTACATAAAACTTACCTCAACTGCTGCAGAATCTGCAAAAAAAAAAAAAAAGTGAAACCAAGAAAACCACCAATGATGTCCAACACCACTTGCAACCATCACTGAGATGGAACTGTCCTGAATGGTGCATTATGTTTGTGCAGATGTAAAAGTGGAGAGCACAGTTAACTGATCCTGAACTTTTTAAAGTGGCAGGACCAGTTAACTGCAAAGAAAATGTACATTTCTTTTTTTGGCTGAGGCTTTCACAGGCCACAGAAAAGGCATTGGTGGGACGGACTGTGGCCCACGAGTCACCCGTTGGACAGCCTTGTTCTAGTGTGAGTCTGATTAAATCACTTCACCAGATAATGCTTCTGGGCTGCCCCTGAAAAGGGAAACGTGTCCAATAAGCTGTCCCAAGATGCTAGCTAGTTTATTACATATTTATTTTTTGAATGCCTGGACCCTTCACATAGGCACAAATTAGAGCTTCACTATATGTTATTTGATCATGAATTCCAATGCATCTGTTGATTTTTAATAAATTGCCATTTGCATTTTCAATAAATATGAGTTAAAATGGAAAAGAAGCTTACTGTTGCTGCTGCTGTCTTTTGATGTTAGAGTTTTTTTGTTTTGTTCATCATAAATGTCTGTCAGGGTTTTCGCTGTAAATTTTTTAATAAAAGTTTTAAATTGTATCCAAATCCCTATTACTATTGTAAAAAAAGATGAAAATATTATGTACTCTGAGAGGCTTTAACAGTGTTTTATGGTAACTGAGGAAGGATAGCCATCATTTGACCTTGATCAATCTCTGCCCATATTATTAAGAAACTGCATCTGAGTCTTATGCCTCATTCTTATGCCCTATGTTTTTGTTTTCTATCTTTTAAACCAGGGAAAGGGGTAACCCAGCAGTAGTGACCGATTAAGTGACTTGTTCAAAGTCAGACAGTAGACAAATGGAAGTAGAAAGAATCAAACCCTGTAATGCTAATTACAGGAAGCAGCTCATTAAGAGTTTAGAGCCTCAATCCTCTGCACTAACTGTCAGAGTTTCACTAATGTATTCATTTTCTGATATATCACCAAGGGATAAAACACACTGAGGTCTACATTCAGTGTGTGTGTGTGTGTGTGTGTGTGTGTGTGTGTGTGTGTGTGTGTGTGTGTGTGTGTGTGTGTGTGTGTGTGTGTGCGTGTGTGTGTGCATGTGTGTGTGTGTGTGTTTGTGCATGTGTGAGTGTGAGTGTTATGTGTATGTGCTTGTGGATATGTGCACATAAGTGTGTGCATGTGTGTGTGGGGAGTGTTAAGGATCAAAGTATTAGCAATGTAATTAGTAGGACTAAGTAATAATAACTGTGATGGGGAGAAATGTTAAAGTTGTTCGCCACTGAAAATTTCCCACTAGAGATGCTAAGAGAAAATATGAGAATAATTAGTTTTTTTGTATGGTGGTCTGGGCTTTTGCAACTTTCTGTCAAGTCTCTAATGTTTGCGGAGTTGGATGTGTGGTAAAACACAATATGTTTTTATTGCTGTGCAACATTTTGCCTTATAAATAATGGAAAAGGAAAATGATCCGTAACCAAGTGGCTGCTTGGCAAACAAAGAAACACTGAGGGGTGAATTGTAAAGTTCACATTTAACCATGGTGTGAGCTTCCTTGCTAGTTGTTATTAGTAACTGTCTAATATTTTACCCATCTGTTTACATTATATGAGATAGTACATTATTCTACATTTTGAAGATGGCAGTTGACTATGGCTGCAGTTTCTTCAATCCTTTTCCTTATTGCTGTTCTGAATGGCATGGCAGTTGTGGTGTTGCAAGCCTTCTCCTACCTGTATTGTTTGGCTACTTAATGCTAGTTGTAGTCAATTTTGTTTTTGCAAGGAGGGAGGGTGTTTCTTTGTTTGCACACCTGGGGGTCTGGACTTTTCCACTTTAAATATTTTTTCTCTAATGGTTGAAGAACTGGGTATGTAGTAAAACACACCCCCCCCCCCCCGGATTTTACATTATAACTTTTGGATAGCTTTTCCATAAGAAATAATGTAAAAGGAGAACATTATGTTGCAACCCAGACCATTTTTTAGTAAGCAGTGGGAGACTGGGCGTCAACAGACCTTTTGATAAGTATAATGTAATCATGCTATAAGCTCCCTTCCAAGCTATGAAAATGCTCTACATTTCACCCATTTGTTCCATATTACAAGAGGTAGTGCAGTGTTCCATATTTTGAAGATGGTTGCTCTTTTTTTTTATTCTTTTGCTTGTTGGTCAAACCACACTAAACTATCTACAAATGAAAAATCTTCAGCACAATAATTTCAAGATATGTAGGTTTAATTAGCTCAGATATTAAATCTACAAATACTTACAGTCTTCTACTGAGACTTGCTCATATACAGTTATAATAACATTCAAAAATCATAACTGTATCATTTAAAATCTTGCACTGCCCCATTCCCAAAACAAAATAATTTACCTCCTGGAATTGGTTATTGTGACCAGGCATTCCTTTCCGAGTGCTACCTGTACCTCGCAACTGAGCCTGATTTTACTTCAGATGTTTGCCCTGTCCCTCATAACATTTTTGATCTTCTCATAAATCACTCATAATTACAGTCAGCCAGTAATACCAATTGTGACTACCCACCACTGGACCAGTAATCAAAGAGCCTCAGTCTTCACCACTGGCAACAGTGGGGGACGTACACTAATAGGATGACAAGGTACACACACAGTATTTCCAGATGCAGCGAGACAATATTTTAAAAAAGACTTATACTAATGGAAAAAGTCCGGGTGACCGGACCTTTTTCCATTAGTATAAGTCGAGTTACAACATGCATGCTGACCAATCAGCATGCATGTTTTGGAATATTAACAGGGGGTCATGGTATAATCAACATTAATCAATTAATCAATAAACATTAAGAAACCTATCAGATCATTAAGAAACCTCATCAGATAAAAAGCCTCCAGTTACATTCTACATTCAGACGCTGAGGAAATAAAGTGTCATATTTCAAAATAAAAATACTATCTTTATACAACTTCTTTTTATACAGATGATCAGAAAATACACCTTTAGCAATATGTTCCAAGATAGTAGCTTGTAACCCATTTGGATTAGAATTTTTTTTATTTTTCTTTTGGTTGGTATAGTAGTATATATATATATATATATATATATATATATATATATATAGTACTAGCTATGCTCCCTTCTACCCAAACTATATGGTAGTTTCCACTGCCACCAGTCACTTTTAAGGCCCTTAACAAAGGGTGTATAATCTTACTGTGTAATGTTGCTATTAATACAAAGGATAGTTTGACCAAGAGCAAGGCTATTAGGAGTGGGCCACACAGTGTCACCAAATAAATATGTAAGTACTTTCAGAACTTAAATATCTCTACACATATCAGCCACAATGAATGGTTTAAATATATTTAATAATAAATAATAAAATAACAAGACAATACTAAATATATATTTACAGTTACATCAGAGTTCAAAATCACACAAAGTATTTAAAACAACATTGCAGGACAGTCTCAAATAAACTAAGAAAAATATCTAAGCTAAGCTTTACTATATTCCTGACTATATCTAAGAGAGTAACTATGACCTAGAAACTTACTTACAGAGCAAGGCAGATGTGGTGGGTAGTTCTTCCAGTTGTTGTCAGGTCAAAGACAGAATACACAATGCTGTCTCTCTCTCAGAGACTTCTTAAGTTACTATCTCAAATATTACTGCTGGGATAGCTTGCAGAATTACATAATTTCTTGTCATCTGACTCTATCCCAGGTGAAACCCCCACTGCTAGAAGCTGACAGTATTTAGTATCTACCTGTGAAAATACATAGACCTCAGATCTTTGGCAGTTGCGGGAAGTCATAAAACAATTGCATGCCTTCACATTCAAAACTAGTAATTATTTCACTTTAAAGACAATACAGAAACCCCCCTTGTACTGATATTGTATCGCCTTACTGCGTGGAAACAAAAAGATATCTTTGATTGCGTAGCCGTAAAGTAATTTAATTTCAGCTATATTTCTGAAGTTTTGCTGGACTGAAGTTAACCTCCTGCTTTCCAGTTTCCACTGTTAAAATACATACATTTAAACAATTACAATAGTGCATGTACATTTCTGTTCTGTTCCAATAGGGCACACTGTGGATGCAGTTCAAGCACTTTATAAAATATATTTTCAACACACGTCTGTACAAACCTAGTCTGATATATACATAACATACCGCTCTAATACATTTGTAACACAAGCATCTTATATGAAGCATGTCGGCATTCACAAATGACACATAACCATTTACAAACTTCCAGACAGCTGTGCTGACAGTATCTCCTTTGTCATACTTCTATATAAATCATGTTGATATTCACAAATGACATATAATTAGTTACAAAATTCCAGCTAGCTGGGCTGGCAGTATCTCCTTTCATCACACCAATTATTAGAATTTTGTAGTTCTTATTGTTCAAAAAATACATCAACTAAAAAAACTGTTGCTCAATTAATATTTTGAGTGAATTAAAGTAATGTTTAAAAGTTGTTCCTGATTTTGTCCCCTTCCATTATTTTTGGTATAATGCTACCTTAGAAATAATTAAGATCTGAATGTGTTATTGGTGTTATTACAGCAAACAAGAAAAGAGCACTAAGAAGTTCATGTTACTGCATTTGCTTGGTATAGTTTTGCCTTTCTCATATGGCCATGGTGGTGCAGTGGTCAGCATTGTCTCCTCACAGCAAGAGGTTCTCTGGTTCGATTCTCAGTTGGAGCACCTTCTGTGTGGAGTCTGCATGTCCTCCCTGTGGTTGAGTGACATTTAAAGACATGTAGGTAGGTGCAAGCGTGAATGGGTGTGTCTTCTTTGAAGGTTGGGTGTCAGGCTGGCAACTTGGTACTGTAAAAATCCACTGCCAATCATTAGCAGACTGGAGTTCTGCTGTGGCAAACCCTGACCAGGAAAAGCTGAAAGACATTGCTAGTTTTGCCTTTCTCGGTGCTGTTTTTGTTGGAGGGGGCTGGGGAAATAAACATTTTTTTAATTTGTTAATTGGGATAGAGCATTGATCCCACTGGCCTCATTTCAGTCTCAGATACTGTTGCCACTGTTTCTCAGTTATTTCATTGTATCTTTGTACTCTGTGTATTTTAATGTATCAGAATCATTAAGTATGTTTTTTTTATATTTTAATGCTTAGCTTCTGGGACCAATTTTCACTTTCGCTTTTTTACTTGAATTACTCTGATTTCTGTTCTCAGAGCAGATCATACCTCTTAACAGTAGTTGTAAGTGCCCAGTACAATAAATTGAACTGTATGTTTTAAGGCTACTGATTTTTTAGAACAATTGCTGACAGACTTTCTCTCACATTCTTCATCAGGGGTCAAAACTGTCATTGTAATCCAGGAAATATTAACGTTGTTTCTAATTCAAAAATCTTTTAGCAGATATTGAAACTACTTTTGATATTCACCAGAATCTGCAGTGGGAAAATAAATGTTTTACCTTGAATGGTGGCAAAATATTATATATATTTGTTTATAAAAGTATTTACCTTACTATGCAGCACAGAGCAAAATGTCTGACTTTCTGTTCCTAATTTGCATTAATTATATTTTTTATCTAACTAGTGAGGTATAAAAATCTTTGAACATGCCATTTTCCTACCTCTGTTGTATTGGTGGCTACATCTTTGACTTATTCACTGCATTGTACCAACACTTCATCTAAGCCATAATCCATGAGCATGACAAATGTTTTGTGTTGTGAACACTTCTAGGATTTTTATAATTATGGCATTCTCTTTTCTCCCTATAGGGGATTATGAGTGAGTTGTTACAATGTACCATGTATTCTGCACTTTACTTGTATGGTAAGGGTTTTTTACATGTTCTATGTGCCCCACCAGAAGTGAACCCTGATGCTGTACCACACCCATCTGTATTTCTGAACACTGTACTTGTGTAAATGGGTCCTCCTTGTACAATAGGTACATCTGTTGCTAACACATATGCCAATATAAGCACTTAATCAATGGGGAGAGTATGTATGTATTTGGTTCATCTGTATCATAAGCCAATAATGTATTGTTTTATAAACAGTTTGTAGATGACATATACCACATTTGGAAGGGGTAATGAGCAAAGTCTGTTACAATATGTTAGTTTTTTTGGATAATACTACAGATTTTTTTTAAATTTAATTTAAAGTAGTCTAGAGCTGAAATTAAATTTTTAGATATTATTATGACATCCCCATGCTGAGCGAGTAATCAAGGAGCCTGAATCCTCACCACTGGCACTAGAGAGTGACATGCACTTGGAATACAAATGGATACAATCAGCATTTCCAGATGCAGACCTATCTGCACCAAGCACAATTTCCCTTAAGATTACACAGGAAACACACTCAGCCCAGGATCTGGACTTCTGTACATCTGTTTCTCTCCAGGTCCCCAGTAAGACTCCACACTGGTATAGCTGTAGGGCTAGGTCCTCAGCTAAGTGTCCAAGCCAAGTCCTCCAGCACCCTTTCTGTAAACCCAGTGCTTCATGTCCCTGCCCCAAGTAGCTGACACACACACACACACACACACACACACACACACACACACACACACACACACACACACACACACACACACACGCACACACACACACACGCACACACACACACACACACACACACAAGCGCGCGTGCACGCACGCACACACACTCACACACACACACACACACACACACACACACACACACACACACACACACACACTGTGAGAGATTTGATTTTTCAAAAACACACACACACACACCTGGAAACAACTGGCACAGATGTACTCACTCTACCAACTTTGCCCAGACAATAAGGTAGTTATCACTGCCAACAGACACTCCACAATCAGCTACTCTAAGGCCCTTAACAAAGGGTATCAAATTATAATGCGTAATATTAATACTAATACAAATGGTAGTAGGTGACCAAGACAGCTAGGCCTTCTGGAGTGGTCCACGCAGTGTCACCAGATAAATATAAACATCACAAAGGTTAAATACTTTCTACAAGGACCAGCTACAATAAAATTTTTAAATATATTTAATAATAAATAAAAAAGTGCATAAAAATACTGAATATATATTTACCATAAATCACAGAATTTGAATCACAGGAAATATTGAAAATAACATTGATGGCCAGGCTCATACAAATAAAGAAAAACAATCTCTCAACTAAGCCTCACTATATTCCTGACTGAATGTAGGAGAATTACTATTCCCTAAAAACTTACTTGCTAGAGCAAGGTACAATAAATTATATGAACAGTCTTTCTAGTCAGGTTCCCCAAAACAGAATACTCAATGCTCAGAGATTACTCCCTGTAAAATATAATATCCAAGATGGCTTTCAGAATACCCTCATTTGGTCACCTGACTCTAGGTTCTCACAGTATCCCCCTTTGCAGCTGAGACATGAATTTAACATTGATGGCTACAATACACATCTAAATGTTTATGGCAATGCCTGGGGCTTCCCCTCTTTTTACTGAACTAATGAAAAAAAGGGTTCTTCCAAAACCACCATCTCCAGTCCTATTCAGCATTGAAGGGGGGCATTTTAATGGTTTAACAGCTCATTTACATTTCCCTTATTTTTCATAATGTAAGCTAGCTGGTTAACCGCTGCTGTCCCAGTGTCCTCTATTGAAACATATACATTTAATTCAGTTATAATAATGCATGTACATTTCCTTTTATTCCAGCAGGATGCACTGTTGATACATTTTAACACAAGCAAACCTCACAAATACATTTTCAGCGCAAGCATCTGTACAAATCAGTTTGATATACACAGCATACGTATTGGCACACCTCTCTATTTTTTGTACATTGTAATGTATCTAATGATGGAAATTCTCTTCAATGACAATTTGAACTATGTATATCTAATGTGTATGTCACTACCTTGGATAACAATTATATCTTTTTTTTTGATTACTTGCTGTATGTAATTGTGGAGCCTTTCTCCCTGGGTCTCCACTGAAAATGGACCTGGTCCAGTTGGATTATCCTGGTTAACAAATGTAAAATAAAATAAAATAAATAAATAAACATACAAATGACATATAATTATTTATAAAATTCCATCTAGCTACTCACACAAGTCACACATCCACTGCCTCACTTCACCCGGCATGGCTGGCAGTACCTCGAATAGTCACACCTCTCCCCCTTTGAAGACTCAAGATAGTTTTTCAAGTGACCCTTGATAATCATGTCTTGAGGGAAATAAGTCTATCTGGGATTATTTTACCCCATTCCCTGTCTTGAGATTCCATCTGCCTTGGTGTTGCTGACCCCACTACAGTGCTGCACTGAAATATCATATGCCTGCAATCCTAGGCTCCACCACAATAACTTGGGATTTTGCTGGCTGGTTCCCTGTAGCCATAGATTCCCCAAAGACTCCTCCTGCCTCCTACTTCAAATACTTAGCACAAATTCCTCCCTGTCATGGTAAGGTTTCATCATGTTAACATGGTACAGTTTGTGTCCCTTGCTCCTGCCTAGCAGTTCTACCATATAGTTTACATCATTGACCTTCCTTACAACTTTGAAGGGTCCCTTCCTAGCACCGTGCAGCTTATTGTGTCTGACAGAAATGAGCACCATCACCTATTGTCCCACAGCATTCTCTCTGACTCGAGCATTCCTGTCATACCAGACCTTTTTCTGCTCTTGGGTTCCTGCCAGGATCTCCTGGGCCAAGCACATGAGCTCCCTAAGCCTTGTCCTGAGGTTTAGGACATATGCCACAACAAACACCTTGTGGAGTTCACACTCACCCTCTCCCTCATCACAAATCAAATCTAAAGGTCTCCTTACCTTACGACCATACAGCAACTCAAAGGGTTATAAACCTATGGATTCTTGGGGTACCTCTCTATCAAACAACAGATGGGGCAAATATCTGTCCGAATCTCTCTTAAACTGATCTGTAATTGCCGGTAGCATGGTCATTAGTGTAGCGTTTAACCTCTCCACAAGACTATTAGTCTTGTGATGATAGGGGTGGTCTTTAGGTGCTTCACCCCACAGCACTACCACAGACAAATCAGCAGGTCTGACATAAAATTGGCGCCTCTCACAGTATTTCTTTTGGGAAATATATCCTACTAAGAATATCTAGAAAAGCATTTGCCACCTTCTCTGCCTCGATGGAGAACAGAGCCACTGCCTCAGGGTACCTAGTAGCATAATCTGCTACTACTAGGATATACTTATTCCCTGTGGATCTTGGGGTACTCAGAGGCCCCATAATATCATAGCCACCCTCTGAAATGTCTCTTCAATCACAGGCAAAGGCATCAAAGGAGCTTTCAACTTGTTTCCTGCCTTGCCTACTTTTTGGCACTGCTCACAGGTCCTGCAGCACTCTGTTACATCCCTGGCAATCCCAAGCCAATAACATTTCTGTGTAATACATCTCTTGGTATGCTTTATGCCCATACAACCTGCAAAAGGAATGTCATGGACTATGGCCAGAAGTGCCAGACGGTAGGCTCTGGACACTACCAACTGCTGTATTATCTCCCCTTCTAGCCCTCCCTCAGGGATCCACTCTCTGTATAGTAACCCTTTGTTCCAGTGTACAGACTCCCCTTTTCCTTGAAAATCAGGAACATCCTTGATATTTCCCTCAAGCCTTGTAATGTAGGGTGTGAGAGCTGAGCCTGTCTCAACTCTATCTTTGTGACTTTTCCCAGCTCCCCTTCCACAGGAAGTCTGGCATCTTCTGACAATGGTGCCTCACTGTCAGCCTGGGTAGTACCACTCACCTCTACCTTTGCAGTCACCCTGTCCAAGGGAACATTAGTACCTACCAGTAGCCATGGCTCATCTTCAGGCTTACTGCTACAGGGTAGTTCTCTCCCTGGATTAGCCACATCACCAGTCCTGGCTTCAGGGATGCAGTCTGTCTGAGTCACCCCAGGCTACCAGAACCACATGCCTGACTGCATGTCACTGCATGCATACAAGGTACTGCATTATCAAAATAATTTCTTATCAAGATATCTGCAGGGATATCCTAAAACTCACCTACTTGCTTGCTTCCTTTACCACCCTCCCAGTCAAGGTGAACCCATGTCAAAGGCATTTGGAATGACATCCCTCCTAAAACTTGACTGCAGTGGACTGCCCAAGCAAGTATTGCTCATCGTAAATCACTGCAGGCTTCACAATGGTTATATCAGAAGATGTGTCTCTCTTGCTAATGGCCTGTTTTCCATCCACCAAGATAGGATACAAACTCTGGTGGTAGTTTGGTATCCATGCTGTCTCCAGAAAACTTACCACTGGCATTCTGTTATTCTCAATTGCTGGCTTCCCCACCTTTTGTTCCCCACCTTGCCTCCATGGACATCTATATGCTACATGGCCCCACTGGTTACATTTAAAACATTTAACCTTTGATCATGGACATGTACCTGAACTAGTGGCTTCCCCTGTTACTGGCAGACTCTCTTGGCAGTGTTTGGGCTGCCCATCATGAGTTCCCTTATATCCATGTGCAGCACCGGGTATCCCTTTCCTGTGCAATGATGCCCTGCTTGCTAAGTAAAGATCACCTTTTTTCCCCAGTTCATCTGCAGAGCTGCATTCCCTGTCTGTCAACCAGCTTCTCATGTCCTCAGGGAAAATTCTAAGGGCTTGCTCCCTCACCAAAATCTCTGCCAGCTCTTGAAAAGTGGTGACCTGACATCCACTCACCCATCTATGAAAACAAGTGCTTAACTCAGCAATATAATCACACTGAATTTCATTTGCCTTGCATCTATGCTCATAAACCTTTTTTTCTGCAAGCTTCTGGTGTTAACTTAAAGCAGTCCAATAAACATTTTTTAACTCATTACATCCAAGTGATGCCTTCAGGTGCATTTGCAGTTAACTCCTACTGATGCATCTAGGCATCAAATATTGCTTGTTCATATTAGCATCAATAATTCCAAAACCATGCTATGTACATGATTTTAAAAGATTTCATCTTAAAGCTTACACAATGGCAAACTCAACTGCATTAATATTTGACATCTGTCTAGTGTAGGTAAAGAGATGTTAACTTTTGTTTTTATGATATTATTTTTTATATATATAATTTTCCCTTTTTTCTAAATATCTCAACAACCAAGTAACACAGACAGAACTCCTTAACCTCTTATGAAAGCTCTCAACTAGATGAATAAAATATCGCTGACAGTATGTGTGTAACTTAAGTGGTTGGTAAGATATTGTAAGTTGTTTACAAAATATTACAAATGTACTCTTTACTGTGACTTATAAAATTCAATTTAATATCTAGAACCAAAAAATGCTACCACTATAAAAATAGTTGAAGAGTTTGCCATTTATACTTCTTTCATAACCCCTATGGTTCCAGAGATATGAGCATTTCTTTTGAAATGTGAGGACATCATTTCTTTTGGCTTTTCCCAGTTAGGGGTCACCACAGTGAAACTCCGGTCCACTCATGATTGGCAGTGGATTTTTACGGTGCCAAGTTGCCAGCCTGATGCCCAACCTTCAATGAAGGCACGCCCATTCATCCTATACCTGCCTGCATGTCTTTAGCATCACTTGACCACGGGGAGGACATGCAGACTCTACACAGAAGGCACTCCAGCCGAGAATCGAATGGGAGTACCTCTTTCTGTGAGGCGACAATGCTAATTGCTGCACCACCGTGGCATCCAATGTGAGGACATAATTTGATTCTGTCAAAAGGCTTAGGCTCTGCCCATTGGAAGTTACAGTGCAAACTTCCTGAGCTCCATTTGAGTGAATGAGTTAACTGTAGCATAGTTTAAGCAATCAGGATCAGACAATTTAGAAATAGCAGTTACAGCTTTACCATTGAGTAAGGGGTTCAGGAACCATACCCAGTGCCCTTGTTCAACATTACACTGTTTACATACTCTTTCAAATATATGAATACAATTATCAAAATTATCACCCTCTGTAAACTTTGGAAGAAATTTACTGACCTTTATTGCTACTGGGGTTCAGTTATTCCCTTCCTCATTGCCTCCATGACACTGGTGAAGAGTCAGCATCTCCCTCTCATGTTGAAGCTGCTTCTCCTTTTCTTCAGCCTCCACACACCACAGTTTCTTATTTGCTTCAGCCTCCAAATACTGTAGTCTCTCTGATGATTCTAGATCCAAACATTTGACTTCCAGTTCAAGTCTGTTTAACTCCAGATGGATTTTAAGTCCTTTGAGGAAAAGTTGAACTGTCTTGTTTCTGAAAGCTGTACATCCCCAAAGCCTGACTGGTTGCTTTGCACATCTCAGCCAATTAGTTCCTTGTCAGCTTGTCACAATCAGCTGACATTCTTACCTGCTCTCCCTGACTAACTAAGCTACGTAAATAAATAAAAGTATTATGGTATAAAACTCTGAATGTCTATGTTGTGGCTGCTTGAGAATACACCTTTTTTAGTGACAACTGCTTACAGGCTACAGGAATTCAATTAATATCCCAGCACTGTCACCAATATGTGACTTCCCCATGCTGGGCCTGTAATCAAGCAGCCTGAATCCTCACCACTGACACTGGAAAGGGATGCGTACTTGGAATACTATTTATTTATTTGACATATGTTAACCGGGTTAGTCCAACTGAGCCACAGGCCCATTTTCAGTGAATGGATACACTCAATATTTCCAGATGCAGATCTCTCTGCATCAAGCACAGTTTTCCTTAAGAGCACACAGGGAACACACTCAGCCTGGGGTCAGGATTTCTCTATAGCTGTCTGCCTCCAGGTCACCAGTAAGACTTACCACTGGCAAAGCTGTAGGTTTAGCTCCTCAGCCGAGTGTCCAAGCCAAGTCCTGCAGCACTCTGTCTGCAATCCCAGTGGTTTCTGTCCCTGCCCCAAGATGCTGACACACACACCCACTGAGAGATATGATTTTTTACACACACAAACCTGGGAAAGGCTGACACAGATTTACCTGCTCTACCAACTTTGCCCAGACTATAAGGTAGTTATCACTGCCACCAGACACTCCTTAATCTGCTATTCTAAGGCCCTTAACAAAGGGTGTCCAATTATACTATGTAATATTAATACTAATACAAATAGTAGCAGTTGACCAAGACAGCTAGGCCTTCTGGGGTGACCTACACAGTGTCACCAAATAAATATAAGCACTCTTAATGGTTAAATGCTTTCTACAAGGACTAGTCGCAATACACATTATAAATATATTTAATAATAAATAATAGAACAGCGAGAAAATACTGAATATATATTTACCGTAAACCACAGAGTTCAAATCACAGGAAATATTGAAAATAACATTGATGGACAGACTCATACAAATAAAGAGAACAATCACTAAACTAAACCTAATTATATTCCTGACTTCATCTAGAGAATTACTACTCCCTAATAACTTACTTGGTAGAGTAAGGCACAGTGAAATTCATGAGTAGTCTTTCTAGTCAGGTTCCCCAAAACAGAATACTCAATGCTCAGAGAATACTCCCTGTAAAATATAATATCCAAGATTGCTTGCAGAATGACCTCATCTGGTCACCTGACTCAAGGTTCTCACAATATCCCCCTTTAAAGCTGAGACAGGAATTTAGCATAGATGGCTACAATACACATCTAAATGTTTAGGGCAGTGTCTAGAGCTTCCCCCTCTTTTTACTGAGCTAATAATATAAAAGCTTATTCCAGACCCACTATCTCCAGTCCTATTCAGCACTGAAGTGGGCCATTTTAATGGTTTAACAGCTCAGTTACATTTCCCCTTATTTTCTTAAGGTAAGCTAGCTGGTTAACCTCTGCTCTCCTAATGTCCTCTATTAAAACATGTATATTTAATTCAGTTAAAATAATATATGTACATTTCTTTTCATTCCAGCAGGGTGCACTGTTTATATATTTTAACACAAGCAAACCTCCGCAAATACATTTTCAGCACAAGAATCTCTACAAATCAATTTGATATATACATCATACTTATTGGCACACCTCTCTATTTGTTGTACATTGTCTGTAATGTATCTAATGATGTAAATTCTCTTCAATGACAGTTTGAACAATGTATATCTAATGTGTATGTCACTACCTTGGATAACTGTTATATCTTTGTCTTGATTACTTGCTGTATGTAATTGTGGAGCTTTTCTCCCCGGGCCTCCACTGAAAATGGACCTGGTCCAGTTGGATTATCCTGATTAACAAATTTAAAATAAAATAAATAAATAAACATACAGATGACATATAATTATTTATAAAACTCCAGCTAACTGTGCTCGCACAAGTCACACATCCACTTCTCCACTTCTGGCATGGCTGACTGTACCTCCTATCATCACACTTCTCCCCCCTTTGAAGACTCAAGCTAGTTTTTCAAGTGTCCCTTAAGAATTGTGGCTTGAGAGAAATAAGCCTATCTGGGAATATGTTACCTCATTCCCTGTCTTAAGATTCCATCTGACTTGGCATTGCTGACCCCACTACAGTGCTTCACTGTCATATCATATGCCTACAACCCTAGGCTCCACCATAGTAACTTGGGATTTTTCTGGCTGGCTCCCTGTAGCCACAGATTCCCATCAGACTCCTCCTACCTCCTACTGCAAGTACATAGCACAAGGGCCTCCCGGTCATGGTAAGGTTTCCTCCTGTTAAGATGGTACAATGTATGTCCCTGCCTCCTGCCTAGCAGTTATACCATGTAGTTTACATCACTGACCTTCCTTACAACTTTGAAGGGACCCTCCCAAGCACCCTGCAGCTTATGGTGTCTGGCAGGAATGCGTACCATCACCTGTTGTCCCACAGCATACTCTCTGGCTCAGGCATTCCTGTCAAACCAGACCTTTTGCTGCTGTTGGGCTCCTTCCAAGTTCTCCTAGGCCAAGCCCATGAGCACCCTAAGCCTTGTCCTGAGGTTTACGACATATGCCACAATACACTCCTTGTGGAATTCACACTCACCCTCCCACTCATCATGAATAAAATCTAAATGTCTCCTCACCCTATGCCCATACAGCAACCTAAAGGGTGAAAGACCTGTGGATTCTTGCGGTACCTCCCTGTAAGCAAACAACAGATGGGAAAATCATATGTACCACTTTCTCTTAAACTGGTCTGCAAATGCCTGTAGCATGGTCTTTAGTGTAGCGTTTAACCTCTCCACAAGACTAATAGTCTGGGGTTGGTAGGAGTGGCCTTTAGATGCTTCACCCCACAGTGCTCCCCCAGACAAGCCAGCAGGTCTGACATGAAATTGGCACCTCTGTCAGTTGGTATTTCTTTTGGGAAAAATAACCTGCTAAAAACCTCTAGCCAAGCACTTGCCACCTTTTCTGCCTCAATGAAGGGCAGAGCCACAGCCTCACGGTATCTAGTAGCAAAATTTACTAATGCTAGGATATATGTCTTCCCTCAGGAAAAGTGCTCAGGGCTTGTTCCCCTCACCAAAAAGTCTACCAGCCCACCTATGAAAATAAGTGCTTAACTCAGTAATTAAATCACACACAGTTCAATTTGCATTGTGTCTATGCTCACAAAACTTTTTTCTGTAAGCTTCAGGTGTTAACTTAAAACAGTCCAATAAACATTTTTTTAACTGTATCATAGTTTAAGCAAAAAGTATCAAACACTTTAGAAATAGCAGTTACAGCTTTACTATTGAGTAAGGGGGTCAGGATCCATACCCAGAGCACTTATTCAGCATTCTACTGTTTACATAACCTTTCAAATATATGTATAAAATTATCAAAATGATCACCCTTTGTATATTGTGGAAGAAATGTACTGACCTTTATTGCTACTGGGGTTCAGTTATTCCCTTCCCCATTTCCTCCATGACCTTGGTGAAGAGTGAGCATCTCCCTCTCATCATCTGCTGCTTCTCCTTTTCTTCAGCCTCAGAACGCTGCAGTATCTCATTTTCTTGTGCCTCCAAATGCCACAGTTTCTCATTTACTTTAGCCTCCAAACACTGTCACTGTGGTGTCTCTGATTATTCTAGTTCCAAAGGTTTGGCCTCCAGTTCAAGTCTCTAACTCCAGCTGGATTTTTAAGTCCTTGAGGAAAAGTTGAACTGTGCTTTTTCTGAGAGCTGTACATCCCCAATGCCAGACTGTTTATCTTCCTGGTTGCTGGTCTGTGCTGCAGCTGTGATTAAGGCTGTAGTCATTTCCCCTTTAGTCAAGTTGGTATACACCAGATCTTCGGCTTGGCTCTTCTCAGCCAACTTGTTCCTTGTCATCTCGTCATAATTCTCTGATGACATCCTTGACTGCTCTCCCTGACTAACTAAGCTAACAAACGTAAATAAATGATATGAAACTCTGAATGCCTACTTTGTGGCTGCTTGAGAGTACATCCTTTTTAGTGACAACTGCATACAGGCTACAGGAGTTCAATTAATACCCCACCATTGCTACCAATATGTGATGTACCCACAATGGGCCAGTAATCAAGGAGCTTGAATACTTACTATTAACACTGGAGAGGGACGTTCATTTGGAATACAAATGGATACACTCAGTATTTCTAGATGCAGACCTCTCTGCATCAAGGACAATTTCCCTTAAGAGCACACAGGGAACACACTCAGCCTGGGGTCTGGATTTCTCTATATCTGTCTGCCTCCAGGTACCCAGTAAGACTCCACAGCTGAGTGTCCAAGCCAAGTCCTCCAGCACCCTTTGTGTGAACCCAGTGCTTTTTGTCCCTACCTCAAGTAGCTGACACACACACACACACACACACACACACACACACACACACACACACACACACACACACACACTGAGAGATTTGATTTTTCACACACACAAACCTAGAAAAGGTTTTCTTTCCAGCAGGGTGCACTGTTGATATATTTTAACTCAAGCAATCCTCACAAATACATTTTAAGCACAAACCTTTGCACAATACAAATGACATATAATTATTAACAAAATCCCAGCTAGCTCTGTTAGCCCAAGTCACATATTCACTGCTCTACTTCTCCTGGCATGGCTGGCAGTTGCCTATTGTCACAATTATTACAGAAGACAAGGAAATAGAATATTGACTAGTATATATAAAAAGGACATACAGGACAATAGGTTTTCACATAGGTGTATTTGCACCACCCTGACCATGTATTGAAAGGGATTGTGAAAAGTCAGTTTTTAAGGGTCAATAGATTAACAACAGAGATTGGTCTTTGTGAAGAAGAGGTGAATGAAATGAAGCATGAATATCGGGTTAGGCATTATGATGAATGTCTTCTGAACGAGATGCATGATTATGTGGTTAAGGAAAGGAATGGGCAAGCTACACCTTATGTCACATATTGTCAACAGGGGCGTGTCTCTGCCACTGATAGTATGATTAATATGTGTTATATCACTCATTATAATTCCAAAACTAATGAGGTTACAAGAATTATTAGGAAAACTGGGATATTCTAAATGCATTACCCAGAATGAATAAATACATAAATAGAACACTAAAATTTGCCTTTAAGAAATCCCAAAACCTTAAGCAAAAGCTATGTTATAGGGACATGAATTTTAAGGAATCTGCAAGTATTTGTAGAAGGAAGGGGAAATTTCCATGTTATAACTGTTCATTTTGTAAACATATTAAGTAGTACTGAATTTATCCATCCTGTTACAAAGGAAATGCATCAGTATAATTACTTGGCAACATGTAATACTGAAAGTGTAGTGTATCAAGCTGATTGCATGGCATATGAAAGTTTTTATGTAGGTAAGTATAATCGAAAATTTAAATCTCAAAGCACCTGTCCGATATAAGAAGTGGTGTACTTATGAGTTCACTAGCAAAACATGTTAAAAAAAGATGCTCATCATACATTTAAGTTTAGAGTTATACAGAAGGTAATAATTAAGATCAGAGGCAGAGACATTATTAATGAAACAGAGTTGCTGAATATAGATGGATATTAAGGTTGCAAGCTGATAAAGAACCAGGTTTGAATGTTTAGGTAAACATTAAACCTATGTTGAAATTAAGACAAATGAAGCTGTAGGATGGAATGAAATATACTGTGGAACAATTGAAATATTATGTTTATAATTTAAAATACATTTCTATATTTTTTCTTTTTTCTTTTAGGATGTTTTATATGATATTTACAGGTATTTGAAGCTGTTTTAATGTTATAGTTAATTGTATATAAATAAAAGTTTCTGTATTCACTTTAATAATGATCATTAATGAAAGTGTGAATTGAATTCGGTTTGTTGGATCATGTGATGATTATAAAATAGGAGGCTATACTTAATGTATTTGAAAACTGAAGAAGGGATTTCTCCTGAAAGCTTTGTCTATTAAAAATACTTTTCTGGCATTTGAGATCGGGTTGTTTGTTTTATTGTTTGTTGTATTTTAGCCGTTTGATCTCATTTATTCATCCCTGTTCCTTTTTTGGATAATATTCCTCCTTGTACAATATCACCTCTCTTGGACCTTGTCATATGCTTCCTCCATGTTTAGAAAGCCCTTTTGGACTACTTCCTCATCTCCAGCATCTTTTCCATATCTGTCTCATTGTACACATCAGGCTCAGGTCTATTACATCCTGCTCTGAATCCAAACAGACTTTGTATATAATAGGAATAAAACTTTAAAACAACTACTCTGTGATAAACAGTATAAGATCAATAGCTCCATACATATAAGTAAAATTGGCACCTTTCCTTGCCTATGGTGCAAGGCTTGTAAGCACAGTAATACTAGTTCTTGTTTTAAACATCCCATAACTGGAAGGGAATATACCTTTAGAGTTAAGGCAACCTGTTTACTAATATTGTATATTTAGCTATCTGTAAAATTTGCCCCTCCTTTTATATAGGGAAAATGAATTGTAGGTTCAAAGACAGGATCCTGAGACATTTATCAGCTATTAGATTAAAAGATAAGAATAATGCACTTTCTTTACATATAGAGAAACAGTTGTGACATAGTTTCTCTTTTTTAGTTTTACAACAGGTTAATGGTGATGGTAGAAAGGGCACTATATCAGGATACACTGAATATTGTGAAACTAGATGGATCGCTGAGCTAGGAGCAAATAGGCATCCTGGGCTCAATGGTGTAGTGCCTTTAAAAACTGTTTTATGTAGGCGTAGTCCATATATAGTCAAAGCCTAATTTTTATTGCTTGCAGCAAAGTTTTTATTGGTTCATTGGATATGGTATGTAATTGGTGAGATCTTATATAAAAGTATTTTGAAATGTGTAATAGTGAGTCTAAAGAAGGGTCTTGTACCTGAAAGTGCTAACTTCTCTGTGCACAATAAATAGTACGTTTTTAGCTTGGTGGTCTGGTTATTCTTTTTGCTTCATACCAATCTTGTTTATAACTATTCTTTCTCCTGTGCCACAATTATAACTTTGATCTGGGAATCTCCCATATCCTTCTAAAAAATAAATAAATAAACATAAAAAATGTATGGGTATTTTCTATTTTGTTTTACTTTTATCTATCATGTTTGCTAAGTTACCATGTAAAAACCTGTTTTGTCTGACAACTGAACTGTAACTGATGTTGTAATGTTCTGTTTGCTCTTGTTTTTTTATGTGGAGCTTTTCTCCCCCGGCTTCTACTGAAAATGGACATATATCCAGTTAGACTAGCCCGGTCAACAAATGTAAAATAAATAATAAATAAATAAGTACTCTGATTTATTGTTTTTGCTATTGTTACTGCTCTATTATCCTCTGTTAACCAGTAACTATCCCTTCTTAGTCTGGTGTATCTTACACTTCTTCCGACACTATTTTCTTCTTTCTTTTGATAACTTCCTGGGTTTATTCATTCCTCCACAAACTTTCCTTACATACATTATTTCCACATGTGGTTCAACTACTAATCTGTTCTATTACCTCCTGAATATGCTGTTTTGATGTGCTTCCATTCTTCTTCTTCTACTCCACTTATTTCATCTTTTTTTTGAGGTACTAGAGCCATGAGTATTTATTGAAGTAATGTCCTTTCACTCTAGTCAACTTTCAGCTCTGCAGCCTAGTTTCTGCTGATCACAGAGCCCTCTCAGATGACAGCTTCCTTCTTATTATGCTCACCACTAGTTTAACATAGAACTGACCATTATGCTAGGACTAACTTTGCAATCTCTGATTTAACCCTAACGTCATTTCCTTATTAGGAAGGAAATCAACCTGAGATGAATGCTGGCCACTCTTTTCTCTAATCTTGTGACTGTCTCACTTGGTAAACCATACATTGGCCATCATTAAGCCATTTGCAAGACACACTTTTCTCCTTTATTATTCTTGTAGGGCACAGGCAATCCACCTAAACTGATCTGAATGTCTGGATATGAGTTTTCAGGAAAGCCATTGCCAAAACACAACTCATTTTGTCCCATTTATCAAGAAGATCCTGCAACTGCTACCTGAATGTCCTCATTTCCACTCACTATTGCAGCCTGGTGTAGAGCATATGCTGCAATTATAAAGACTATCCCTATCTTTACACCGAAGTCTGATTTCATGAAATTGTCACTGATTCTGCTGTTTCTTATGACATCCCTCAGTATCTTCACAGGACTCTGTTTCACCATAATTCCCACACTATTTGTAATCTAGTCTCCTTCCCAGGCAAGAGACTTTGCTACCTTGCCCTTCCACCTTGTCTGCTCCTTACTATCATGTTATCCACTTCCAAGCTGCATCTCATCAATGAACCAATATTGTAATTCTTAGTTCATATTTCAGGAGGATGATTAGTTTAAATTCAGCGTTCACTCAATGAAGCTAACCAAGGTAAGCCAGTCTTGTCAACTGTTCAATAATAGGTTCATAGGTTCATAGGTTGGTACTAGGCTATCAGCCCTAGGGCCTATACAAGCCTAGCCATAACAATTCCCTGGCTATTTCTTTCCACATTATTTACTTTCCTGGACCCCTGTCTAGCAGGGTGACTGACGTGATCCCTGGGGTGAATTTCCTTTCTCCCATCCAATCGTCAAGGTTCCTCTTGAAGAGGTCCAAAGAGGCACTCTGCTTAACATGTATGGGCAATCTATTCCAGAGTCTGGGGAGTCTCTGGGTCAGGAACCTATCCCTCCAGCATGTTTTGTTTATTGTGATGACAAGGTTTAGATCCCTGGAGCATGTAGCTCTGAGGGATTGGGATTTATTTAAGTGTAGCATGTCCAACAGCTCTGGGTTTGACATGGCCTTGTATGTTAAGCAGAGATCGCCTCTGAGTAGAAGATATGCGACAGAGTATAGCTGGAGTTTTTTAAGGCGGTCAGCATAGGGCATCTGCTTTAGGCCTGTGATTCTTTTAGTGAGGTATTTCTGAGGCCTTTCCAGTTGTTGCAGATGTCTTGAGAGGTACATACCAAATGGGGCGTTGTATTCTATAATGGGTCTAATGAGGGATGAGCACAGTGGGACAATGACCTCCTTTTTTCTGGATGAAAAGCCCTTCGTGATGAGGTGTGCCACATAGAAGGATTTCCTGACTGTTGTGGTTATCGAAGGTGAGACCACTGTCCACCTGTGTCCCTAAGTCTCTTATCACACTTTCTGTGTTTAGTGTACTGCCACCTATATGGTAATTCATGGATACATGTGTTTTCCCAAAGGGGATAACAATACATTTCTTGGCATTGAGCTTGAGCCCATGGCTCTGGCACCAAGCATCTGTTTCTGTAAGGCCCTTTTGTAGACTATCCACATCATTTGGGGATTCAATAATGGCTCCCAGCTTGCAGTCATCTGCAAACTTTGTTAGCCAGAGTCCCTTAGTGTTGACCTGTACTTCAGAGAAGTAGATGCCAAACAAGAGCGGCCCCAGGACTGAACCCTGAGGTACTCCACTTGTCACTTGTCTGGAGCTGGATTTGGAGTTGGCTACTTTTACAGTGTGGGTTCTATCAGTAAGCCATTTAGCAACCCATTGGGTGACATAGGGATTAATGCCCAACTTAGTAAGTTTATCTATGATTCCAGAGTGGGGGATGGTGTCAAAGCCCTTGGCAAGGTCTAGATAGGCTGTGTGGACCACCTTACCCTTGTCCATGGCTCTGGAAACTGATTCAAAGAAGTCAATCAGGTTCAGGAGACAAGATCGGCCCTTCACAAACCCAAACTGGGTGGGGTCCAGTGTTTGAAGGTTGCCAATGTCTTTGTTTATAAGCTCCATGATAATACGCTCCATGGCCTTGCAGATAAGGCTTGTCAGACTGATGGGACGGTAGTTTTCGGGATCCAAGGTGGATCCCCCCTTGTGAATTGGGATAACTGTAGTTCTGTGCCACTCAGTGGGCACGAAACCTGAGGTGAGGCTATGATTAAACATGACACTTAGGTGAGGTGCCAGTTCATATTGTAGTTCATGTAGTACACAGCCCGGGATGTCATCTGGTCCCATGGATGCTGTATTCTTGGCTTTAGAGAGTGCGTTTTGTACCTGTGTGGCCATTGTTACTGGAATTTGGCAATCTTCCGGTAGTGAGATGGGCCATTTAGGGGGTGAGAGGGGGTGAAGTTGGCACTGAATCGATCTGCCAGGATATTGGCAATATCCTTTGGATCAGTATATTTAATGCCATTCTGTTTTAGCTCAGAGCAGATCTGAGCATTGCCATTTAGATTCTTGACATAGTTATAGAATGCTTTGTGGTTGTCTTTGGAATCTTTGGCAATTTTATTTTCGTAACTAGCTTTGGAGGATTTTATGAGAATTGCTCAATAACTTACAAGTTCAGGGCTGCTAGGCTTTATGGCAGGTGCACACTAGTCAATAGGGGTGTGTAGTCTGCTCCCATGATTATACTGAGTTCCTGGTATAGGTTAGAGTAGATCAGGTTCTCAATCTACTTAGTACTGAGAAATATGCATGTCCCTTTTGGTAACATTAGTTGACACGACCATTTCTTTGCTAGCCCTGATGCAGTGCATAGCTTGTACTCCATGTTCTCCTGTCTAGAGGATACTACATACTGTATTTTCATGTATGTCAGTCAGGGAAACACCAGATTAATAATGTCCATTGTAATACAGTATAGCTCACTCCACTGCATGTTTGAAGAAAAGGATTGACAAAAGCCCACCTGCATTTCTGATCTACAATGCACCTCTGTCCTACATCTGCAACAATCTATATAACATTGCATGCCTATCAAATATTGTATAGTACTGTTTTAAGGTATACTACTAAGATTGCCCCAGGGAGATAAAGGGACATATGTGTGTTCCTGTTTTTCATAAATTCCATTAGCGGAGGTTACACAGCTCTGAGAGCAAGAATTCTGGACAAAAACAAAATAATGGTGGTCAAAGGCCCAAAATCATGGACTGGTTTTAAATATTATTTATTTATCTGATTGCTTATTTATTTATTTATTTATTTATTTATTTATTTATTTATTTTTACTTTACAACATTTAAAGGAATTTGACAGGTTTTAAATATTACTTAGAAAGTTGTAAGAATAACAGGTTTTATATCAGCATGCACTTTCTGAAGGATATGAAGTCTAAAACTTGAATGTATCTCATTATTTAATTACCTCAGACCTCAACAATTTGCCAGAAAAACACAAATTTTATCAGGAAAAAAACAAAAATATGAGGTAAAATTTTGGACATTCTGAGAAATTTGGATAGTTGAGAGAAATGAAGGAGCAGTGTAACAGGTCAGCAAAACTCTGAAGTTAACAGGGCAATTGTGGCTAACAATGAAAGCATCATGCAAGTGCCACAGTCTAAGGACACAATGACATTATTTGTAACACTTGGGGAGGGGGGGGCAGCCCAAGTGTTGCTGTTGATGTCTGAACTACAGTTATTTATTTATTTATGTATTTATTTATTGACTAACAGGAAAGTCTGACTGGGTGGAAGCCCATTATCAGCGGAGGTCTGGGGAGAAAAGTTCCACATTATTAGAAAACATTTTAAGAACAATAATTTTACAATATTCAAAAATAAAACAAAAATGTCTGCAGTTTAAATAATTATAACAAATTAGCGATAATATAAAAACATTGGTTAAGAATCCATACAAGTTATATCAGCGGTCTCCAACCTTTTTTGTACAAAGGACCAGTTTCATGTAAGACAAATTTCCAAGGACCAGCCATCGCGCATGCATAAAAAATATAATAAAGTGCATAATATTTATTTATTTAACATTTGTTTACCGGCGAGGTCCAACTGGACTAGAAGTCAATTTTCAGCTGAGACCTGGGGGGAAAAGCACCAAAGTACAATAAAAAGACAATTGGCAATAATAACCAAAAAAAAGTGTAGTCTGCTTAACAGCATAACAACAGCAATAGTACAGCAAGTGAGAATAATTACAATTACAACATAAAGCATAACAGTCTACCTAACAGCATAACATTGATCTTATTAGTATAACACAATAATAATAAAACTTTCAAAGTATATATGGGGTAGTACTAATGGAGTCCATGGATATAACTGTAAGCAAAGTGCAAAGTCATGAGAAATACAATTCTGTCGCTCAACTTTTATGCCAATAAATGTTTATGCTGATTTTTGCTGGCTTCATTTTCAATCTCTGCTGTGCTGCAACAGGTGTTTTCATACTGTAGATGCTGTTTTACCTGTCCAGGTTCCTGGTTTGTGTTACAGTTCTGTCACTCCTAATATAGTCAAAGTAAATACAACTCACCATAATGCAGAATCAGAGAGATCCCTGAGCTTGTTTTCCTGCAAAGAGGCAGTCGCATCTAGGGGTGATGGGAGACAATAACACTCCGAAGTGTGTTCCTTATGTCCAGTCTATGCCATAATTTTGTTTTGGTTGCTGTCATTACAGAAAACCCTGCTTCCCAAAGATAAGATGTTGGAAATGGAAGCAGGATTTTCAGTGCTTTTGTGGTTATGCCAGGATATTCCACCTTGATTTTAATTCAGAACATTGGCAGAGTTGAAGCTGTCTCAAACATACTTTTAAGCCCACTGTCATTTGCAATTTCAAGCACTGACAAGGTCGAGTTACCTGACATGTTCACAAATGAGTTGCAGATCCATTCTTTCCCAGTTCATGGGTATTTTGTGGTTGGGAAGTAATGCTCGAACTCTTTTAAAAGCAAAGATAGGTGATCATGCACCAGCTGAGAGAATGAAGGCCCAGGCTCAGTCTCTTCCAAAATCTCTGCTAATTTGAAACATGTCAGATATCCCTATGTTCACTTGCCATTTCCATATTTCCAGTTTGACTTTGAATGCAGCTACTTTATCTGCCAACTTGAAGACAGTTGTCCTTCTCCCTGAAGTGACAAATTGAGTTTGTTAAGCAGACTGAATATGTCACACAAGTAAACAAGTTTTGCAATCCATTCTGTATTACTGAAATGTGCTGCCAGTGATGACTGTTTTTCTGAAAGAAATCTCTGGAGCGGCTCTCATATCTCAAACACTCTGGCCAGTGATCTACCTTTAGAAAGTCATCTAACTTCTGTGTATAAGAGAAGACGTTTGTGCCCTGCATCCATCTCCTCACAAAGCTGCTTGAACAGCTGCAAGTTTAGGGCATGTACTTTGATGAGGTTAATAACTTTAATGACATCATTCAAAACACTGTTAAGTTCAGGTGAGATTTATAGCTAACCAGCATTTCTCTGTGAATGACACAGTGTGTAGACTCACATTCAGGTGCGACCTCTTTGACTCAAGTAGTGAAACCAAAAAGCCATCCAGTCATGGCAGCAGCTCCGTCCATGCATACACAGACACAAAAAGACTAATTCAGTTTACCTGATATGTAATCATTCAAAGACATGAATAATTCTGCAGCTGTGGTGTTGGCTGGCAAAGATAATGCACATAATATATCCTAATGCACATCCTCCTGAGATATATATCGCTCAAAAAGGATTGCTTTGTTGTCAACATCAGTAGACTCATCAGCCTGTATTGCATACCAATTGCAATGTTCTCTGCTATTTCATAAATTCATCTGGTGATGGAGCTAGCTGAAAGATGAACCTGTGCTACCTTTTTAACTGGAGCCTCTCTGAAAATTTCATGACAAATGTCCTTAGGAGCAGGCAAGATCAAGTCTTCACCAATAATAAAAGGCGTCTTAGCCTTAGCAATATGGTTAGCCACTAAGTATAATGCTTTCAGTGCAGACAGATTTGTTGATGTGGTGGCGTTCACTAATTGCTTCTGTTCTTTGTGGTCATGTTTTTTTCTTTCAGAAAACTCCAGAGGCTTATCTTTTAATGCAGGGTGCTCAGTCTCTATGTGGTGAAGCAGTTTCAAAGGCTAAATGGCCTCATTGGATAGCCAGTCACCACATATTATACAGACCGGGCTTGAAGCATGTGAATCATCAGTCATGGTAAACCCGTAATTTAAGTAGGACTCTTGGTTATTTTCTTTTAAATGCAGCTTTCTTTTTGTTGGCAGTCTTAGAGTTTTCTGCTGTCCCACCATTGGGTCTTTCCCCTTTTCCAGAGAAGGTCTCCAGAGATGTTTGTTTTTTACTCATTTTAAATAATGAAGGGGAAACAAGTAAACACTGTAAACTGGTAAATCAATAAATGTCACACTAGTCCAGGAGTAACTGCCTTTAAGGTAATACATTCAATATGTTTGAGAAAAGGCTAAGCTATTTCATTTTTCAATGAAAACTTCATCAGACAAAAACAATTAAAAACAGGAAGACTTACTTTATAAACATTGTATTAATGTAAACTAAGTCCTCCTGTTTTTAATGTTTTTTATCTGATGACGTTTTCAGTGAAAAATGAATGAGCTTATCTCAAACCTATGGAATAAATTATGTTAATGGCAGTTACTCCTGGATTAGCTGCTATTTCTTGAACATAAAAGAAGAAACTGATGAACCAACCCAGGGCAGGATAAACACATCAAAGTTTAATCCAGAATAAGTCCAATACCAGTGTAGAAATGTTTTATTGTTTGTGAGCGCTTTTGCAGTTTAACCAACTGCTTCATCATCTCACACAAGTTTGCTCCTCACTCTTTCTCTTTTGATTTCATGCACACATTCACTCAGACATGCAGACAGAAGCCTACACACACACACACACACTTTTTTCAATTTCCGTGGCTTTTATTTTACACTCAATAAACAGCAAAAGCACTGCTTAGTGAGTGTAAAATAACGGCTGTATCGATCTCACTTCTCACTCTCTCTCTCATACACACACACAGTCTGTTCGTCTTTTCACACACACATACATTTTGTTTTCATGCACGCATTCACTCACACACGCACAGACAGACAGACACATAAACACACTCATACACATACATACACACATTCACTTTTTCATTTCACTCCATGCATGGCGACGTGGTACCAAATGATCCACAGCTCGGTAATGGTCCGCAGCCAGTGGTTGGAGACCACTGAGCTATATGACAATAATTTAATATTTATAGAAATTTTAGACAGTTTAAAGAGAAATTAAAGATAAATTAGTCTAATATAAACAATAACTGCACTATGAAGTGAGTGGAAAAAGAGGCTTATGGTATATTTAGAGAGAAAGTCAGGGAAAAGAATTTGATAGAAGTAAGGAATACATGTCCCACATTTTGTGTATCCACAGGTACTGTATTATAAGCCATTTCCTGCATAGTCTAGAGGGTTGGGGAGGAGTAATCAACCTGGACTGTATGGCATATCCTGAATCACCTGCAGCACACAACAAGCAGCATATTATATGGGGCCTTCTTCCTGCTTTCATCCCAGCTATGTACAGAAACCTGTCTAGTATGTGCATGTATATCTATGAACCAGATGACCCGGTGATGTCGCCTCATAGGAACATTTGGTCTTGGTCAGAGGTGTGCAAAATAGGCAAACCAAAGGCACTGCCTATTTGGTACATGGACACATACTTTAGGCATTAGAGAACACCTAACAGTCAAGGTAATGGAAGCCCTTCCTGTTATGTATCGAAGTTCCTTTGGACCAGATAGGGCCATGATAGCAATGTGTGCACAGTCTATGTTCTCCAGGACCTGATGGACATGGGCTATGTCATGAAATGCCTGAATGGTGCTGGTTCACTCACCTGCAGTCCAGGGGAAGCAGATATTCTCCTCCACATGCTGTAGCATAATGTTATGGAACAGGTCCAAGATTCTTGAGGCTGACATTTGCAACATCCCTAAAATGTACTCAGTAGATCACTGTTAGGTTCTTGTGGCCACGATGACTGAAGCTACACAAACCTTAGTAATCACAAGAAGGGCACACCACACCACCCCCCCCCCCCCCCAAACACACACACACAAATTCTGCCTGTGGACAGTGCAGTAAACAGGTCCCTTAGAGTCTTCCTGTCCAAATGGGAATGGGTCCAGTCTGCTGGCTTGTGAGCTAATGGTATGTCTGGTTCTGTAGGTACCTCCTATACTGGCATGGATGGCTGCTACAAACAATACTGCCAGCACTAGCTCCAATGAGAGCTGATAACACATTCAGCTGCTGCTAATCCTAGCTTCACTGTTTTCACGTACACCACAATATTTGGAACAAAAATTGGTTACAGCACTCTCATTTTTTTGCAATTCTGAATCAGTCTGCCATTTGGGGTGCCATTATTTGCATATGCCGTGTAGCTCATCTGAGCAGAATTCCTAATTCTAAAATCATATGGCCATGCTATCTTAGATCTGTCCACACACCATGTATATTGCTTCTGCCTACACTCATTCTCACTGCATAATGCACTAAATGTTTATAAACCTAGCTAATGTCTTCGAATTAAATTTATAGGTCTCTTTGGCTGCAGTAATGCATGCATATAACTCACTAAGTTTGCAACCTATCCCTTCAAGAAAGTATCTCAACTTCCCTTAAAACATTTTTTTCAGGTGCTGTTTCCAAACCAGCATGCTTCAACTGTAAAGCATTTTACTCAAATATGTGTTGGAATTCTGTCCCACTGTGCTTACACACCCAGGGTTCAGTGCTACCTGATCCAGTATTGTGTTGTCAGAAAGTCACACATGAGCCCATGATCTTTGTTCTTGCTTACTTTATGCAGTCTTTGTAAGTATGATTCTGGCATCAAGCCATAATTTTTTTTTCATTTTCTTATGCTACGACATTGTTTTCAGTAGTAACCCTGCTATGGACGTCCTTGCTTTCACACAAATTTCCATCAGTATGCATGGCATTGAAGACTTTCAGTGTCTGTTTACCCAATCAGTTTAAGTCCATATTCCCTGAAATATCTTATGGCTGATATTTGGATTCAAAGATTTCCTATGCCTTCAAGCTGTGCCTCATCTACATAGGTCATTCTCCTGAAAGAACAACTAGCAGAATTAGGACTTTTTATTGAACACAATTTTACTGTGTGTAAACATTGCATTATTTCACAACATATCACATCTTTGCTTCAACTTAAACCCACCTAGAAGTATCACCCACCATGTCAGAGTAACCAGACAGCCATACTATGACAACCCCTGCACACCTGCTCCTCTTTCTATTTACTGAGTAGTCCATAGCCTGTTAGCCACAAGACTTAATTCTCTGGAGAGAAAAGACCTAACCAATGGAAGGTTATCCTGGGAAGTGTCTTAATACACAGTCATTCCAGAGGATAATGAAATAATGGAATACACGAGGGATCAGAGTTGGTACAATCAGATAAAACTGCTAATAAAAAAAGTTCCACAATGTACTTCTCTGCAATGGATAGGTCTTCAAACTATCTACTGTACTTCCCAAGTGTGCAGAACACTTTTATTATTACAAATAGATGGGTATTTTCATCAGTCACAGTGATAGAAAAGTAAAGTCTCTCAGCATACTTTATTAATCTGTTTAACAATGAACTGCATTCCTCCAGCAGACTACGATGGGCTTGTGACTGAAAAGAATCTGCCTTTCTAAGACTCCTTTTAGGAAACAAATGACTTTGAGCACATTTTTAATAAGATTTTTTTTAACTTACATTCCTCCTTTCTAAAAAAATAAAGCCTAGTTAGTTTTGCTATTTAATTAAGTTTTTTTTTTCATAAATTAAATTACTAATTCAATAAAGCCTTAGGACAAACATAAAAAAGAGTGCACTGTCAGGTCATGCAGCTTTGCAATTTATGAAACAAAAAGTTCCCCAGCGAATATAGTGCCAGTGCTGCAGGCACAACAGCTATTCATAACTTGTCATTTTCTTCATATTTCCGGAATGATCTGCAGATTTTCAGTTTTAGTAATGACAGTTGTATAGCACTGAGTTCATTGTGGCAATCAGTTCCCTCAAGCAGTTTACCTGTTATATCATCTTACTAGTTCACAGTTTAATTTCCATTCTTTTTATTTCCAGGCTTGTATGACACACCAAAGTACATTTATAGTATGCAAAATTCTGTTTTTGGATTTCTGACTGCTGCATTTGTCGATGATCAATAACTTGTTAGTAAATCTCTCAGCCTTTTAGTGCAAGAATTCTGGACAAAGCTGTGATGTTCCCACTCTGGATCAGTAATCAAGGACCCTGAGTCATCACCACTGGCACTGGAGAGGGATGTTCACCTGGAATAAAAATGGATACACTCAGTATTTCCAGATGTAGCTCTCTGCCTTCCCTTAAGTGCACAAAGAGAACACAGTCAGTGCAAAGGTTGGGTCCTCTCTTTCACTCTCTCTCTCCAGATCAGCAAAAAGACTCCTAACTGGCACAGCTGCAGGGTTGGGTCCTCAGCCAAGTGTCCAAGCCAAGTCCTCCAGTACCCTCTCTGGGAAACCAGTGCTTCATGTCCCTGCTCCAAGCAGTTGACACACACACACGCACACACACACACACACACACACACACACACACACACACACCTCATAAATACTGGCACAGATTTACTAGCTATGCCCCTTTCTGCCCAGACTATAAGGACATTACACCACCACCAGACATTCCAAAGGCAGCTACTCTAAGGCTCTTGCAAGGGTACCCAAGTATACTGAATGTAATTAATATTAATACAAATGATATTGCTTGGCCAATGTGGTAGGGCTTTCAGGAGTGACCAGAGTCATCACCAAATATATGTAATCACTCCCAGAGATTAAAATATTCTCTAAAAGACCATCCACAATGAAAAGTTTAAATATATTTAATAATAAATAAGAAAAAACATGAAAATACCAAATATCTATTTACAATAAACACCAGAGTAACAATCACAGGAAATATTAAAAATAACATAGGTGGACAGGTTCACACAGTTACAGAAAAAACAATGCTTAACTAATCTCACTATATTTTACTGACTGATCAAAATAATTATTCTTCCCTAGCTACTTAGTAGAGCAAGGCAAGATGAAGTAGGTGAGAAATCTTTGCCAGTTTACAAAAGCAGAGTGCCATGAGACTTCAGTCTCACCTCTCACCTAGTATTAAAATATACAAGCACAAAAAACACCCAAACACAGCCAATAAATCCACAATACCAAGAAAATGAATCTCGAGCACCCAGTGGAACAGAAGGCAAAAGTCCGTAAAAAACAGCAAAATTTATTAACAGAAAGATCAACACTGTTTCATCAGACATAAAATCATTAATAAAACCTCCATGTATATATATATCACACATATTAATTGATTCACCTATCAGCATGCTCAAAATGCTGTCATTCACTGTTAATCAGATCTAACCCCCTGTGTGCCCCCAGCCTTAATATCCACTGAAGCTCAATGTTCTCAGTTTTAGTGGTAAGATCCCCTAATCTAGCACTTTCGTGCAGAACATGCAGGACTTGAAAAAGGCATGTGTGTGAATGACAGTGTCCCCTTGAAATCTGTATTAAGGTCTAAAAAGCTAAAATGAATGCATAACTTGTGTATATATGTGATGTCTCTTTAAAGCTGTTCTGGATGCTATGTTGCTTAATTAATGTTTTTGGAAGGAATTTTGAACATGCTGATAGGTGAATCAATTGATATATGTGATATATATACATAGAGGTTTTATTAATGATTTTATGTCTGATGCGTTTACTTTCTGTTAATAAATATTGCTGTTTTTTACGGACTTTTGCCTTCTGTTCTACTGGGTGCCCGAGATTCATAGTACTAAAATATATTTTTTTGGTGATGTATTACAGAATGACATCATAAACATCTGGTCATCTGACTTCTAGCTCCCATGCCACCCCCCTTGACTAGAAGCTGTCAGGATTTAGCGCATATGTGTCAATAATACACACACACACACACACACACACACACACACACACACACACACACACACACACACACACACTCATACAGCCTAGCTAAGATCTGCTGCAGCTCCTGGAAATAATAAAATAATTTCAAACCTCCACCCTTCCAGAGTAGCAATTAGTTCACCTCAAAACAATGCAGGAAGCTTCCTAGTACAGACTTTTTGTCTCTGGCTGCATTGAGAAATGTAAGATGCAATCTTTATGGCCTAAACCAGATAAATTAATTTCAAACTATTTTCAACATTTGAGATTAACCTCTTCTCTTCCAGTATCCTCTGTTAAAATGTATACATTCAAACAGTTACAATAATGCATGTATATATTTTTTTTCTGTACAGCAGGGCACACTGTTTATACATTTTTAACACATGTAGCTTTACCAATACATTTTTCAACACAGGCATCTGTACAAATCAGTTTGATATATGAATGACATAATTCTTTACATAATTCCAGCTAGCTGTGTTACACATTCACTGCCCTACTTCTCCTGGCATAGCTATCAATACCTCACATCGTCACATCTTTCCCCACTTTGAAGACTCAAACTAGTGTTTCAGGTGACCTTTGGAAATGTTGCTCAAGAAGAATGAGCCTATCTGGGAATACACTAACAGATACCCTGTCTTGAGATCCCATCTGCATTGGCAATGTTAATCCCATTACAGTGCTGCATTGTCATATCATATGCTAGCAACTCTAGACTCCACCTTAGTAACTGGGCATTTTGCTGGCTGGCTTGATGCAGCCATGTTAAGGGATTGTGGTCTGTAACTACAGTGAATTTCCTTCCATACAGATAGGGTTGATGTTTCTGCACTGCCCATGCTATGGCTAGACATTTTTTTTTACAGCATAACATTCCTCCCTGGGTTGGAGTCTATGTCTGAGATATACCACTGGGTGCTCTTCTCTTTCTGAGGAAACCTGACTGAGTACAGCCTCCACCCCATGGATTGAAGCATCCACCTGAACAACAAATTCTTTGCTGTAATCTGGACTGGCTAACACAGGGGGTCCTCCCAAACCCCCTTTAAGCTTTTAGAATGCCTGCTCACATGCTGGGATCTACACTACCTTGTCTGGCCTGTTTATCCTTGTCAGGCCGGTGAGCAGAGCAGCTATTGCACTATAATTGGGAATTAATTTTCTGTAGTATCCCTCTCTCCCCAAGAATACCCTCAGCTGCTTTTTTTGGTAACAGTGTCAGGCCATGCCTGAATGGCTTACACTTTTGCAGGTTCTGGCCTGATCTTAACACTCCCCACTCTATATTCCAGCTAGGAGACTTCTGCCATACCCACCCAACACTTACTGGGCTTAATGGTCAACCCTGCCTTTTGCAGTCTGCCTAGCACTTCCCTGACATGCTGAAGGTGCTCTTGCCAGGAATGCCTTTAGATGGCAATATCATCCAGGTAAGCAAGTGCATAATCTCCTGCTCCTGCTAGGATATGACCTACTAGCCTCTGGAAGGTCACTGGGGCATTTTTTATCCTAAAGGACATCTTTGTGAACTCATATAAGCTGAAGGAGTCACAAAGGCTGATCTCTCTCTAGTGGTTGGAGTGAAGAGCACCTGCCAACAGCCATTGTCAGATCAGTGGTGGTCAGATACTTAGCCCCATCCAGCTGCTCTAAGGCTTCATCTGTCCACTGCATGGGGTAAACATCTGACTCTATGTGACTATTTAGTTTCCTGGTGCTACCATCTTTCTTTGGAACCAGCACCAGGACTGCTGGACTCCTGAATTACCCCCACTTCTAACATTTCCTGTATTTCCTCCCTCAGATTCTATCTGACTCACTCAGGCACCCTGTAAGGGGCCTGTTTGACAGTTTTTGGCATCCTGTATCCACATGGTACTGCACCAGATGGATGCACCAATGTTTCCCAATGAACATTCCTTAAAACTCCTGCAACACTGCTCAGATTTCTCTAACCTAAGTAAGGGATAGCCACTGGGACATGGCTACCTCTTCCACTGAGGTGTCAGTCCAAGTCTCACTGAGGAGATCAGTCACCAGATCCCCCTCAGACTCCTCCTGCCATCCACTGCAAATACACAGCACCAGGGCCTCCCTATCATGGTAAGGTTCATCATGCTAACATGGTACAATCTGTGCCCCTACCTCCTGCCTAGCAGTTCTACCATGTAGTTAACATCACTGACCTTCCTTACCACTTTGAAGGGTCCCTCCCAAGCTGCCTGCAGCTTATTGTGTCTGACAGGAAGGAGAACCATAACCTGCTGTCCTACAGCATACTCTTGGACTTCAGCATTTCTGCCATACTAGACCTTTTTTCTGCTCTTGGGCTCCTGTCAGGGTCTCCCTAAGCCTTGTCTTCAGGTTTAGGACATATGCCACAAAAGTCTCCTTGTGAGATTGACACTCACCCTCCTATTCATCACAAATCAAATTTAAAGGCCCCCTCACCCTATGCCCATACAGCAACTCAAAGGATGAAAAACTTGTGGATTCCTGAGGTACCTCAAAGTATGCAAATAGCAGATGGGGCAAATATTTGTCCCACTCTCTCTCTTAAACTGGTCTGCAAATGCCTGTAGCAGGGTCTTTAGTGTAGAGATTAACCTGTCGACAAGACCATTAGTCTGGGAATTGTAGGAAGTGTTTTTTAGGTGCTTCACCCTACAGCGCTTCCACAGACAAGCCAGCAGGTCTGACATAAATTGGCACAGATGTCACAAAGTATTACTCTCAGGAAACCTAACCTGCTGAAAATCTCTAACAAAGCATTTGACACCTTCTCTGCCTCAATGGAGGATAGAGCCACCACCTCAGGGTATCTAGTAGCATAATCTACTACCACCAGGATATATGTCTTCACTGTGGAGCTTGGTGTACTCCGAGGCCCTACAATATCCATAGCTACCCTCTGAAATGGCTCCTCAATCATAGGCAAAGGCATCAAAGGAGCCTTGATCTTGTCTCCTGCCTTGCCTACATGTTGGCACTGATCACAGGTCCTGCAGGACCCTGTTACATCCCTTGCAATTCAGGCCAATAAAAGTTCTGCATAATACATCTCGTGATATGCTTTATGTCCATATGACCTGCAAAAGGAATGTCATAGGCTATGACTAGAAATGCCAGATGGTAGACTCTAGGCACTACCAACTGTTGTATTACCTCACCATATAGTCCTCCCTCAGGGGTCCACTCAGTATACAGTAACCCTTTGTTCCAGTATACAAACTCTCCTTTCCCTGAGAATCAGGCGCCTCCATAGCCACCTCCCAAAAGTCTCTCAGTGTAGGGTCTGAGAGCTGAGCCTGTCTTGACTCTATCTTTGTAACTCTCCAAGCTGCCCTTCCACAGAACATCTAGTATCCTCTGACAGCAGTGAATCACTGTCAGCCTGGGTACTATCACTCACCTCTGCCCTTGCAGTCACCCTGTCCAGTTGAATACCAGTACCTACCAGCAGCTGTGGCTCACCTTCAGGTTCACTGTTATGGGGTACCTCCCTCCTTGAAATAGCCACATCACCAGCCATGGAATCAGGTATGAGCTCTGTATGGGTCTCCCCCAGGCTACCAGACCCACATGCCTGTCTCCAAGCCTGACTGCATGTCACTGCATGCATACAAGGTACTGCATTATCAAAATCCTTCCCTATCAAGACATCTGCAGGCATATCCTCAAACACACCTACTTGCTTGCTTCCTCTTCCACCCTCATAGTTAAGGTAAACCCTAGCCAAAGGCATTTGGAATGGGGTCCCTCCTAAACCTCTGACTGGAGTGAACTGCCCAAGCAAGTAATTCTCCTCTTTAAGCACTGCAAGCTTCACAATGGTTATATAAGAGCCTGTGTCTCTCTTAGCATTGGCCTGTTTTCCATCCACTAAAATAGGATATAACTTCTGGTGTGAGTTTGGTACCCCTGTTGTCTCCAAACAACTTACCACTGGCATACTGTTATTTTCACATCTTTTGTTCCCCACCTTGTCTCCATGGACATCTATATGATGCGTAACCCCAGTGTTTACATTTAAAACATTTCACCCTTGGCCATGTACCCGAACTAGTGGCTTCCCCTGTTACTGGTGGACTCTGTTGGGATGGTTTACGCTGCCCACCATGAGTTCCCTATGTGCCGCACTGGGTGCTCCCTACTTGTGCAGTGATGTCCTGCTTGCTAAGTAGAGATCCTCCTTTTTCCCCAGCTTATTTGCAGAGTTACAGTCTCGGTCTGCCAACCAGATTCTCATGTCCTCCAGAAAAGTGCTAAGGGCTTGTTCCCTCATCAAAAGGTCTGCCAGACCTTCAAAAGTGGAGAACTGACACCCATACACACTCACCCAGCTATGAAAATAAGTGCTTAACTCAGCAATATAATCACACACATTTTCATCTACCTTCCGTCTATGCTCACAAAACTTTTTTCTGTAAGCTACAGGTATTAACTTAAAACATTCAAGTAAACATTTCTTTACTTTATTATAGTTTAAACAATCAATATCAGACAATTTAGAAACAGCGGTTACAGCGTTAACATGAAGTAAGGGTGTCAGGAACCATACCCAGAGCCCTTGGTCAACATTATTCTGTTTACATACTCTTTCAAATATATGACTAAAACTATCAACATTTTCACCATCTGTAAACTGTGGAAGAAATTTACTGACATTTATTGATTCTGGAGTTAGGTTATTCTCTTTCCCTTACCACCATGACCCTGGTGAAGAGTCAGCATCTCCCTTTCATGTTCACACTGCTTCTCATTTTCTTCAGCCACCAAATGCTGCACACTCTCTGTTGATTCTAATTCCCAGTGTTTGTCCTACAGTTCAAGTCTCTTTAACTCTAGATGGAATTTTAAGTCTTCTGAGGAAAAGATGGACTGTCCTGTTTCTGGGGTCTGTACATCCCCATCACCAAACTGGTTGCCCTCCTGGTTGCTGGTCTGAGCTGTAACTAAGGCTGAAATCCTTTCCTCTTTAGTCAAGTTGGCATACACCAGTCCGTTGGCTTTACACACCTTGGCCAACCAGTTCTTTGTCAGCTTGCCATAATCCTCTGTTGACATCTTTGCCTGCTTTTCCTGAGTAAACTAAACTAACAAAAAAAATAAATAAAACTTGTGAAAATGAAACTCTGTACATTTACATTGTGGCTGTTAAGAATACACACACACACCTTTAGTGACAACTGCTTGCAAGCTACAGAGGTTCAATAAATATCCACACCACTGCTCACCAATATGTGACGCCTCACTCTGGACCAGTAACCAAGCAGCCTGAATCCTCAACACTGGCACTGGAGAGGCACATTCACTTGGAACAAAAATGGATATACTCTGTATTTCCAGATGCAGCTCTCTGCATCAAGCACAATTTCCCTTGAGTGCACACAGGGAACATAGTCCAGTGGCTGGGTTCTGTCTTTCTCTCTCTCTCTCTCTCTATAGATATATATATATATATATATATATATATATCACCAGTAAGACTCCCCACTGGCACAGCTGTAGGGTTGGGTCCTCAGCCAAGTATCCAAGCCAATTCATCCAGCACCCTCTCTGTAAAACCAGTGGTTCATGTCTCTGCTCCAAGCAGCTGACACACACTCTTTGAGATTTGATTTTCACACACACACACACACACACACACACACACACACACACACACACACACACACAAGGCTGGCACAGATTTATTAGCGATGCTTTCTTCTGCCCAGACTATAAGGTAGTTACACCAACACCAGACACTCCAAAGCCAGCTAATCTAAGGCTTTTGCAAGGGTGCTCAATTATAGGTTCATAGGTTCATACTAGGCTATCTGCCCGAGGGCATTTACAAGCTTAGCCCATAGTTTTGTGGCTTACGCCACCCCTTTAGTTTGGAGAAACTATGCCCCCATTATTTTGCTGTGCCTCTGTCGAGCAGTGACACTGAGGTAACCCCTGGGGTGTATCTGCAATCTCCCATCCATTGGTCAAGATTCCTCTTGAACAAGGCCAGCGAGGTGCTCTGCCTCACATATACCGGGATTTTGTTCCACAGCATAGGGAGTCTTTGGGTGATGAATCTATCCCTCCAGCACGTCCTATTAATAACCGTGTCGAGGTTTAGGTCTCCCGCCCTTGTGGCTCTGAGGGATCTAGATTTTTTGAGATGAAGCATGTTCATCAAATCTGGGTTTGACATGGCCTTGTATGTCAGGCACAGGTCACCTCTGAGCAAGCGGTAAGCAACTGAATATAGCTGTAGTTCTTTCAGTCGGGCAGCATAAGACAGATTTTTGAGATCCTTTATCCTTTTGGTGAGGAACTTTTGTGGCCTCTCCAGCTGCTGCAATTATACTGAGTGAGATTAATATTAATACAAATGATAGTGTTTGGCCAATGCACTAAGGCTTTCAGGAGTGGCCAGAGCTGTTACCAAATATATATAAGTACTCTCAGAGATTAAAATATTCTCTAAAAGACTACACGCAATGAAAAATTTTAATATATTTAATAATAAATAAGAAAAGAACATGAAAATACCAAATATCTATTTACAATAAATAACACAGTTTCAGTCACAGGAAATATTAAAAATAACAGAGGTGGACAGGTTCACACAGTTACGGAAAAACAATACTTAACTAGTCTCACTATTTTTTCCTGACTGATCTAAAGAATTATTATTACTTACTAGAGCAAGGCAAGGTGAAGTAGGTGAGAGATCCTTCTTTTTCAGGTTACAAAAACAAAGTGCCATGAGACTTCAATCTCACTTAGTATTAAAATATCATTTTTTAGTGATGGATTACAGAATGACATCACATACATCTGGTCATCTGGCTTCTGGTTCCCATGCCACCCCCTTGGCTAAAAGCTGTCAGGATTTAGCACATATGTGTCAATAATACACAGACAGGCAACCTTGCTAAGATCTGCTGCAGCTCCTGGAAGGCATAAAACAATTTCAAACCTCCTCCACCCTTCCAGGGTACCAATTAGTTCATTCCAAAGACAATGCAGGAAGCTTCCTAGCACATATTTTTTTTCCTCTGGCTGAATTGAGAACTTTAAGATACAATCTTTATGGTCTAAGCCAGGTAATTTAATTTCAAACTATTTTCAAAGTTTGAAATTAACATTTTTTTCTTCTAGCATCCACTGTTAAAACATATACATTTAAACAGTTACAATAATGCATGTATATTTCTTTTTCTGTCCAGCAGAGAACACTGTTGGTACATTTTTAAGACAAACAGCTTTACAAATGCATTTTTCAACACAAGTATCTGTACAAATCAGTTTGATGCATGAATGACATAATTCTTTACAAAATTCCAGCTAGCTGTGCTGGCATATGTTACACATCCACTGCCCTCCTTCTCCTGGCATAGCTGTCAATACCTCATGACAACCCTGCACACCTGCTCCTCTTTCTCTTTACTGAATAGTCCATAGCCTGTTAGCCAGAAGACTTAATGCTCTGGAGAGGAAAGACCTAACCAATGGAAGGTTATGCTGGGAAGTGTCCTAATATGCAGTCATTCCAGAGGATAATGAAATAATTGAATACTTGAGGGATCAGAGTCAGTACAATCAGATAAAACTGCTGACAAAAAAGTTCCATGGTGTACTTATCTGCAATGGATACGTCTTCACACTCACTACTGTACTGCCTGATGCATGCAGAACACTTTTATCATTACAGATAGATGGGTATTTTCATCAGTCATAGTGATAGAAAAGTAAACTGTCTGAACATACCTTATTAATCTGTTTAACAATGAACTGCATTCCCCCATCAGACTACGATGGACTTCTGACTGAAAATACTCTGCCTTTTTAAGACTCCTTTTAGGAAACAAATTACTTTGAGCACACTTTTAATGAGATTTTTTTAACTTACATTCCTCATTTCTAAAAAACAAATAAAACTTGGTTCATTTTACTATTTAATTATGTTTTTCATAAATTAAATTACTAATTCAATAATGCTTTGGGACAATCATAAAAATACTGCAGTGTCAGGTCATTCAGCTTTGCAATTTATGAAATGAAAAATTTACCAGTGAATACAGAGCCAGTGCTGCAGGCACAACAGCTATTCATAACTTGTCATTTTCTTAATATTTCCGGAATGATCTGCAGATTTTCAGTTTTAGTAATGACAGTTGTATAACACTGAGTTCATTGTGGCAATCAGTTCCCTCAAGCCGTTTACCTGTTATATCATCTTACTAGTTCACAGTTTAATCGCCACTCTCTTTATTTCCAGGTTTGTATGACACATCAAAGTGCATTTATAGTATGCAAAATTTTGTTTTTGGACCTCTGACTGCTGCATCTGTTGGTGATTGAGGACCTGTTACCAAATCTCTCAGCCTCTTAGTGCAAGAATTCTGGACAAAGCCAAAAAAGGGGACAGTGGCCCAAAATCAGGGACATGTTTTAAATATTGCTCTTATAAATTTAAAAAGTAGCTAGAAAAACAAGTTTTGCATTAGCATGCATTTCTGAAGGATATGAAGTCAGAAACTCAAATGTCTGTCATTATTTTGTGACTTCAACCCTCAATGACTTGCCAGAAAACCACACATTTTATGAGGAACAAACTAAAAAAATGAGTCAAAAGTCTGGACCTTTTGTGTAATTCTGGACAGTTGAGAGGTATTCTTGCCAGTCTTTATGTAATCTCAGTTGCTGGAGTAGTTGTTACAACATGTGAAGAAAAGAGTATGACACAGCATTGTACTAGCTGACCACAAGGACTTCGTGGAAATATTTGCATGTAATTAGTTAAGACCAGAGAGTATTGAGTGTTACATGGGTCCGGATGCCCAGGCTGGCAGGGCAGATTCTCAGCTGTAGAAAGTGCCAGTTAGCATGTATATTCTGATAACCAGACAGTAGCTGGCAATAATAGCAGTATCTAAAATGCAAGAACTAATTAGTAAGATGTGGGGAACTGCTCAATAGTGTGTGGGTGTTGTTTTAAAAGGTTGTTTTGGGAGTGTTATTGACTTCCATGTGGATAATGCCAATTAGGTTGTAGGGGATCTACTATCAGGAGTATAATACCCCAATGGCAAACTGGATATGTCAAACTCATATAAAAACAAACCCAACAAAACTCTTGTTGACATTAACTACAGTGTGTTTAGCCTCCCAGGTAAGAGGACCCCCTACTTATATATACTAATGTCATGGTTACAGAGCTGTGGAGAAAAGAAAAATATTTTGTAATGGTGAAAAATTTGTTTGCACAACTACACTATCATAGTAGAGCAAAAGAATGTAAATGCATTCCAAGGCTTATAAATTCAAAGAGTTGGGGGCAGGGAGATTGCACTCCTGCAGTTACCATTTGTCAGTTTATAGCTTTCACATCTGTGGAATTATAGTTTGATCCATGATTTATTACCATGACTATCAAGTTGCAGTTGTTTTCTGACTGTATATGAGTACTGATTATCTGGTTCTAAGGTCTGCTGACCTGTATGTGTGTAGTAATCTAAACAATGGTTACTAGATGTAGAGGTTGATGAATGGATGAGGTTTTATTGTTCACTGGGTTGTTCTGTAGGCAATAAATAGCAAATTCTGAGTTTTACAACTGGCATTTAGGTATCGTTTACCTGGTTGTTGGGTTTTTTAAATAATATGTGGTCACTGATTATGTGGTTGTAGGGTTCGATGACTAGTATGCAGGTACTGATAATCATGTTGTATGATTTGTTAACTGGCATATTGGCATTAACAGGTTTTAAGTTTTGATAATGGATATGCAGACATTCATTACCAGCTTGTAGGTCCTGCTGACTGGTATGTGCATAAAACTTACTAGGTTGTAGGGTTTACTGATTGCTGTGTAGGCATAGGTATCAGGTTGCTGGACCTTCTTAATGATATGTGAGAACTAACAGGCTGTAGGGCTGACAGACATGCTGATACTGTTTAACATGTTGCAGGGCCTATGTGTGGGTACTGGTTACTAGGTTGTAGGCTTACTGACTGGTATATAACCACAAGTTGATGAAACACCAAACCAGATAAAAAGACCACCAGGTGAAGAATCCACACACTTTATTACTCTGACGTCTCGGCAAAATCAGCCTTCAAGGAGAATAACATTACAAAATAATCCACCTGCCTATATATCCACATCAATAAATTAATAAAACAATTAATCAATTACTTAACATAATTCAATAGACATCTCCAATTCATTTCTACATTTAACCCATTCGGGATCATGGTATCATACTTTAAAATATAAATGGACACTTTAAATAATAATTCATTTTTCAAAAATTCATCACCATCTGTATAAACATTTATTTTTTTCTAAAATGGACCCTTTTAATCTCTTACTATTTCCTCCATGTACCTGATTAAAATGCATCACTACAGAGCTTTCTTTTTTCACATTATGTATGTCTCTTAAGTGTTCCAACAATCTAACCTTAAATGCCCTTTTACTTTGTCCTATATAAAACTTCTGACATGGGCAGATTAAGGAATAAATAATCCCCTCTCTATTACAGCTAAAACAACCCTTAGCTTGAAATTTCATACCATTAATTTTATTAAAACTTTGTGTAATATACTTACAGGCTTTGCATCTACCACAACTACTTGTTCCATAATTATTCAGATTTTTATTCATTTTTACCACAGGAAAAGTGCAATTAGTTTTTACTAGAAAATCTTTCAGATTTCTACCTCTCCTATACAAGGCAGTTGGTGTCCCTTTCATATTTTCACTAATCTCTTTAAACTGTGTAATATAACCCCAATAAAAGTGTAAGAGTTTCACCAGTACTGGACTAAAACTACTATAAGTAGTAGTAAAATACATGATTTCCCTTTCATATTTGATCATATCCCTCTGCCAATAGCCTACTCCTTTATTCCTATTTTTCTTATAATTTTCTCCCAACTATTCCTTAGTGTCTCATTGCTAAAACCCCTCCTCCTAAACATTTCCATAGTCCTACCTATTTCTTTATCCAGATCTACCTCATTATTACAAAGCCTAGACAGCTTATTAAATTCACCCAAAGGTACAGCTTCAATTGTATGGTGGGGAGTGACAACTGTGGGCCATAAAATAAAATACCCCATCTTGAAACTTCCTATGGACTGCAGTCCGAAGACATTCACCACTACTGTCCAGTACTACATCTAAAAAAGGAATAATTTTACCCACCTTGAGATCATCAAATTGCAAACCAAATCTATTGTTCTGAATTTCATGAATAAAATTAGTTATCTCATTTCCACCACCCTCATATAAAAAAATTAAATCATCAATGTATCTGAAATATTTTAATACATACTTTTGGAAAAATTGTGATCTGTAGATATATTCTGAATCAAAGAGACCCATACTCAAATTAGCAAAAGTAAGGGCAAAGGATGTCCCCATGGCATCACTAACTGGTATGTAGGCCCTGATTACTTGGTTGCAGGGCTTACTGACTAATACGTAGGTACTGATTACCAAGATGTAGGGCTTGCTAACTGGCATGTAGGTATTGATTACCAGGCTGGGGGCTTGCAAACAGGTATGTAGGTACTAATTAACAAGTTGTAGGGTTAACTGACTTGTATGTAGGCACTAATTAGGAGGATATAGTGCTTGTATATATATAAAGAACAAAATCCCACATTACCGAAGATGAAATGAACAAGACAACATTGCTGAAACTTCAGTTTCATGAATGACCATAATGGCAAAGGATTTCACAGGGTAAGTATCTGATTGGCCAACGAAACACACCACATTACCTCAAACCACCCAGGTGGGGGGGGGGTACACCCTCATACCCCCCACCCCCCAAGTAAAGATACCAACTCTGGGATCACACTTCAGTGGGGAAAAGGGCAATTTCCCCTTGTTAACCACCTGGTTACTTAACCTGTGAAATCTTTCACCATTTCAGTCATTTGTGAAACTGAAGTTTCAGCGATGTTGTCTCATTCATTTCATCTTCATTAATGTTAGATTTTGGCCTTTTCAGGTATATATATTGCTCCCCGGCAATGAAATGAGACAAAAACTCATCAGACTCGGTGAACTACTTCAGTGTTGGTGCACCACACCTGAGGTGGACTTCAGTGTTGCAGCATTCTTTTGCTTGGAGTATTATATTGATAACATATCATCAGGCATATTATGACCGTCCTCAGCCTTCACATCCTGTACCAGTCCCTGCCAAATCTGATCTTGATAATGCTTGTCTGCAGCACCTTTACCCAGATGGTATATCCCATGTCTGCAAAAGGCTTACAGTAGCACGTTGTTCTCTAGAATAGACAACATTTGCTGGCATTTCCTCCCTTGGATGACCATGTCAGTGTATATATATTATATATATATATATATATATATATATATATATATATATATATATATATATATATATTGACAGTCAGTGGCAGTATATGGTATGCTGTTGGATGCCATACCTATCTGGTGCAGTTCCATACCATACATCACACATATATCAGAACATCTGCCAAAGTGAGACTGACATCCACAACAGGGTTTGGTGTTGTTGTTGAGATACTTTACCAGTCATGACTCTTTTCTTAATTTTATGAATGGCAAGCCTATAGAATCTTTACTGAAGTTCCCCTTTTCCACAGTTGTAGGATAATGAGTAGTGTTATGCAAAATGGAGCTGATGCTTTGTATTGTTCTAACAAGGGATGGTTAACTTAGTGGCTATGCTAATGACGCTGCTTAGCATACTGCTCTACCCAAACATGCTGGTGATAGCTATGCACATCACAATGACCTTGAAACACGTGCCCAGTATGCTCGTGTATACAGCATATGTATGCCCATAGTGCTGCAGTGCATCTCTGTATTCATTCTTACTGCTGCTGTGCAGTGTTATGGGCATACAAAATCACCATGGTGTAGCACTACATTGTGCAAAATATGATCCGCAAACCTGCATCAGTGAGGATGGGTCTGCCACTTTGTTCCTTGAGTGGATTTGAGAGACTAAATTAGGCTACTTTTGACACTGTAGAATGCATTGCCCCAGTTTGCAAGATTTCTTCTGTATTTTCTGTATAAGAACTTTATGAATTGTCTGCTGGGCCACTATGATGGCCCACTGCAGAAAATGGATACCTGGCATGAGCTTGCTAGGATGATTACAGATGCCTCTGGCATTGCTCATTCTGGTGAGCAACGCCAGCATTGGTTCAGTGATCTGAGGTAGTGCAATTGACTTGCTTTATCAGTGAGATGTAGATATTCAGGAAAGAGAGAGAGAGGCAGGGAGAGAGAGAATGAACTTGAAATGTACAGTAACCATTTTTTTCTACACTATTGTTTTCTGTTATCTTAAATGTTTTAAATGTGTACACAGGAGTGTATACTTTGCATTCCAGCAAACAGCTTAACATAGTTGCATAATGCAGAAGATGGGAGCAACTTTCCTGGCAGCAGGGTGTATGTAACATCTCTGGTATTCTACTGTGCATCTACAGTTTTATTAGTAACATGCATCTCTAATTGTATCTCCCACTCTGTCATCTTTCTTCAAGTTCAGCAGTGGAAAAGGAGGAGTTGAGGCCACGATTATCTTGGTCTGTTCCAGAAGATGCTCTAGTACAGGGTCAACAGTAGTCACAAGGTCTGCCACGGGATAATCATTTCCATGTTGAAAGTGACCTGGAACAGGTCACTAATGCCTACCATGATCAATTCTAAGGAAAGGGAGGTGAAGGTTCATCTTTTAAAAATGGCCTGTAATGGTCTACCTTGGACTTGGACTATTGGCATCAATTGTCAAGGCTGATGTTTGCTGATGTGTTGTGGCAACTGAATGACTTTCTTGGCAATGTGAAGCACCTCCTGGCATGGCTTGTGGAGTCATACAGCTAATAAGTACTAACCATCAGGCTATGGGGTGGAGCCACTATCTCATAACATTGGCCATCCAACCCTATCCCCCATACTGGTGTTTTCTCTCCCTAATGCATTATTCTCCTTTCCTTCTTCATTGTCCAACCAACCACTCACCATCTGTCCACCCTGTATTTGTATATGTCCATACACTGTCCTTCTAACCTACCTTTGGTGAGTTTGACACCCCTCTCTCTCTGGTCTGTATTTAGCTGTATGCCCCTGCTACCTACCCTTCTCCCTCCATCCTATCCACAGTCATCCCACACTACCTTCCCACCTACCTTCCATATACTTCAAAAGGTGCTCTTTCCCTAAACTAAATAGCTTTCCTTCCTTCCTTCACCCACCTTTCATGCCTTTTAGTAACCTTTGTGAATTTCCCTTAGCTTGTTTTTCTCTCCTTTTCTACTTTTCTATCAACTTTATTTCCTCCCCATTTACATGAGGAACAGAGTTGTGATGTTATTGTGTACATCAGTAGTGGTCTATCTGGTGACAACTATGCTGCCTTTCTTCTTTTGGATGAATGCATTGAATCGGCCATGCTAGCCTGCAGTCTTAGTCTTATCCATTGCATCTGTCATGTGCCTACAGCATTGCTGCTTCACCATACAGCAGCATAGCACCTCTTTTCCTGTCATTTCTTTTCTCCTTAATCATGCAGCCCTTTACTCAGACTACTGGTGTCTTTCAATGCGTAATACATGTCTGATCAGTTCTGTGGTACTTCATCCCGCAACTTCCTCAAGATTTAGCCTAGCTTTGGGCATGCATGTTGTGCTTGTCTGTGAATCCCAGCCATTGTTTTTGTTACAAACATTTTGGGTAATATATAAAGGAAAAAAAGTTGTATCTGTTTGCATCTTTTTTTTTTTTAAGCTAACTTTATTTCTTGACCAAGAGATAAGAGTTGTTATGCTCCTAAATTCTGTAAAGTGGGTGTGGGATTTCTGAGTATAGGTTAAATATTTGTGAGCTAGTAGGTGTTTAGTAGCTAATTGTTTGAAACCCTCCTAGGTGAGTGATGCTCTATCCTTCCAATGTAATGTAATGTAGTATTTAAGTAACAAAACTAGTGTTATTAATATATGTGTTTGTAGTTTAGCCAGGCAAGTGGGGTGATGTGTAGAAGAGCTAGTTTCCAAGATAAGGTTGCTTTTTCATAAGCCATTTTTTCTAGTTTTACTCTGTGAGCACCACAGCTTATAGGTGCGCTTGCAGTACCAGAAGATGTGGAATAGATCAGCCTTGTGATTATCACATCCCTTTTTGAATCCATCTAATTTGAAGTTGGTATATATAATTAAGGATGGACTTTTTGCATATATGTAAATAGTTTTCACTATTTTGCTTTTATGTTTTATTAATCAGCAATGTATTCACTGGTCATACTGCTACCTGTCAGTTATCATTGTTATGCTCACTGTATATGTTTTCATAAAAAAGAAAAGATTTTGCACAAAAAAAGAGTTGTTATACTCCTAAGCCATGAAGATGAAGAATAATCCCCCGGATTCTCAAAAGCCTGCACAGAGTGCAAGATGAGTGCAGTAGCTCACGCAGGCAATATGTCTGCCGTGCGATCCAGGAACAGCCAACAGGGGCGTGCACGAGAGCTCCAGCACTAATCTTGCACGGACTAAGCCCTGGTATGCAAATCACTTCATTTACTGGAGAAATCTGTGCAAATGAGGTGATATTGCAATCCAGGAAGCTTGCAATAGTCCATGCAAGACAAGTGCAATCTGCAGAAATATACTCGGTTACTAACCGAATACATTTCTGCAAATTCCAAAACGGAGCTATGACAGCTCCAAATAAAGGCTGCATATTATTGAGGAAGCATGCCAATGACCAAGTAGAAGGCCATTGGCATTGCAAACTGTTTAAAAAATAAATAAAACAACTTTTTTTTTTTGCCGATCTCGGCTGTTTAAGCATAGGGCAGTGGCGTGCAAACAGGATCGGGGGGAAAATAATAAAATAAACTGAAAATGAGCATTCTAAAAAAATCAGTATTCTGCCATGCAAGTCAATGGCAGGCAAAAGACAACTTGGCCAGTGAGTAGTGGTTGCTAAGGGGGGAGGCTCAGTGTGGGGCATATAACTATGCATTAGTAGGCAATCCTATGCAAATGAGGGACAGGTTAGTGAATCCCAGATTTTCCCAGGGTGTGAGGCAGGTCCCAAGAGTGTAAGAGTATAAATAGCTGGGTGAAAGACTAGGATATAGATGACATAGGCATACTGTAAGCGGATTGGAGACCTGTGGCTCAAGATTGCTCCTAGGTTAGCACAGCTAAGCAAGGGGTGTGTTTAAACCTGCCTAGTACACTTTATAAAGTGTAAGCAGGTGTGTGTGCCGTGCACCAGGTTTTACAGGAAGAAAAAGGAAGTTAAACCAGGAAAAAGAAGCTCTGTGCACATATGAGCACTCTGTTTGCGCGGTGCGTACACGGGCTTAAACAGGGAGGCAATGGGAAGGGAAAACAGCAGCAGGAAGGTAATAAAGGAGAACTAGCTTAGCTGGCAGGTGAAATGTATCAGAATTAGCCAATTACACAGGCAGCAGACCAGCCCAGCCCAGCACACCACTATAAACTATGCAAACACCTTTCCCCCTTGTTTTTCCCAAAAACTATGTACCACCGGTGTATACAGATGGGAAAATTTTACAAAACGAAAGCAAGAGAAAAAATGTTAGGGGCTGCTTTTGGTATCATAAACCAGCATGTGCAAGAGGCTGAGGGTGGTGAGGATGTGAATGCTGCTGAGCAACCCACAGTGAGGAGATGGAGAAGAGTGTACAGACCTAGGGTAACCTACCAAGGGCTACATGAGCTGGAGATAGTGGAGCGCTATATGGTGGACAGGGACCTCCTACAGCAAATTGTTGAGCTGTGCCAGCCACGCCTCACACACAGAATTAACAGAGGGGAACCCATCCAAGTGGATATCAAGGTATGTGTAGGCCTAAGAATACTAGCTACAGGTATCTTCCAAAGGCCAACTGGGGATATGATGGGGATTTCACAGGCATCAGCATCCAGAGTACTCCACCAGTTCCTGGATGCCATGTCAGCACATGTCGGTGAGCATGTATAATGCCCCATCACCCGTAGGCGTTGGCCAGCATTATGCATCTCTCCCACTAAATAGCAGAATACCCTGAAGTAGTGGGTGCAATAGACTGCACGCACATATGCATTAAAGCACCATCAGGTGAGTGGGGTAGGGTCTGCATCAACCGCAAGGGTTTCCCCTCCATCAACTGCCAGGTCATGTGCAATGCCCAGGGCATAATAATGAATGTGTGTGCTGGCTGCCTTGGAAGCTACCATGATTCCTACATCTGGCATCTGACACAGCTATACCAGACATTTGCCAATGGGGACATCCCACATGGTCACCTAGTGGGGGATGCTGGATACGCACTGGAGCCATGACTGATGACACCCATCAGAAATGCACACACACCCGAACAAGAACTCCATAATGACGCACACGCACAAACACAAATCATAATAGAGAATGTGTTTGGGATGCTCAAGTCATGGTTCTGGTGCCTGGAGACATCTGGTGGAGCCTTGCAGTACTCACCAACTACATGTACCCAAATTGTCCTTGTGTGTGCCATCCTACACAATATGATCCTGCGGAAACAGCTGCAGCAGGAACAGCATGGGGCAGGGCCACAGAGCCCCTCACCAGTGCCAAAGCCTGCACAGGTGCAGAGTAACTTGAAGGAGGAACAACCTGAGCCTTCCCCAGTAGGCAGAAGGAGGCGTGCCCAGTATGCCCTGGCCTTGGCAAAGAGGCAACACATAGCACATGCACTGAAACAGTAGGGACCCAGGGAATGACACCTCTCTCCAACTCGCACATACAGTAAAAGGGATGCCAAACATGACACTACCTGTGCTCAACCATGTATAGGGAGTGTACTATGTGCATCCGACACAGGCAGCCCTGCAGCACCACCCTCAATACTGGGACACCCACAAGGTAAGTGACTCACACATGCCAGTTGGGGGTGGCACATACCCAACAACAGGATAGGTGTAGACAAACACAAAGAAATGCTGTACTTATGGTCTCTGAATGAGCCCCATGGGTAACCCCTACCCCAGGCCTACACAGACAGACTACAGCAGGCAAGCCAATTGGATGTAAGTTGTGAAGGCTAGGAAGTCAGAAACTAATATGTAGGTAGTGAAAGCTAAGATCTGTAGTACACTGGTATGCCTCTAGCCAGCATGATAAGTAAGACTACAGACTGAAATGGTGTACCCGACATACCAGTACAGTCCTAGCAAATGTGTAAAACTGTAAGGTGTGCCCCACCATCCTATGTACCCTTATAGTAACAGTCAGGTGTGCCCCCCACCCCTGTGTAGAAATGTAGAAACAGTCAGGTACCCCCCTCCCATGCAGAAATGTAGCAACAATCGATGGAAAATGACCGATGTATACCCTGCAGACACAGCATGCTACCTGTCGGCGTACAACACAAAGGTCAGCAAATCAGTACAAGCTACCTGGACTTGATCCACACATGCAATATAGATGGCCATACTGGGCATGCTCACAAGAGGAATGAAGACAATGTCAGTCAACAGCATACTAAAAGGCCATACTGAGCATGCTCACACACCTAAACACATGAAGGCCATGTCAGCAGACACCAGTGGACCAGAAATATCTGGTAGTAGCAGTTCTTAGTGCAGACACATGTCAGTATGCACCACTCCTGCCTTGCACACACAGTGGATAGGAATATAGACATATATGTAAGGACAACACACTATAATAAGTCAAAGGTAGATTGACATAGATGTGTTGAAGAGGGTGACCATGACAAGGAGCCATCTGGGCCTGTCCCACCCAGCACACAGTCAAAGGCCCCAACACATGAGGTGCAGGTGTCACTCAATGCAGATACTAGCCACCAGTATCTGTCAGCATGATGGCGTGTTGCATGTGCCAGCTGTGCAACATGAATGTACAAGGAAGTAGTCACCTAGTAGCTGTATACACGTACCTGTGGCATATGACCCTGTGTGTGCCTGCATGCAGCATGTCAACCCCTACATGAATGGGTTACAGCCCATGCACACACTGTCCTCCCCATAACAGTATCATGACAAGCCTACTGAGGTCACCCAATGTGAAATACACCTTTGGAAGAGCTGTAGCTCAGTAATCCCCATGGTGAGTCCCATAACTGTGTACTGCTGTACTGATAAACTAGTTAAGTAGTAGTCCTAACCCCAGACTTGGCAACTGTGTGAATGTGTGTTTGTGTGCATGTCTCTCGGTCTCTGACTGTGTAGAGAGAAATGCTTTTTAGGCTACTCACACTCTGTACGGTTCATATACTCAACTTTGGCAAGTCTGCTGATGTCACTCACCTAGAAATACACCTCTGCGGAAATTATAGCCCAGTAATCTCCATAGCGCACCTTGTAACTGCATACTGCTGTAGTGAGGTAGTTGTTCTAACCCCAGACCTGGCAACTGTGTTTGTGTGTGTCTGACTGAGTAGAGAGCAATGCTTTTTAGCCCACTCACACCCCATACAATACATATACTCAACTTTGGCAAGGCTGCTGATGTCATTCACCTAGAAATACACCTCTGGGCAAATTATAGCCCAGTAATCTCCATAGTGCACCTTGTAACTGTGTACTGTTGTAGTGTGATAAAGTAATGAGGTAGGTATTCTAACCCCAGACCTGGCGACTGGATGTGTATGTGTTTGAGTAGCAAACAATGCTTTTTAGCCCACTCACATTCCGTACAATACATATACTCAACTTTGGCAAGGTTGCTGATGTCACTGACCTAGAAATACACCTCTGGGAAATCCTTTCCCCAGTACTCTCTCTAGTGTATCCTGTCACTGCATACTACTGTAGTGTGCTAAAGTAGTTAGGTAGGTGTTCTAATCTCAGACTTGGCAACTCTGTGTGTGTGTATATGCATGAATCTGTGTGTCTCTGTCTGTCTTTGACTGAGTAAAGAACAATGCTTTTTAGGGTACTCACTCCTTAGAATTCATCTACTCAACTTTGACAAGGCTGCTGATGTTACTCACCTAGAAATACTCCTCTGGGACACTCGTTACTCAGTAAGCTCCATAGTGCGCCCTATAACTGTGTACTACTGTTGTGTGATAAAGTAGGTGTTTGAATCTCAGACTTGGCAACTGTGTGTGTGTGTGTGTGTGTATAAATCCATGTGTCTTTGACTGAGTAGAGAACAATGCTTTTTAGGGTACTCACACTCCTTAGAATTCATATATTTTGGCAAGGCTGCTGATGTCACTCACCTAGAAATACACCTCTGAGAAACTCCTAGCCCAGTACTTTCCGTAGCGGGTCCTGTAACTGTGTACTACTGTAGCATGATAAAGTAACTCGGTAGGTGTTCTAACCCCAGACTTGGCAACTGTGTGTGTGTATGAATCTGTGTGTCCATGTGTCTTTGACTGAGCAGAAAGCAATGCTTGTTAGGTTACTCACACTCCTTAGAATTCATATACTCAGCTTTGGCAAGGCTGCTGATGTCACCCACCTAGAAATACACCTTTGGGAAGGTTGTAGCTCAGTAATCTCAGTAGCGCATCCTGTAACTGCGTACCACTGTAGTATGATTTAGAACTGTGGTAGGGTTCCATCTCCACCCATGGCAGTTCTGGATGTTTTGTGTGTGTTCCAATGTCTGTGTATGGAGGAATGCATCATAGGCTACTCACTCGCAGTACATTTCAAATGCCCTACTTTGGCAATCCTGCTGATGTCATTCATTGTGAAATACAACTTTGTGGAAAAAGACCTGTAGTAATCCCTGTGGTGTGACCTATAACTGCTCCCTACTGGAGTGTGATATAGGCCTTGGTCAGGGGTTCAATACCCACACATGTCGGTTGTGGATGTTTTGTGTGTGTCTCACTGCCTGAGTAGGGAGCAATTCATTTTAGGCTAGTCACTCACAGTACAGTTGAAATGGCCTTCTTTAGTACTCCTTCATTAGTTTCTGTGGTGTGTACTATAACTGCATAGTGCTGTAGTGTAATAAATTAGTTAGGTAAGGGTTCAACTCCCAGACATGACAGGTATGTGCGTGTGTTTATAACTTGGATCCTGTGTAGAGGTGGTGGGGAGTATTGTAGTGTAATAAATTAGTTAGGTAGGGGTTCAACTCCCAGACATGACAGGTGTGTGCGTGTGTTTATAACTTGGATCCTGTGTTTTGCTACATATATATATATATATATATATATATATATATATATATATATATATATAAATAACCTGCCGTAGATGTGGACATATATATCTATAGATGTGTGCATTTGCATGCTTATATATATATATATATATATATATATATATATATATATATATATATATATATATGTTGTACCTGTTTAGACATTAATATATATACTCACACACATACATCTACATGTTGGAATACATTCTCTGTACTGTTGAATGACTGGGTTGGATGATATGTTTGTGAATACATCAAGAATATGCATATCTGAGATAGCTTAGTGGTAAATCACTTTGGCTATGGTGTGCCGCATCCTGGGTTTGATACAGGCTGCTTATTTTGTTGCTGGGCAGAACATAGGCCATTGGATACAGAGTGATTAAGGCACTTTCAAGCAGCTGTAAGTGGTTTTTGCATGAGTTTGCGGGCCAACCTCCGGTTACAGTTTCTTACACTCAGTTAGCTTCTACTTTGCTTAATCTGTGTAGGCAATGCTTACTCCCAGTCAAACACACTTAAACACGCTTACTACTGCTTATTTTTGCTTAAACCTGCTTACTAGTGCCTTATTCATTATGACACTGACACTTCACATGTGCATTTAATGCAGTACTCCAGTTCACATTTAAATGTTATCATGTAGGTTATATGGCAAAAAGATGTAAAAATATGTTCATATAGAGATTTCACATGGAAAATGATATGTGGTGCAGTGGGACTCGAACCGGGAATGCCTGTTTGTTAGGCGGATGCTCTATCCACTATATTACTGCTGTGCTGCTTCATTTGCATATATATTCCTTGTTATCCTCTTCAGCCTTTTCAGCTGCTTTAACCATAGCTAAGCGATGGGCAAACCCACGCATCTATGGTTAGCTATACTTGGGGTTTTAAAAAAATAAATAAAAGGGTTTCTTTGTTTTATTTGAATGTACTGTTGCTGTTGAACATATGGGGACTGTTGGTGGAGATATGCGGCCACATGAGCGGTCTTGCTCATTTATTTAATCATTTTTCTGTTCTACTTTGCAGGGGTGTTTTTATTCTGAGAGCTCTGCTCTCTGACACGCCCCCCTGCACTCGTCGATGCTCCATGTAGCATTAGGAGTTCAGGCAGCGCTCCTTCATTAATATGCATGGTGCGCTGCCGTCCTCCTCTTAAACTGCCGCTTCTGTGCAGGACTAGATTAGTCCTGCACGGAAGTTTAGTAAATCCGGGGGAATATATTTATTTTATTTTTATTTTATATTTGTTTACCGGGAAATTCCAACTGGACACAGATTCATTTTCAGTGGAGGCCCAGGGAGAAAAGCTCCAGATGTAATAAATAAATCAGACATGAAGAGATCAACAAGACATAGACTATTTCATGTTATAACACAATAAAATGTCCTAAGATGATACATAGCAAACAAGATGAGAGAACATTTAACATTTAGCAGATGGTTTCATGTAGAACATGGTAGAAATAATGTGCATTTCTTACAACAGTGTTGATGAATACAGCTATAAAAATCACAGAAAATGAATAGCAGTTACATTCATGTATTAGCTCCATTATTAGATTTAGAGTTTTGGCCCATTTTGTGAGTCTTTAGATGTAGGAGATACACAACTCAACATAGTAGTATAGCTATGAGGCATATATTTTCTAACTTGTTAAAGTGGTGAGGAAATGCTGAAGCTATTCAGGAATGTTGGTTGGTGGTAGGGATGAATCAGTGTAACATCAGACCTGTTGTGGGAAGTCAAATTGCTACTAAATAGTAGGGGTGAGATGGCATATAGTACTGATTAGTAAAACCTAGTGTTTAGAGGGCAACATGAAAAACAGGATATCTGGATTGAAACAAGGAAAAAGTAGAATAAATCCTAATCTGTGGCTTTAAGCAGCAAAACTGATGGGTTAGTATTATTAGATAGAGAAGGGTTTTATAGGGCATATTGCTTAACATGGAGGATAGGCTGTAGCATAACTGATTATCCTTGGGGGAGGGGGGAATCACAGGAGCATAACCAGGTATTCGTATAGTGTACTTTGAGGAGCTTTTTAAGGTGAGGTGGAGCTAATGGAAGTCAGGTGGCTAGGTAGGGTATTCCAGGCTTTAGAAACTGAATAGCTGAAGAGTGATTTCCCTGCATCATCATTATGTTTGATGGCATCTAGGAGGTTTTGGGTGCTAGATCTTAAGGCTCTTGTTGTAGAATAAGGGATAATTAGGTTTTGGATTCCTGTGGTTTTAGTTGGGTAGTAATATAGTTTGTGTGCCAATGGCAATTGATTGAGTTTCAGTAGCTGAGGTACCTCTATCCAGTTTAGTTGCTTGAGAGCTACACACTGATGGGTCCTATATGGGGTCCTTGTAGCAAATCTAGCAATCTTGCTGTAACAAGTTTCTAATTTTTGTAGGTCAGCTTTACAGAGTTTGGTTAGAATTGTGGATGTGTAGAGGAGGGTAGACAACAGATGTGTCCTGGCTGTAGTGGTATTGGTGAGTTTAGTGAGAAGTTGCTTATTCTGGTATAGGAGGCCATGTTTTTTGTGAATCTTCTTGATAGTTTGGGCTATATGAATGTCAAATCTTAGGTTGTTGTCTATTTCTACTCTTAACAGTTTGGTGTGGGAGGTAGGGGTGATAATGGTTTTGTTATTGGACATGATGGTAAAGTTGTCACATGGGAAGGGGATCTACAGGGACTGAAAATAAGTTTTGTTTTATTTGGATTTAGGATAGCTGAGTGTTAGTGAACCAGGTCTCAGCTAATGAGAAGCAGCTTTGGGTTATGGAGCGAAGGTCTGCTAGTGTGCGGGCTGAATATATGAGGGTGGTGTCATCAGTGTATTGTACTACTGAGGCATTGGGTGTGGAGGATGAGAGCTGGTTGGTAAATAGAGAGGTGAGTAGTGGGTGCAGTACTGAGCCTTGAGGGACTCCTAAGGATACTGGTAGGAAAGAGGATAGATGGTTCTGCCATTTAACTGCTTGTTGTCATTCTGATAAGTAGCTTTTAAACCATGTGATAGAGGGGGTGGAGATGTTTAGGGAGGATAGTATATTAAGAAGCCTATCATGGCTGACCACATTGAAAGCTTTGGACAGATCTAAAAAATGGCAGAAACTAGTTGTCCCTTGTTTCTGTGGTGGTTGACTGTGTTGGAGAAGGACATTAGAGCTGTGGTGGTACTGTAGAAGGGTCTAAAGCCATGCTGATATTTTGTTAGTAGATTGTTTTCTAGAAGGTGGTCCATTAGTTGGGTGTGAATGACTCTTTCTAGTATTTTTGATAAGGATGACAGAATAGCAATTGGCTGGTAGTTGTCGAGTTCTAAGGAGTTGCCACCCTTGTGCAGTGGTATTATGTGGGAGATCTTCCATATAGTAGGTATTTTATACTCTGATATTGATCTATTAACTATAATAGCAACAGGATTGCTAGCTGTAGGAATTCTGCTGGTAAATTATCTGCAGCCAGGGTGGTTGGTTTAAGATTTTGGAGGAGTTTTAAAATGGATTTGGTTGACACTGGGTGCAAGGTAAAGTTTGATATATTATCCTGTGTGTTTGTGCAATTTTGTGGGGTTGGTAGGTCAGGACAGCTACTGTTACACTGGGATTCTGCTAGGGTCTTAACTGTTTTGGTGCAATATTTATTAAACTGAGTGTGGTAGAATGTGCCTTAATTATATAATTCACTAAGTACTATAGTACGATATTGGATCCATATCTAATAGAAAATGAGTTTGGGATATGGAGATATGGCTGGCAGCTCCATAATGAAATTGTGAATGGAAGATTCCAGAATTCTGTAATTTCCTGGACAGTTTTATTTGATAAGAGTAATAATTATTTTTTAACTGAGTGGGCAGTCTTGTTAAAATAAGGAAATAAGAATAATTTTTTGTATGAACTGCAATAAAATGAAATATTTGCACTGTGCGTACGTTAGTAAGATTAATGAAGAGTGTACAAATAAAATTAATGTGTTTAATGAGAGTAGATATAAGTAAAAAAAATTGGGATTAGAAAATATACATAAAAGGAAAAAATGGAAAATATAAACTTTAGGCAGATATTGTACATAATATAATGATGTATGTGTTTTTTTGCATGAAAAACAAATAATAACAGGGCACTGTGCAGAAGAGAGAGAATATTATAGATGATAAAGCAAGAGAATAAGAAAATATTGATAATAAATGTAATTAGGTTAAAGACCTTGAATCCTGAAAGTAACTAGAAAATGGAAAAAATAAAGCTGATATATTTTTGAACTTCGCCAGAAGATGAAAACTGCTGAAAGAAAGTATGATGCATAGGAAGGAGAAGGTAGAATTGGATAAAATATCAGCTTTGGAATGTTTTTCAGCAAGCTAGAACACAGAAAAGTCCAACTGATTTCAAAGCAGCAGTGGTCCTCTTAACTCCAAATGCTTTCTTAGGAAGCCAACTTTCTATAGTCTAAGAGTTTACACCTCACCATTGCTCTCCTCCTTTTGTACTCCTTTTCTTCTTCTGTTACATAAAGAAAAAAGAGATATTGATACTTCTTGAGGAAATAGTCATTAATGCCCCAAATGGTTCCTCGATTTAAGTAAAGGACTCATGCTAACCACCTAATTATATATAATCATTTCTCTGTGTTAGAACATTATACTAGCCCTATGAAAAAGGGCAGCAGTCATGCCACTACCCAAATTTCAAAAGCCTGAGTCTTCTTCTGACTTCTGACTCATTTCTTGTCTGGCATCATAAGAAGGAATACTGGGAAAACTTGATGGTACACAGCTATCCTTTTTTATCCAAAAATATGTTTATGTTCCCTTATCTGGAAACCAACAACGTTTTACAGGAAGAGATGTAAGTGCAGTATTGCACACTGTTACAGAGGACATTCTTATAGACATGGACAAGGGAACCCCTACAAGACCTGCATTCGTGTACCTTTCGAAGGCTTTTAGTTTATTAACAATTCTCTATGTTTTAATGCAATGCTGGAAGCTGTTATTAGCAAAAAGCTGCACCCTTGGTTATGAAACATCTAATATATACGTATTCTATGTTAAAACAGCCTGCTCTAAACTAGACACCACCACACCATACCACCTCCACTCCCCAAAAACAATGTGTTCCTCAGGGTTCCATTCTGGTACCACTCATCTTTCACAATTCATTCTCAAACAGATAACTCGCTGATTTATGTAAATCAAATTCAAGTAATTCTCTGTTCCAATGATATGGTAGTTTGCAGATACAGCTTCTACAGGCATTTAATAAAAAGCAATATAATCAATAATCATGCCGTCCGATTGTTCTGCTGTTTTGGGTAGAAAATATGCAACTTATCCTTAATTGTAGAAGGACTTAAGCAAGGGTATTCAGGATGCAATAAAACTTCTCCAAATAGCTAGAACCTATTGAATCTGCAAAAACCTTCAGGTACCTCAGGATTTGGACTAGTCAGAAATTTAATTTTTAATATTATTTAGACCAATAAAAGTGAAAAAGAAAAAAAAAACACTGTTCTGGGCAGAACCATGTCCACTTCCTCTCACCACAGGGCAAAGAAGCAGTAGGTATTCTATGGGTATGGACCCTCATATTAGCAGTTACCTCTAAAAAGTATTTACCAAAAATTAACAGATATGCATATTCATCATACTAAACCAATCATGAACACCACTGTTTGTTTCTATATCAATCAAATTGTTCCCCTTCCCATTTTAACAGAAGGCAGAGTTCCTTCTAATCTCAGTACTCTTAAACTGTTTGAATGGGTTATCTTTCCCCTCCTGACAGATATATTGTCTCTCAATCTGAGATTACAGTCTGAGATATATCCCTTCCAATGCTCATTCTCTGTGAACACCAACAACCAACTCCACATTTCCACTCTAGCCAATAAAATTTGGGAATCCCAACCCTCATTTCTCAAAGCATTGTCTCCTACTCAGGTGCTATAGTGCTCTAAAACAGTAACTTATTGATTATAGCCCAGTGCAACTGCTTTTTATTGAATAACCCAACCTAATCTTGAACTTCTAAAGTTATAAAATCAGTAATCTACAATCAATTTATGTAACCATACAGATTTATAATACACATCAAGCAATCAATTTATCTAAACAGCCACAAATTTATATTACAAATATTGCACTACCCCATTCCGCACTCACCAACTTTATACAACAATTTGTATCATCCTATCTCTAATTTCTCATTTTCTTGAGGTATATTTTATACACCCTATTCCTATGTAAACCTACTTACTTCCCCTCAGACAAGTCAGATTACTTGGTCAGATTTTGTCTAGGACTATAGGATCTGCATTCTTCAAATACAGCCTTAACAACAATCTATATAAATCAAATTATCCACAGCATATGGACTGCTAAGAGTATCTCTATGTTGTTACACTTACCAGCCTTAATATATTATTGCATATACTCTTATTTTATTTTATTGCCTGTATATAAACTGAATTGTAAAATGATGTAACTATAAATTGTTTGAAATCTGAAATCCTTGTTATTTTAATGTTTTAACATTGCCTGAAAATGATCCATTGAGATCAGTGCTGCCCTAGTAAACGGGTCTCCATGCAGACCATTCAAACTTTTAAAAGTTCAGTCATATGGTCTCGGCCATATGAAAGTCGAGCTTTTAAAAGTTCAATGATCTGAAGGGGACCCTAGTAAACCAATTCAAATAAAGAAATAAATGTTTCTATATGAAACATTGAGCTACTTCTAAATGAAGGTACTTACTATCAAACAAAGACAGGTGGTCAAATCTTTGTTCAGATAAAAAATAAACTGATACCTAAATAGACAGACAGATACAAAGCTGTTTTTGCATAGGGAGGTGAATCTCATCAGGGGCTTCACCAATTTCCCTGACTTATTGCTACACTAACTCCACAACCTCACAAGCATGGAGTATAGTAAACATTTTTTTAAAAAGTGGACCATTGTTGGCACTTTATAGAAACAGCAAAGGCAGGAGTTCTGTATGAAAATCAGCAGCTAACAAGGTACAACTCAAGCAAGCCTGATCGATAAGTTACAATCTTATCCACTTTATACTTGATCAATGGTAAGGAAAGATAAGTAAATGATAAAACTGTGAGTTGGGAGTGGAAAGGAAATAATGAGAAGAGAAGCAAGGAAAGCATAGGGAGAAATAGAAAAACAATTTGTTTTAAATATTAAATATCCAAACTCACCCATGCACCACCTTGTTTATTATATAGTCCAACTCCAAGATTGCTCGGACAGGGAAAACTCCCAAAACCAGGAAATATCAGCATTTAGGGGAAAAGCCATTTCAATTATTCTAATTTCAATGCTCCAACATTCGGTACTGTGATCTTGTGATATTTTGACATAGATGTATATGTGTTTGTATGTATACACACACACACACACACACACACACACATATATATATATATATATATATATTTACCATTGATTTGACTGAAGAATCAGCTTGTTAAGTACAGATGTAACTACACAAATGGCTGCTAGTTGAATTAAGTGAATTATGCTATAGTCAAGCTTAGGAGTATCAACTATAGGATATTTCCTAGTAAATTTGCTTGGGTTGCTGTTTTGAAATTTTAGAGTAAAGTTAGGCGGTATGGAGGAAAAAGATCCACACTGGGGGAGGTATGGGGGCGAACCCCAACATAAAAAAATAGCTTAAGCAATTTGTTTGTTAGGAATACAGTTTTATGGATATAAGCTAGGAAAAAGTTTTTTTTTAGTTATAAGATGTGAATGTGTTTTGTAAAAGTTGTGATTTCAAATGTTAAATAATTGATTAACTTTTTGAATCGGTTTTGTAGTTCTAAATGAGAGACAGATTCCTGTGGTCAGTTGATTAAATTGCTTTACATTTGCAATGTTTCAAGTAGAGGATTTTTGTCAGAAGTATTGGACAGGGTAGCTGTACTGTTTTTCTTTGTAAGGTAGGTGTTGCTGAAATAAGAATGCCATTCAGAAACAAGCATATAAGACTATAACATGTGTGGGAGACGGAGAAGGGGAGGATTTTTGTTATAGATAACTTGTTCTACACTGACATGAAGAATGATACATGTTTTTGTGGCTATGTAATGTTAGTGGAGTGGATTAAGCCAGATTTTTTTAGAAACACGACAGCAACTTATTAATTGAAAGCCAGACTAATGGCTGTTTAACTTCATCATAATGGAAGGGTAAGCCATTCTTAACCATAGACATCCCCCATACTCAGGTCAAATGTCTGACTGTGGTATAAATAATAATTATAGTCACTGTGTGTTTCAGATTTGCTTCACATAAACACATAGTAGCCCCCATATTACAGCTTGCTTTACATAAATGCACACCAGTCCTGCAAAGCCATACTGGTTAAACTGATCAAGTGACATGGAGGTAAGTTGCTGTCATCCATAGATAACCCCACACCTACCCAGCAGCTTTAGCTACTTTACCATGCATACCTCCTCTCAAACACTTAGTATAATATCAGGAAAAAGCCCTTACAATTGAGGGTCAGAGTCCCAGAATGAGAGACAGATTTTAAAAGTTACTGTTATGTACTTACAAATTTGCTAGAATAAAGGTTTTTGCGTTGGCATGCATTTTCAAAAGAACAGAGTCAGAAATCTAAATGTATGTCATTATTTAGTGACTGCAATCCCCAATGATCTATGCCAAAACTGTCAGTTGTATGAGGAAAAAACAAAAATGGGACAGTTTCAACTTAGTTTCACCCAAATGGTGCCCAAAGCTTATGTCATACAAATGCACATTAGTCCTATAATGACAGACTATAAGCTGAACAAAAGACAACAGGATACATTACTTTCCTTTGCAGCCAGACCTCCACATTTAGTGACAGCAATCCAGAGTGATTTGCCAGATGTCTACAAATATCCCACAAACAGTACCCAGAGAGTAAATATTCCAGCTTATTTCATACAAATCCACAATAGACAGGTAAAGCTGTACTGTAAGATGGGAAAGAAAGAACAGGGTAAGTTGCAGACCAAAGATATTAGACAAAGACAAGTACATTCTGTGAAGTCAGGGACAGATTAAAATTTATTTAAAATTAAATTAAAAATTGCTTTTCACAATGATTGGCCAATATGATATTCCACGTTATTTCATAAAATGCTTACTAACCCACAATGCCAGACTTTCGGGTCTATATTAGATAATCGAACTTTTAAATGTTCGACTGTGATATGGTTGACATGATCGAACTTTTAAAAGTTCGAACATCTAATAAAAAAAATAAACTACACAAATAACCTACCTGAACATTTTAAGCAGGGAGGCAAGCCCTTTTCTTCAAATATACCAAGTCTGAGATCGCACTACAGTGCAGAAAAGGGGAATCTTCCCATTCCACACTGTATGGAGATCTCTGTTAAAACGTTCGAACTTTCAAAAATTCAATCATATGGTGGTGACCATATGACATTCAAACTTTTGAAAGTTAGATTATCTAATATAGACTCAGACATTCAACTGAGAAAATGAAGAGGGCAAGCTGCATTCATCCACAGCACACATAACTCCTACCAGCCTGATTAACTTCTAGCATATTATAAAGGAGAGAAATAATAATATTCCATTTCATTTTACAAAAATGCACACCAGCCATTAATTTCAGACTTTACATTCTGCAAATGAAGATGACAAACTGTTTTTTTGTACAGCATGCTCTACCATATTCCACCATTCCACCCCTCCCCACCAGCTGCCTGCCTGCATATTCAAAAGTAGAGAAAATATTCCAATTTATTTCATACAAATTTACTTTAGCCCTTAAATTCAGACTTTGAACTGAGCAAATGAAAAGGGCAAGTTGCTTTCATCCACAGCACTCTCCTCCCATTTGGCTGCCTGCCTACATATCAAACAAAAGAGTAATTATTCATATTTATTTCACACAAATGCACCCTTGCCCCCATTATGTCAGACATTAAGCTGAGCAAATGAAGAGGGGAAAGTTGCAGTCATCCATAACATAGCTAACCCCACCCATCTGGTTGTCCTGTCAACATGTTATAAAAAATATATTACTTTTCTTCCATTAGTGCGATTCGAGTGCACAGAGTAGTAGAAAGTGGGAAATTAATAGTTTGGATTCAGATGAGGATACAGCAAAACTGACCTGATGTTTGCACTGAGGCAGATACTTGAGAAGAAGCTATAAATGAGGAAAGATTCCACCTGGACATTCCTAGACATGGAGAAAGCATATGACAAGGTCCCCAGAAAGCTGATTTGGGCAGTCCTGCAGTGGTTCAGAGTCCCAGAAACATTAGTGGAATTAGTACAAGCTATGTACGAGGATGCAATGTTTCAAGTATGAACAATGTTCAGTCTTACAGCAGGGTTCCCAGTGGGAGTGAGTGCTCATCAGTGTTCAGGTCAGTGCCCACTACTGTTTATACTAGTGATGGACTACATTAGCACATTAGCAAACAGGTCAGAGGGGACAGGTCAACAAAGTTATTGTTTGCAGACAATGTGGCATTATGGGCAGACTTTGGGAAGAACCTCAGCAAAGGATTTGAGAATGGAATGGAAAACTGAAAGCACATGAAATAAAACTGAGTACAAATAAGACAGTTGTAATGTCAGCAAATGCAGGAAATCAGAAGAAGCTGAATACTGAGAAAGAAGGGAAAACAGCGGAACAAGTTAACAGCTTCAAGTATCTGGGAGGGGTTATTGAGGAGAAGGGAAGTCTGAAATAGAAGATCAAAGCTAGAATCAGAGGGGCTGCAGCCAAATTGTCAGGGATAGTGTGTGACATAATAATGCCAAGGAAGCTGAAATGTAATTTGTATAAAACAGTAGTGTGACTGACCAGTACTGCTGTATGATACAGAAACCCGGGCAAGTAAGTAAGAGCAGTCGAGCACACTTGAGGTGATGGAGATGAAGGGCCTGAGATGGGTGGTATGACAGATGAAGAAATGAGGACATAAGAGCAGAAGCCAAAGTAGCTCCAATTACAGAAAAGTGAACAGATTATGGTGGTTCAGCTCCATGTTCAGGAAAGCAGAAGAAATGAGGGCATCTAGCAAAGAGATGGATGGATTGTGTGACAGAAGGCCTGCAATAGTCAGGCATGAGTGTCAAAAAGGCAGGAGAGTAGCATTGAATATAGTGAGATGGTGATAATTGACATGACACCCTGACCCCATGTAGAAAATGGGAAAAGGGGGGGTGAAGATGACAATAACTGTGATCTCCTGTTGCACTTTAACTGGCAATCCATAACTCTCTGCAATGATCCACATACACTATTTAATATATGCATGCTTTCTATTCACTGTCATCCCAAAGTATCATTGGAAAGAAATGAACAGACAACTGCAGTGCTTTACACAGGATCACTGCCGGCATTTATCTATTTATATTTTTTCAGTAAAGAAGCATTTCTTTACTGAAAATAATTTAAAAAATAAATAACGTTAGCTGTGTATCTTCGCCAGGCCATGGTATTCATGTATAAATGGTTAGTACCATGAGTATGTAAAGATAAATACTCACAGTGTCTGTCATTTAACATTTTTTAAAACTAGATAGTTATTGATCACTTTATTTAATATGTTCAGCACAAAAGCTAACTAAAATAGGTTAGCTTATGTACTGAACATAATAAAGCTTTTAAACTAAAATTATTTTCTTGGATGGCCATAGGCACCCCTGGAGTTGTGGCTCTGGGAAACCACCTGAATCAACAATATTATAATCCATCAACCAAGGAAGCTTGTGCAGACTAGCAAACAAATTAGTTCTTCTCAAAATCTCTGTTCAAGAGGACCTCTGTGCATCTTCTAAGAACAAAACAAGTTGCAAGCAGCAGCAGTAGCAGTACTAATTAAAAAAGTCAACGAGTTTGTCAGTGAGACACTTTCAACTTCATAGGTGCTTCCTATGAATCTTATGATGGTCCACCTCCAGCACTTCTTTACCAATCAGCTTTAGACAAGCAAAATACCATAGGATGGAAATGTGTTCTCAGTTACCATAGACACTCTGGTATAAAAATTGGAAAACTTCCCAGGTTAACCTTCAGTAGAGTGTAAGGCATACAGTAAAACGTAGACCAATCTACTGAGAAGAAACATACCTTTATTAGGAGCAAGTCTTCAACTAGAGAAATACCTATTTGTGTCTCAAGTATACATCTCAACTGCCCAGATTTTTTCAGCACAGCAAGATGTTTGCCTCATAATTTTGGTCTATTCTTCCTAAAATTTGTAGTTTTCTGGCAAATCATTGAGGACTGAAGTCACCAAATAATGACATATATTGGTGTTTCAGACTCCATCCGTCCATCCATCCATCCATCCATCCATCCATCCATCCAACTACAACCCCTTTTTTTCCATTTTTGCAGATGGGGTTGGAGTGTCACTTCAACAGTGGCAATCTTCTAGTGACAAGGCATATCATTCAGAAAATGCAATCTAACATCACTCTTTTTAATCCAGGAATTTTTTAAGTTTATAAGAAGAATATTTCAAATCTGCCCCTGATTTTGGACCTATGTCCCCTCCACTATTTTTTACTCTGTCCAGATTTCTTGCATTTAAAGACTTATTGGTATCAAAGTCCAGGCAAGTTTCATAAGTCACCTAAAGAGCAGCAAGCTTCACACTACAGGAGTTGCTTACAGATGATATTTGATGTGTCCTAGTCCACAAACAAAACATATAGCATTGCCAGAGTGCAGGAAACCTACTGGCAAAGGGCTCTGTTGGAACAGACTAGATAAACTGGCCTTAGGCCAGCCCTTCATCCAGCAATAGCAGCAAGAGGAAAGCCTATGTTAGAACATAGCCCAATAACTCTTAAGGTGGTGCCCACCTGCAAACATAATTCTAAGCACAAGATAGCAGAAGAACTTGCTGTTGCATCAATTCCATTACATGACCAGAACTTTAGTCAAAACTGAGAAGAAAGGCAAATGGACAGCAGTTTTAACTGAAAATGAAGATTCCACTTGGCAAAGTGCAGAAATCGTCTATGTGGCTGCCACACATTTTAATGCAGAAATCTTCTATGTGGCTGCCACTCATTTTAAGCCAGTAGGCATTCATCAACCCATCCACAATTCTTTTACCCATAGTACAATCATATCCTAAAGGCTGGGCATGTAAAAAACTCGTAAAGTTAATAAGAAGATTGTAGGCATTGAGTTCTAGAATCACCCTGAAACTCCTGACTTCCTGGAGGGTGGATAAAATATAGAAGCAGTAGTCTTTACCTTGTTCTACCACTGATAATGATTCTGTTCCCCTTTTGTATGGAGGGGTTGAGGTTATTAGAACAGTTTTACGAACACAACTTTCATGATTGTTGCCAAATATAACTCTTCCACACTCCAAAATTTAGAAAAACACAATTTGCCACAAAAAAGCAACTTTATTAGAAACAAGGAACAATGTGTAAAAACCAAAAATGAACCAACACCTTGGCATGCACCTTCAAGGATCAAAAGTTTTAAACAGAGTAAAGCACTTAAATAGTTCACCAATTCAAACATTACTAAATAGAACAATAGAACAGTAGAATGTAGCTGAATGCATATGACTTTAAATGAAAACATAAAGCAAAAATAATTCAGTTGAAACAAATGAGTTCATAGAATAACAATAATTATAACAATAATAATAATAACAATAAGCCAGTTGACTACAAAAATACACATATCCTAACTTCTATGAAATGAAGTTCCAAGATACTTCCAAAGCTGTTCATTGGTAAGACCATACATCATAATAGGATGAGGATACATGAACATATCTGAGATGTCAAAAATAATTCTCCTATTAGCCCTGTAGTGTCACATTTTTTCAAATATCATAATAGTGATTCTGACTTATTGAAGTTCTGTATAATGTATGTATTGACATGTTCTGATTTATATTTAAATCCTTCTGATATGTTATTACAGAAGGAGGCTTAGTTTACTTTGACTTACGATACTTTGCAACCAAAGGGCCTTAATAAAGAATTACTTATGAAATGTTTAATGCAACAGCTTTGGAAGTATCTTGGATACTCATTTCATAGACATGAAATTGATTAATTATTTAAATGCTTTACTGTGTTTAAAACTTTTGAACCTTGAAGGCGTATGCCGAGGCATTAGTTCATTTGTGGTTTTTACACATTGTTCCTGGTTTCTAATAAAGTTGAATTTTTGTGCCAAATGATGCTTTTCTACATTTTTGGAGTTTGGAAGAGATTATATTTGGCAACAATCATGAAAGTTTTGTTCATAATATTGGTGTTTTCCTTTCTGGGGGTTATTTTCATGTAATCCACTGGTTTATTATGGAGAAAATGTGGGGCTGCTATATTAATGAACAGATAAAACAGTTGAGTATGGCATTGAATTTGGGGAGCAACTAGTACTAGAAAAAGTGGAGTAGGAGTAAAAACTGAGGTGGACAATGTGTTATCTGATATTGAAGATTTTATTGTGGAACTGAGATACAATGCACTAAAGAGGTAAATTATTCTACTAATATTGTGCTATTACAACAGTATTTGTAGCATGGAATATTTCCACAAGGTTTGACTGCATCTGTGAAGCCTTATTTTGCATTCAGAGTTGATTTTGCAGATCTTAAACAATGGTGGAGCAGACTGTACTAAATTGCTCCCTTAAATTTGTTCAAATCTTGATTGGTAATAAAAGATAGGTTGAGTTACTAAATGCTAAAATTGGTAGCTTGTTTGAATGTAAGCTGAGTGTAACAGATATTTTGAGGGAACGTGCTGACCAACAAGTGGATGAAGTCTTTGTGGAGGTTAGAGCCCTGGAGGAACAGCTGACCCTTTATAAATCATGTAAACTGCAACAAGATCGATGGTGCTTTCAGCAAACTGACTGGTTCTCATGGGAGTGTACAGCACTTCGGAGATGTCAATGACCATCATCAGGAAGGGGTAAGGAGAGCACTGGATATGAATAGTATTATCTTCATTTGTTTGGGGTATGCCAACTACCAGGCCAGCAAAGGGACAGCAGAAAAGTCAGTCAAAACATGAGAAAGAGTGGTCACTGAATACTGCTACGTATGCAAAAGCTGTAACTGGACAAGAAGAAGGCACAGGGAGGAAAAAAATTTAGAAATTTCAAAAGGGATATAATAAGAAAAAATACTGGTGAATACAATGTTTCTTGTTCTTTTATTCATGACTCTATTTAAATCACTTGTCCTTTTAATGTTTTTGATTCAATTGTAGTATATGGTGATGTAAATATAAATGACCACATGTTTAATGTGTTAAGAAAAGGATTAAAGTTCATTCCTGTTTTGAGGATATTTCTTCCAGAAATATTGGTGGAGTTATGGATTTGTTTAGGTAAGTTACAATTTAAACATTTTTCTTCATTTGAGAAAAGACAGACATTGTCTAAATGAATATTTGTTATACAGTATTGTCAAAAGGTTAAATTTTAAGAGTCAGAATAAATTTTCTCCCATTTTATTAATAAAACAGCTTTAATTTTTCATGACTTACTTAGAGGAGATTATTACATATGTTAATAACACTTTGAAATATGTGATTAAGTTTAATCTTACTAAAGAAGTGTGGAAGGCTTTAAAAACTTTGGAAAAGGATAGATCTGTTGTAATAAAAAACAGCTGATAAAGGGGGACATATAGTGGTGATGGATGTTGATTTTTATAAGAAAATGTGTTTTAACTTATTGCATAATGAATTTGAATATCAATTACTAGAACACAATCTATTATAACAAATACAGTTGGGTATTGTGGCATTATTGGAAGATTTGGTTAATTATTTTCTGAAAGGTTTAACGATGCACTAGTCATGGACAGCCCCCGTATTCCCTTATTTTATGCCCTCCCCAAAGTTCACAAAAATATGGAGAACCCAATGGGGTGACCAAATGTATCTCAGGTGGGGCATCCCATGGAAAGGGTAAGGGAGATTTTGGATAAAATATTGCAACCTTATGTGATGCATCTTTCCTCACATGTTATGGATACACAGTATTTTCTTAAGGAAATTAAGTGTATAAAATGGCAGAAAGGGTATTTTTTTCCAACAGTTGATGTTAGTCTGTATACTACTATTGAACAAAGATATGGACTAGAGGCCATTGAACATTATTTAGTGAATTTTAATGAATTACAGAGTATTTTAAATATAGCTAGTTTTTATTTTGAATAATAATTGTTTTTCTTTTGATTGGTCTTTTTATAAGGGTACAGCTATGGGGACTAAGTTTACTCCCAGCTATGCTAATTTGTTTATGGGATGATTTGAGGAATTTTTTGTATAGTGATTCTTACTTTGTCAACAATGTAGTGTTTTGTAAATGCTACATTGATGAGTCATTCTTTTTTTATATAGCTCGGGACTCATAAGAACAGTTTGTTTGTTTTATGCAGGCTGTATAGAAGAACATTTTTGATTTATATTTTACTTATAACATACATGATAATACCATTCATTATTTGGATGTTGAGTTGTATATTGTTAATGATACAATACATTTGACATTATATAGAAAAGAAACGTTTGTGAATTCTTTTTTGTATGCATCTAGTGCACACCCTGGCCACTTGATAAGATCTCTTTCTTTTGGTGAAATCTATAGGGCTAGAACTTTATGTTCAGATGAGATTAATTTCCAGACAGTAGCTGTGGATATAGTTGATAGATTATTATCTAGGGGTTATAATTTCAATCTTCTCATCACCACGTGGCAGAAGGTTGTAGATGGAGATAACCAATTTACTTAGAAATATAAACATGGTGAAAAGGTGTTTGGGAATTATAAAGAGGAATGGGAAGATATATATTTTATGACTTTTTATGCTCCATTTGTTGAAGGTGTATCACATATCTAGAGGAAACGTTAGTTTATTATTACATCTGATGTGATATATAAGAATTTGAAATTTAATATTTCACACAGATATTCACCTAGCATAGCAAGTAGAGTTGTACACACACATATGGATAGTGAGGTTTTGGAGTCTCAGTATAAGGGATGCACTACTTGTAGTTACATTGATTACGGAACTACACAAATCATTCTTGGGAAGGTGTTCAAAGTTCCAGGAGCATTTAATTGCTATCAAAAATGGTGATTTATGGCTTACTTTGCCCCTGTAATAAGTTTTACATTTGTAAGATCATACGTCAACTTATGATGAGGATACATGTACACATCAAAGATGTTAAAAATAATTCTCCTACCAGCCCTGTAATGTCACAGTTTTTTTCAAATATCATAATAGTGATTCAAATTTATTGATGTTCTTTATAATGTATGTGTTGACATGTTCTGATTTATATTTAGATCCTTCTGATATGTTATTACAGGAGGAGGCTTGATTTATTTTCACTTATGATATTTTGCAAACATATGGCCTTAATAAAGAATTACTTATGAAATATTTAATGTAACAGCTTTGGAAGTATCTTGGAACCTCATTTCATAGAAGTAAAATTGATGAACTATTTAAGTGCTTTGCTGTGTTTAAAACTTTAGAAGCTTGAAGGTTTATGCCAAGGCATTAGTTAATTTGTGCTTTTGTATACATTGTTCCTGGTTTCTAACAAAGTTGCATTTTTGTGCCAAATGACATTTTTCTAAATTTTGGAGTTTGGAAGAGTTTATATTTGGCGACAGTCATTAAAGTTTTGTTCGTAATATTGGTTTTTTTTTCATTTTTGGGGGGTATTTTCATGTAATCCACTAGTTTATTATGGAGAAAATGTAGGGCTACTATAGTAACAAATGGATAAAACATTTGAGTATAGCATTGAATTTGGAGAGCAACTAACACTAGAAATAGTGGAGTAGGAGTGAAAACTGAGGTGAATGATGTGTTATCTAATACTGAAGATTTTATTATGAATTTGAGATACAATGCACTAAAAAGGTAAATTATTCTACTAATATTGTGCTATTACAACAGTATTTGTTGCAAACAATAGTTCACAAGGTTTGTGTCTGTGAAGCCTTCTTTTGTATTCAGAGCTGATTTTTCAGATCTTAAACTATGCTGGAGCAGACTGCATTAAATTGCTCCCTTGAATTTGTTCAAATCTTGATTGGTGATAGAAGACAGGTTGAGTTACTAAATGCTAAAATTGGCAGCTTGTTTGAATGCAAGCTGAGTATAACAGATATTTTGAGAAGGCGTATCGACCATCAAGTGGATGAAGACTTTGTGGAGGTTAGAGCCGTGGAGGAGGAGCTAACCCTTTATAAATTATGTAAGCTGCAACAAAATCAATGGTGCTTTCAGCAAACTGATTGGTTCTCATGGGAGTGTACAGCACTTTGGAGATGTCAATGATGATCATCAGGAAGGGGTAAGGAGATCACTGGAAATGAATGGTATTATCTTCATTCCTTTGGGGTATGCCAACTACAAGGCCAGCAAAGGGACAGCAAAAAAGTCAGTCAAGACATGAGAAAGGGTGGTCACTGAATACTGTTACGTATGCAAATGCTGTAACCAGAGAAGAAGAAGGCACAGAGAGGAAAAACTTTCAGAATTTTTGAAAGGGACATAATAATTGCTCACTGTAACCCAAACTGCCTTCTCACCAACTGAAAACTGTAGGCACCAAAACCACCTCTCTCTCAATGCAAATAAATCAAAGATTCTACTATTCCCTCCCACAAAGACCCCCTCCTATGATAAAAACCACTTTGAATCTATAGTCAAACCAATTCACCTATAGATGTGGTCCCCTCTTCCAAACATCTTGGCATTACTGTAGATGAACACCTCAAGTTTGATATTCATATTCAACAAAATATTAAGAAAACCTACCAAAAGCTAGGTATGCTGTATAGGAAGAATCGCTTTCTCTCCAACTCTACCAGGCAAACTCTGGCCTCGACTTATCTTCTTCCTTCCTTATTATATGGAGCCCCTCTCCTAACCAACCTGTCCTCCTCTATCACCTCTAAACTAGAAAACTGCTACAATAAAATCTCTAAATTTCCCTCTAAATCTAAAAATACCATCCATCACTGCCTAACCCTACAATCCCTGAATTGGCTTGAACTCCCAAACTACCTAGACTATCTCCAACTCACTACTGCATATAGACTCATATTTCACCCAACAAAATGTCCCGCTCTAACTAACACCCTTCCCCCTTATACACCCAACAGAGCTCTCAGATCTGAAAATCAGAACTTAATTACTATCCATAAACCTAAACGTCCTGCTGGCCAACTTCTATTTTTCTCGCTAGGCAAAAAATGGAATTCCCTTCCCTCCACACTAAGAACCATACCAAACTCAAAAAACTTCAAAACCCAGCTATTCAAACACCTGTCCACTAAATAGAAATGTACCTGCCTTCACTCAACCTAATCAAAGGCAGTTCTCTCTCTGGTTCCCAAGCTCTACAACTCTCATAGTTATCTTCCTATGAGCCTATCTAAGCTCTCAACAATTTCTATAGCTTCTCTCTAAGCTCTCAACAACTCCTACAGCTACCCTCACATAGCCCAACCTTGTAAATATTGTAAATAGCATTCTACTGTTGATGTGTGTATGTAAAGTGTATTTACATTTTCTTAAAAGGTTTGTATGTAAACTGTTTCCACACCTAACACATATCTGTTTTCCTCTAATGAAACCGTATGATCCCTACAGTCAAGCTTGATGAATTTGTTAACTATGCATGATACTGAATGCATTTATGAGTAACTATTCTACATAATATTATCTTTAATATTAACTATCAGTTGTATCTAAATTGTATAATGCATCTTGGAGCTTTTCTCCCCGGGCCTCCACTGAAAATGGGTCAATTCGTCCCAGTGGACTTCCCCCGGTAATAAAACTGCAAATAAATAAATAAGAAAAAAAATACTGGTGGATACAATGTTTCTTATTCTTTTATTCATGACTCTATTTACATCACTTGTCCTTTTAATGTTTTTGATTCAATTGTAGTATATGGTGATGTAAATATAAATGACCACATGTTTAATGTGTTAAGAAAAGGATTAAAGTTTATTCCTGTTTCTAGAATATTTCTTCCAGAAATATTGGTGGACTTATGGCTTTTTTCGGCAAGTTACAATTGAAGCATTTTTTTTTTAATTTGAGAAAAGACAAACAATGGCTAAATTAATTTTTGTTATACAGTATTATCACAAGGTTAATTTTAAGATTCAGAATACATTTTCTCCCCTTTTATTAATCAAACAGCTTTAGTTTTTCATGACTTACTTAGAGGAGATTATTACATAGTTAATAACACTGTGAAATATGTGATTAAGTTTAATCTTACTAAAGAGGAGTGGAAGGCTTTAAAAACTTTGGAAAGGAATAGATCTGTTGTAATAAAACCAGCTGATAAAGGGGGAAATATAGTGGTGATGAATGTTGATTTTTATAAGAAAATGTGTTTTAACTTATTGCATAATGAATCTGAATATCAGTTACTAGAACACAATCTATTATAACAAATACAGTCGGGTATTGTGACATTATTGGAAGAGTTGGTTAATAGGGACATATTTTCTGAAAGGTTAAAATATGTACTAGCCATGGTGAGCCCCCATATTCCCTTATATTATGCCATCCCGAAAGTTCACAAAAATATGGAGTACCCAATAGGGTGACCAAATGTATCTCAGGTAGGGCGTCCCATACAGAGGGTAGGGGAGATTCTGGATAAAATATTGCAACCTTATGTGATGCATCTTTCCTCACATGTTAGGGATACACAGTATTTCCTTACAAAAATTAAGTGTATCAAATGGCGGAAAGGGTATTTTTTTGGCAAAGGTTGATGTTAGTAGTCTGTATACTACTATTGAACATAGATATGGACTAGAGGCCATTGAACATTATTTAGTGAATGTTAATGGATTACAGAGTATTTTAAATATAGCTAGTTTTTTATTTTGAATAATAATTATTTTCCTTTTGATTGGTCTTTTTATAAGGGTACGGCTATGGGGGCTAAGTTTACTCCCAGCTGTGCTAATTTGTTTATGGAATGATTTGAGGAAATTTTTTGTATAGTGATTCTTACTTTGTCAACAATGTAGTGTTTTTCAAAATGCTACATTGATGATTTATTTTTATAGCTGAGGGCTCACAGGAACAGTATGTTGGTTTTATGCATCCTATACAGAAGAACACATTTGGTTTTTATTTTACTTATAACATGCAAGATAATACCATTCATTATTTGGATGTCGAATTGCATATTGTTAATGATACAATACATCTGACATTATAGAAAAGAAATGTTTGTGAATTCTTTTTTGTATGCATCTAGTGCACAACCTCATCAATTGATAAGATCTCTTCCCTATGGTGAACTCTATAGGGCTAGAACTTTATGTTCAGTTGAGATTAAGTTCCAGACAGCAGCTGTGGATATAGTTGATAGATTATTATCTAGGAGTTAGAATTTCAATCTTCTCATCACCACATGGCAGAGGGTTGTAGATGAAGATAACCAATTTACTCAAAAATATAAATATGGTGAAAAGGTGTTTGGGAATTATAAAGGGGAATAGGAAAATTTATATTTTGTGACTTATGCTCCATTTGTTGAAGGTGTATCACATATCTTGAGGAAACATTAGTATATTATTACAGCGGATGTGATATATATAACAATTTGAAATTAAATATTTCACACAGATATTCACCTAGCATAGCAAGTAGAGTTGTACATACACATATGGGTAGTGAGGTTTTGGAGTCTCAGTGTAAGGGATGCACTACTTGTAGTTACATTGATTACGGAACTACACAAATCATTTATGGGAAGCTGTTCAAAGTTCCAGGAGTATTTAATTGCTATAAAAATGGTGATTTATGGGTTACTTTGCCCCTGTAATAAGTTTTACATTTGTAAGATCATACATCAACTTATGATGAGGATACATGTACACATCCAAGATATCTATGTTAATCAAATTGTTAATTGCTATGTAAACCAATGTAACTACTGTCTGTATATTTTAACTGTGGAGCTTTTCTACCCGGGCCTCCACTGAAAATGGACCTACGTCCAGTCGGACACTCCTGGTCAACAAATGTAAATAAATATATAAAATAAATAAATAAATGTCAAAAATAATTCTCCTACAAGCCTTGTAATGTCACATTTTTTTCAAATATCATAATAGTGATTCGAATTTATTGATGTTCTTTATAATGTATGTGTTGACATGTTCTGATTTATATTTAGATCCTTCTGATATGTTATTACAGAAGGAGGCTTGGTTTATTTTCACTTATGATACTTTTTAATATAACAGCTTTAGAAGTATCTTGGAACCTCATTTCATAGAAGACAGGATACATGTATTTTTGTATTCAACTGGCTTATTGTTACTAATATTATTGTTATAATTATTGTTATTCTATGAACTCATTTTTTCAATTGAATTATTTTTGCTTTATGTTTTCATTTAAATTCATATGCATTCTGGTACATTCTATTCTTCTCTCGTTCTATTTAGCAATACTCTAATTGATGAACTATTTAAGTGCTTTACTGTGTTTAAAACTTTTGAACCTTTAAGGTGTATGCTGAGGCGCTAGTACATTTTTGTTTTTTATACATTCTTCCTGGTTTATAATAAAGTCGCCTTTTTTGTGCCAAAGGATATTATAGCAGTGATTTGATTTGACAAAGGAGGATGGGCTGATGGAAGGTGAATAGCTGAATGATGAATATCTGCGTTTTGCTGTAATTTTGCAGTGTGTTTTTGTGTAAAAAAAAAGCTTTTATTTTCAGTTGCTTTTTATTATTATTATTGTACTTGTTGCGCCCTTAGTCTTACACCGTCACCTGGGTCAGTGGGAGGAAACCTATTAGGTTTATGTGACGTTTCAAGATATGTCAGTTGGTCTTAGATTCACTTGTGTATTAGAATTTAATAGCTTGCTTGCATGTGGTGTGTCTTACCTTGTATTAATCTAGGCAGAGTGAGTGGTTACTTAGGCTAAGTTATATTTTGTCTTAGCAGATTCCCTCTGTGTCCCACACAGAGATAAGAAAAAGACTTCTGCTAACAGGCAACAGTACTTCATTAATCCTGGCTGCTGCAGCGTGATCAATATTGAAGGTGCAGTTTGGTTGGACTTAGATTCGCTTGTGTATTAGGCAGTTACAGTAAGTGAGTGCAGATCTCCATGAGTCACTTGTGTATTAATCTGGCAGCTAACAGCTCATAGATTCCTCTGTGACCGACTGGTTATATTTGGTGGTATCTCATTATACTATGAGATTCCTGTCTTAGCAAAGATTGTGACTGAAGAGTGTGTGATGCAGCTCAGACATTATATTAATCTAGGCAGATAACAGCTCACATATTCCTATTTAGTATCTCATTATACTTGTCTTATAGCCCCTGCAGCTCAGGGATTGACAGGAGGTGTGTGTGTAAGTAGACTTTTATGATGGAAATGTTCTGAATTGGGCAGTTGTTTTATTACTGGTTCATGCATTTTGTTTCATTGCCTACTGAAAAAATGTTCAAACAAATTTAAAATGTGCTCTAACAAGTGTGCTGTATTATACAAGGAATATAATTTACTAAAGCCATGTATGTTTCTTGTTTTGTGTGCAAGGGCCAGTGATTTGAAAACAACCCAAAAGGTAATCTTTAACCACCACTGGCCACTGTGGCCAGATGTAATTTCTTTGGATGTGGTGCATGTTTCAATGCTATTTTAATGAATGTGAGTTTCAAGGGTAGAGAAGTTTTAATGTCAAATCTATTTTCATTGTGAGACAGTTTAACAGGTGTCTATTGGTGTTTGTCCATTGTGCTGTAAAGTGTAAAAATTAAAACCCAAATCATTGTAGAAGTAAAGCAGTGTGCACACATTAGTGTTTATAGTAAATGGGGCAAAATAGCCAGGTAAAGGGACACTGGGAATGGCTGCAGGGTGACTCTGGTGCCATATTTTGTTTGCCTGTTCTTCAATTTGCACGAAAGTTGGTATCCCACAATTCCATGGGAGTGGGCGGGGTTACATAATTATGTATGCAAATGTTATGTTAAACAGCGTACAGATTTGTACCTATTTTTCATGGGCCTTGTCCAGATTTTTGATGTTTCAAGGTTGAGAGGTATGGTTGTAATATCTTCTGAAAATGTATCACAGCCTTTCTGTCTGTGCTGGTCTTCAATGAAACTCACTTCAGGTGCTGTAGTATTTAGTCATATTCTCTCCCCTAAAAGTCACATATCATATTGGCAGCTTTCAAGTGGATTTATTCTAGCAGCTTCATGATCTCCTTCTATAAGTTCTGTCTATACATATTACTGAATGCATAGTCAGAAAAGGGCCTGATATGGTGGGAGTATTAGTTAACTGCTTCTCTGCCTAAAGGACCTGAAGCAGGAATTGGACCTGGCTCTTAGCATGAATTTTAAAACCTGTACTTTCTGCCTGTCTGACTTCTGCGTAAGATCAAATGATGGTACTTCTAGTCAGGCTTTCCTTTTGCACTATCAACCTCCACGTATGTGGGGTGAGGTTACATCCAGCTTTTTTTGCTGGCCTGAAACATTGTCACTTGTGACTCATCATGATTGTTTCATATCTTCCCTTGCAAAACAGACAGTGTTTTTTTTTTGATGGTCAGGAATGCAATCTGTCATCAGAAGGCAGACTTTATAGGGCTTGAAAATTGGAACTCTCCAGTGATCTAAGTTAAGATGAAATCCAGATGGTATGAACAGCTAGAATTATCTGTTGTTCTTGGGTGGGGGATGTGCCTGCATAGTCTAAATAGTGTGTGCTTGACTCTGAGCATAGGTGCTTAAATCACAAAAGAGATGGACAGAAAGATGACCTAGACAGATGTAACTTAGTGTTATACCTGAGCCCTTAAAATAAGATCTATATGTACACATAGCAGTAGAGACCGACGACATCAGCACTAATGTTGTTTAGGAAAAACTTTAAGAGTGAACTGTTGAATTTTGAAATGCTATGCAAAAAAAGTGAAAGGACCAAATGTATTATATGATAATTATAGAGATTAATAAAGGGAAGGATCACTGTAATAGAGGTATCCAGGAATCGAGAAAGGAAATTGTGGACTCTTGAGGAAAAGGCTAAGGATAAAGGTTAAAGTATATGGAGAAAAAAGTATTGCAATAAGAAGTAAGGAAGATTTTTGGGTACTTACGTATTATCGAAACCAGATTTTTGTGGCAATGCTGGTTGTTTCTGTTTAGGTTAAGTAGTAGCAGTACAGTGCTATGAAGGTTAGACACATGTCTTCTGTAATGTTTTAGTAGTTTTATGAAAGTTTATCATTGAAATGGCTGAAAAAACTGAAGTCGGAAAAGTAAGGTTTGAAAAATAGGTTTCCCCTTTACCGCCAGCATCTCATGTCAGTTTAAGCAAGTCCCATTCCACTTTCAAGGCATTCCTTTGACATGCTGTCGGTGAAGGAAAGAGATCTGTTTTCAAAACCTTTACTGTTCTTTTCACAGCCGATTCAATGGTAAACCTACCCTAAGATTACAAAAACACTACAGAAAATAATAGCAAGCACCTAATCTGCTGTTTAAACTCCGCTTGTGCGCAATATCTTCTGCTTAACTGCCACACTCCTTTCAGAACCAACAGACATACACACGTAACCACTGCGATCACAGAAATCAAGAGGCTTGACGTGTTTAAAGGACGCTTCCCACAAATCTTAAAAATTATAAGTCCTAACATTTTTTAAAACCACCACCAATATCCCGGCAGACTTTCTGACAGTGTACCCTTCCATATTACACTTCAGTGATGCCGTTTCAGTAGAAATTAACAAAGTTAAAAGACGACACACAATCTGGTTGCGATAATACGTAAGTACCGATTTTTATATAATTAAGAAGAAGGTTAATAAGTCCATTAATATATAAGAAGATTAAGTTAATCACTCAAGTAGGAAAAGTGATAAAGGAAGTAGATACATATTTTGAAAAAAATGTTTGAAACTGAGGGTCATGTTTAGCTGGAGCACAAAGAAGAGCAGACTAGAGCTGAATTGACATTGGTATATAAATTTAACTTCAACTGTGATAAGTTTTTTTGCAGTATTTTTTCTTAGTAAATTACACTTTTTAAATGACTTTTCCACAACTTGGTATGTTTATAGATTAGAATTGTTGGTTTACTTTACTGCTACTCATAACTGTTAATCTGCAATTTGTATTAGGGCATTTTGCAGACTACTTATTCATTAAAGAGTTAGATTTGTATACTGCAAGTTTAATCTCTGACATATAAATGATACACATTTGAAACATTTCAAGGCATATCATTTATGATATTCATTTTCTCCTTAATTATTGAAGCAATCACATATTAAGATCTTATTGATTTTAAGTTTAATTTGAGAAATTACAACTTGTTTAGAGTTCTTGGTGTACAGTTCATATGCAAGTGTTTTACAATAGTTCATTGAACAAAAAGTTAGATGGCCACCTATTGGAATTTCAAGACATTATATAGAGTCCCGAAACCATAAAAATTTAAATGTGATTCTCCAAATTATAGGAGTGAAATGTGAAACTTGCTGTTATAAATAAAAACATTTTTATAGTAGAGGAAACCCCAATGCACCTCCTGATGTGGAAAATGTACGTTCAGACCTTTGCTGCTTACATATACAAATTCCAAGATCACCATACCTTAGCAAAGGGGAGATGCAGCGGATTCAGACATACTATATACTTCCTTCATGCCACTTAATGTTTTACTGTTTTGGGACATGCACTATTGGGTCTTGAGCATAGAATGAGAAACTGAGTTAGATTTGTAGATCTTCTAAATGTATTTGCAAATTTATAGTTATTATACAACATTTGGAAAGATAAGACATATTATTCAAGTCTGTTATTAGTCCATGTATCCTTTTTAAAGTGTATGCATATATCGCACACACATACTCATAAGCATTCATTTTACATTTGCTTAATTCACGTAGCTAGGCTAAGGCAAAAATAACCTTATTCTATGTGTCTCTGGTATCTGAACAGAGCTAGGTATGAACTACTTTTCTGTTTCCAAAATGTTGATGAACTTGCCTCATTAGAAAGAGATGCAGATGCATATTTTTAACTGTCACTGGACAAGGTGTTTTAAGGTAGATGAGGCAATTAGTGTCCTGTTCAGTTAGCTGATCTTTAATTTGTCACTTGTTTACCATTTATTTACCAGGTCAAAGATATAACTTGAATTAGAAAAGGTCTTTCTAGCGGCAAAAAGATTTACATATTTATTTATTTATTTATTTATTTATTTATTTATTTATTTATCATTTGTTAACTGGGTTAGTCCAACTGAGCCAGTGGCCCATTTTTAGTGGAGACCTGAGGAGAAAAGCTCCAGATAGTTACTACAAAGTTACAAAAAAGAAAAACATCTGACAATGAAGTTTTATGCAAACATTACAATAATGTGCTTTACATGAAAAAATTAGAAATTTACAAAAGGCCTGACAATGAAGTTCACATAAACATTACAATAATATACATAACATGCAGTACAAAAGTTAGAAATTTTGGTAATTAACGTATTATCGCAACCAGATTTTCGTGGTTGGGAATAGCGCCTACCTGCACACAAATGAGTGGTTGGAAGATTTCTAACTGCTAATCATAGCCCTTACTACTTTCCAAAAAGTTTACGTGACTTTAAGGAACAGGAACAATTTAAGAAATCCTCTTCCTGTTTCGCAAGCATTACAGATGCACCCATGAGTTGTTATGGCTGGTGTCGTACTGTGTGTTGGAATATTTTCACATTGGGCAACGAATCCTTCACAGAAGGAAAGCACAGAGATGCTATGTTTGCTTTTGGTAAACTTGGTCCTTGTAACCAATGTTTTAATTAATCTTTTAAGACCCATTGCATTGTTAATGATTTGACATTATGAGGGTGGATATTTAGCACTTCACTGTTTCTGAAGAGTCTTTTCAGAAAACCGATTCCTGTCCCATTTTCCTTGTCTACACAAATGTTTCCAACTGTAAAGAAACAGTATGGACTTCTTACTGAATATAGTATTGTATACCAACACAAATGCCAATGAAATTATATATGGTTTTCAACCGACTTTCGGCCATCACAAATGCAGGCATTATGTTTTAAGGTTTCAGCAATTAACTTGAGTAATGACATGCTGCTAATTTGGCATAAGACATTAAGTGAAGTTACCCAACATATACTTGCTCCGTTTCACTAGAAATGTTTACATAGCCACAGAACTCCATCAGTAAAAATTGGGGAACTTATGCATTATCGTTTTGTTTCACAAGCACCATCATACAAAAAGAAATGTGGGGTTTTCTCACTCCATTTCACTGTAACATGAACTAGTTTTCCTGTAATTTTAGTAATGATAGTCACTATTCCCTGCACACTTTCTTCCACAGACTGTAAATAATGCAACTGACAGTACAATAGCAGGCATGACAACTCAAGCATGTGTCTGTAATGGACGCAAAAAAGGAAGATGATTTCTGAACTTGTTTCGGTTTGTAAAAGTTATGTTTCGGTTTGTAAAAGTTATGTACAGTTTTTGGCCACTTCTAAGGACTTACAATAACACTTTGAAGTGTTTAATGCACTCTCTTTTGTGGAGGTATGCGCATTTCGCAACCGCAAAAATCTGGTTGCGATAATACGTAAGTACCGAAATTTTTTTAATCAACAAAAAGAGAAAGAGATGTAAATGAGATAGGACACTTGCAATAGGCTGGTGTTAAAAGCGTGAGAGTTAGGAAGGTGGTAAGGTGGGATTTAAGTGTGATCATTGCAGTGACAGGTGCTGGCATTTAGCAGAAAAGTTTTAAGTTCAGATTTAAAGAGATTTCTGTTAGAAATGATTCGGATATTAATAGGGAGTTTGTTCCATGCATGGGAAATACTGCATTTATAAAGAAGTTTACCAATGTTTTTGTTTGGTTTATAGGTGTCCAGAAGGAACTGGCCAGAGCTGCAGAGTTCTGGAGGGGTATAATGCGATATTAGTGAGAATAAAGAAGGACGGGAAAGAAAGAGCAGCGTATAAGTCATTTGCAGCTGGGAGTTAAGCAGGTGCTGGGGGAAGTCAAGCCACTGGAGTAGTTTTATTGCATGGCAGTGATAGGATTTGTAGGGGTGATTGCTAGCAAATCTTGCAACACTATAGAGTGATTGACAGAGTTTAGCCAAACAGGTAGATTATAGTTGTTAAAAAGATGGGGAAGGCATAAAGTAGACATGGAAGGAGGAAGGCCTGAGCTAGTTTCTGCCTTGAGTCAGGGGCTGGGTATTTTTTGTGTCTGTAGAGTAGGCCAAGTTTGTGATTGGTCTTTTTGATACAATGCTGAATATGGGTATCAAATTTTAATTGTTCATCGATAATAACACCAAGAAGTTTAGTATGTGTGTCAGGTTGCATGATGGTATTGTTGAAAGAAGAAATGGTGAAGGTTCTTTTGAGGTTAGAGAGGGTTTTTGGAAAAAAGAGTAGTAGCTTTGTTTTTTGGGAATTTAGAATTAGTTGGTTGTCAGTTAGCGATTTTCCTATAGATAGGAAGCTATGTGGAGTGATAGAGAGGAGGTTAGAGAAACTGTCAGAACAGGTAATAAGGGTAGAGTCGTCCACATATTATTGTGCCAGGGAGGATGCTGTACAAGAAGTATGGAGTTGGTTTGTGCAAATATTAAAGAGTAAAGAAATAAAATATTTAGAAAAAAAAATATATATATATATATATATATATATATATATATATATATATATATATATACACACACAAACACACACAGACACACACACACACACATATATATATATATATATACGCATATATATAATATATATTTATATATGTGTGTGTGTGTGTGTGTGTGTGTATATATATATATATATATATATATATATATATATATATATATAAAATTACATACATATACAAATAAAATTAATAATACAAGAATGGGACAGATGTGAGAAGCAGATATTGACAATATTCAGTCATTTATTAAAGGCTGTTAAACTTTTTGACATAATACTAAGAGATCTTAAGAGTTCCTGTTAAATTAAATGTTATGTACACTGATGAAATGTAACCAAAGAGTGGAGCCAAGTTTTACAAGTTGCATCTTCCATACCTGTAGAGGTCCTTATTGACTTTTATGACACAAATATTACTAAGTCACAAATACTTTGGCTGAATTTGTTAACAGTAGTGATTATTCCACTTTTTTGGAACAATTTATGTGCAACACACCATCTTTAGAAAATGATCTACAAAAAAATCAAAAATATAAAACAGGTTTGAATTACTAAAAATGTAATGTTTTTACTATGAATTGATGAGTTATACATAGCCACAGCACTGTACCAGTAAAAACCGAATGAGCTTGCATATTACAAAGAACTTCTGATAAAATACCAAAGGGTAACTGGTCCATTAGTGTATCAATGCCCCCATCATGTCTTGTGCCATCATTTCAATAGAACTTGTTACTTGCCTTCCTATGTGAAAGTAGAGGATGGGAGAGATACACAGTGCCAGTAGAATGCCATTATGTTAACAGATGAAGAAGGCAGACGTGAACAACACACCACAGAGAGTCCTGCTGTTCCAGACCCATTGTGTGAGACTGTACATCATAAGAAAGGAAAACCCATGTTATTAACAGAGGACTATCACTACTACAGGGAATGTCACAAAAATGGCCAGTCATATTGGACTTGTGTGGCTAAAAGGACCATACACTGTATAGGTTGTGCTATGTGGAAGAAGGATACCCAGACAGTTCCAAAAGTAGTAGGAACAATGGGTCTCATAAAAAAGAATTTACAGTCATATTTAGATCTGCTACCAAAATATGTAACTTTATTTATTTTATTTTACATTTGTTAACTGGAAAAGTCCAACTGGATCCATATCCATTTTCAGTGGAGGCCCGGGGAGAAAAGCTCCAGAAATACAGTATATATCAAACAATTACAATTAATAAGCATAATACTAACAGCTCAAATAATAAAGAATATTTACAAAGATAACAAGAGAAAAAATTGCATTAACTTAGGAAGTAAGGAAAAGGAAGTAGTATACTATGTAGGTAGCGATGTCAGCAGAACTGAGGAGAGAAAAGAAAAAGAAAAAATATATATATAAGCAAGGAGCTGCTTAGAGAGGCATGCTGAGGGAGATTAACTCCATATGAACTGCAGAAAGAGTTCATTCTGGGTACATTGTGGGTTCTGCAAAGAGCACTTTGGCTGAACTTGGGATTTTGACATAAGTCCTTTGGAAGATGCAAGCTCATTTAAATATAGGCAACAGTTTTTGCCGTTACAATGCTGCTGCTATGTACTACTCATTGAGTCATAGTAAAAACCATTAACTTTGATAGCTACTAGTGAGGAATTAGTAAAGAGCATGGGGCATCAATACACACTCTTCTGGAGGAAGTATCTGCTGCCAGTTTGATACTGGCAATTCATCAGGAAGCAAAAAGCACTTGTGAAACACCAGCACGAATCACTGAGAAATGTGCACAAACTGCAGATGACAAAGCAGTACAGCAGCTGCCACATAAACAGGCTCTCTAGCAACTTATTCAGCATAGCAGGCATAAAGGTACGTCAGTTATTATCAGATACATTAGCAGTCTGCAAGATATCACACCTGAGGATGGTCCTCTGAAAGTTGGCACGTTTCTGGTGAAGTGCATTAAGGGTGAAATGTACAGACTTTGCTTGTTGTCTGCTTAAAGGAATATTAGGTGCCCAGGTAAAAGTTTACATTGGATTATGGATGAAGCATTCTCCACATGCACTGCTGTGTTTAGACAGCTTTACATCATACATGGACAGATTGGCAATAGAGACAGCATGAGATTTTGGACCCCTTGTATTTTGTCTCATGTCCTCTAAATGTCAGGTTGCATATGATCACCTCTTTAATGACATCATTGGATTGGTAGAGAGCTTTAGCATTGGCCTTCATCTACAGCGTGTTATCATGGGTTTTGACAGGATAGCAGTAAAAGCAGTGAGGAAGGTTTCCCAATGAGGCACATCGACATGGATGCCTTTTTCATCTAGGTCAAGGTCAAATTATATGGTGGCAGGTATAGCAAATGGATCTTTGTCTGAAGTATGCCTGTGTGCCCCCTTTCAGGTGTAAGTAAAAGAATTACTAGCCTTGGCTTTCTTACCTCTGGAGATAACCCTGAGAATCATGATGCACTCTGTGAGCACTGTTTATGTGAGGCAGTCCCTCCTCATGGAATGGTTTCATGAAAATCATGTGCATGGATGTCCATGTCAGTATGATACACGTACTACATGCTCAATAGGTTCACCGCATTTTCCACACTACCTTCTGGTTTGTGCAAGAACTAACTGCTGCTGCACTTCCATACACACAGTATAATGTGGAAGGCTGTCACAGGTGCCAAAAGTCCATGTGTCAATCACATCACGTGTATCTGCATGAACTTCTAAATGTCACCACCTATGAGGGGGCCATGCAGACAACTGGCTTGTCAAAATCCCCCAAGCGGTGCCAGTGAATCAAACTTAGTGATGGCCTAGTTGTGTCAGTAGCACAGCGGATAACGTACATCAGGGCCATTGCTCATCATTTTCGACTGTGATCCCCATGCCAGGGGGGTACATGTATTGTGGGTATGGGGATACAGTTGCTGTTTGATCAGGTTTATTTGGGGACTGGGTGCACAAGGTTTGCAATGGATACGTGACCACTATGTTAGTATGTGGCAATGGACTGTTATATGTATGTGGCACTCAGCAAATATAGCTATTCTGCTCCCTAACTGTCATGTGTCTGTTTTCCATGTGTATACTGACAACACTGTGGGCTACTCTGAGGTACTGCTGTACCAGTCTCTGTTTGCATTATAAGCTATGTGTTTCAGGTAGCCCATACAGTGAACACCGTTTGCACTGGTGTACAAGTACATTTTACTGCAGATGAATATTTTTTCTGTGTTTTCTATCTCATGCCTGATGTGACTTTAGTACTACAGAAAACAATATGGTCACATCTTTGTGTGATGTTGTGCACTACTAGGAGTCAATGATGGTTCCTGTCTGTGGCCATAATATCCTGTGCCTATGTACTTACTGTTACCTGTGAACATGACACAGTTTAATGCTTCTTGGTGGACAGTGGCTGGACCATACATATTCTACTTAAGTTTCTCCTGAAAATAAGTCACTTAACTACTGGGACCAACACAAACAACAAAGGATAAATAAACAAACATATGGACTGTGCTTTATGTTATTGCATTGAAACACATATTTCCATTGGCGATATTTAGTTTTTAGGACATGTGTCTACTTCATATACTGGCATGGGTAGACTATCCTTCAGAAAGTACATATCTGGTTATAAACCAAAAGTGCACAGTCACAAAAAACAAATAAAATAAAAAACTTCTACCATGACTGAAATAAAGACAGGAATTTAGGGTAAATCTTCTTTAATCACCGCTTTCATCATCAAGACATCATCAGAAATAAAAAAAACTGCATTTATAACACTGCTGAAATACTCTCAACATAATTGAATAACACTCCATTCAATTAATGCAATAAAACAATTAACTAATCAACTTTTAAAGACAACTACACATTCAATTCTTCACATATACTCTTCTGTCTTTTAAAAAGCATTTAATATTTATTACATCATTTAATCCTGGCATTCTATCTGCTTTCAGATTTATCTGCCATTGGGTCTCCCTTTGTTCTAAATAGTTTTTGAAACTGCCCCCTCTCAAACTTAATGTTCCATGTTCCAAAACAGAAAATAACATTTTTTTTAAACCTTTGCATTCAATACTATATCTGTATAAAGCATTTTTACTATCTTTCTTTTTCATGTCATACATATGCTCTCTTATCCTGATATACAGATGTCTAGTGGTCATGCCTACATAAAATCTTTGGCAGTGACTACAAATTGCTATATAAACCACTCCCTGACTTTTACAAGTAAAAAATCATTTGACAGGAATAGTATGGGCAATATGGGGCAATTCAATGTAAGGCCCTTCTAAGATGCATCTACACATATTACAAGCATGACACTTGTACATGCCTATCCTACTATTTGTTACTGATGCCTTGTTTATATTAAATGAATCTCTACCTTTTTCAAATAACATCTTTAAATTGTGTTCATTTCAGTACACAAATTTTGGCTTTGATCCAACAGCTTTTAATAAATCATGGTTCCCTTCTAGTTTTTTTCAACCACATTACGAACAATGCCCCCATCAACAGTCATGGACATGTCTAAACATAAATGTCTATTTTCTGAATCTACTGTACTTCCGATCTTAGGGCCTGTTATAAGTGCTTGTTTTAAAATGGGCAGATACCAAACTTTTCTCCTGTCCATAACATATTTCATTTGTTCATCTAATAAACTTTCATCATATCCACGGTCTAAAACCATTTTTTGATAAATAAAAATTCTTCTTCCAAAGAATAATTTTCACTAGTCATTCTATTTGCTCTTATAAACTGTCCTTTGGGAATGTTATTTTTAATGGACCTAGGATGTTGAATTGAATAGTGTAAATAACTATTCATGAAAGTAGTTTTCCTGTGGATATGACAAACAAATGTATTCATTACAATATCCCATTTTAAATTAACATCCAAATAATTTATGGGCATGACAACTTCTCCGATGGTAAATTTCAAAAATGCAAAAGATGCATTTAACTGATCAACAAAGCACATGACTTGTTCTGACCCTCCTTCCATGATAAATACCAAGTCATCAATAAATCACTTGTAGAATAGAACATGAAAAGTGTCTACAAATCTTTTAAAACATGATGTTCCCACCATCCCACAACTACATTAGCAAAAGATGGAGCTGCTGGGGAGCCCATGGCAATAACTTGAACTTGTTTATAATACTTGTGGTTGAATAAAAAATAATGGTTATTCAAAATTATGTCTAACAATTCACAATAAAAATTAATGACAGTACTAATATTTCTGGTGAAATGGCTTAAATAGGCTCTTACATACTCTATACTTGAATCATGTGGTATACAAGTATACAATGACACCACATCCAACGTAAACATAATATGTTTGTTGGAATCAAATGTCACAATATTACTAAACATTCTTATATTTTCTAAATAATTCCAGGAGTCCTTCAAAAAGGAATCCATACTTGAAACAATAGGTTTTAAAAAGGTGTCTACAATGATAGAAATGCCCTCTGTCACATAATTAGGGGCCGAAATGATAGGCCTGAATGGGGGGGGGGGGTCTGATAAGCTTTTATGAGCTTTCGGAATACCAAACAAACACCAATTTTGGGATTTTCAATATTGCAAAAATTAAGTCACCAGACATGAAACTGTCATAAAGAAAACTTGAAATATATTTATAACATTTGTATATTTCACCTATTTCAACTATTTTATATTCAAGTTCATTATGTAACATATTTTCTATTTTAGCAATATATTGACATTGGTACATTATTACTACCATACCCCCCCTTGTCACTTTTCATCACTCGAATATTTTTGTTGTTACACAAATCTTTCATAGCTGCCCTTAATTCAGTGTTCAAATTATCATAATATCTGTTATAACTTTTCAACTGCTCTCTTAAATCATTCTCACAGGCTGTCTTGAACACTTTTAATGTATGATTCAACAGAGGGTTATAACTAGATGGCTTTACAAAAACACTTTCTTCACAGTTAACTTCTTTTAAGATGTAACATAAATTTAACTTCCTAACATATTTTAAATCAAGCACTGTATTGGTAACATTGGCCTTTCTTGAAGGCACAAAATACACCCCGAGCCTTAATAGTTCTAAATGATGTGCATTTAAATTAAAACTAGACAAATTTAAAATGTCTTTTTCATGCTCGTTGCACCTTATTCGTTGTCTGTTGAGGAATCTGATGTCATGCGCCCATTCTTTCGAGTCATTATAAGTTTTACTTTCACTGGTCTCTGCTCTTTTTCCACTAAAAAAAACTTTGGGTTTGGCCCCCAGTTCTTTTTCAGTCTCTTTAATGCTGGTGTCGAAGTCCATGGCCTCATTTAGTTGGGCCATCTGTTCTAATAAGTTGTAAGCATTAAGAATGGCACTTAGCTTCTCCTGGGATTTTTTGAATGAACTAGCTCTGCCATTTTTAATAACTTCCGCAAAAGAAGTGGAACCCACTTGTCTACGTTGCTTAAGGTGGACTGATTCAGATATACGCTGATTGTTAGAAAAAAATGAAAAGTTCTTATTTTTGTTGGTAACAAAAGCTGCATATGCAGTATCAGTTTCATAGGCTTGTAAATCATGATCTAATTTGTTATTTTTCCTTTGTATAATAACTCTTTCATGTTGTTCAGTCTCTTCCAACAATAAAGCATGTTCTGATCTCTCACCGATCACAACTGAAAACTTAGATTCTATGGTGTGCTCAACCTTAAGAATTAATTCCTTCAGTTCCTTCAGAGTTTCTTTGTTACGCTCAGCAAGCAGCTCTAAAAAACTGATACCAGCTTCTGTTACTATACTTACTACTTTTAATATAGTTGGTTTAGATTTTGATTTCTATTTTCTAGTAATTGCTTTTTTGGCAGCCACCATAATTTGAGACAGCAAGGCCTTACCATGTCTAGACAATTCCGATCCTGTATCATAGCTCAGAAAAATCATCTCCCTTGTCACACCAATCTGCTCACCCAGCATCTCCGACAGTGCATACCACAGGGAATCCTTAAAATCCGCCAACTCACTGTACTCCTACTAAATATGATTCCAATTACCTCTTTCTTCCCTGTCATACCTTTAACATTTGCTATCTACCTCAGGAAAAATCCTCTGGAGTTTATTTGGAGTATAAAAATATCTATGTAAACATTTCCAAGCAAAAATCCTAACTCTTCTAGATTTTGTTGCATATTTGGGAGACATACATATATCCTCCCATTGTTTCTTTGTGAATTACTCATCCAATCTCTCTTCCCAATCCTAAAAGAAAATGGCACGCTGGATATTCAAACTCCGAACATAATGCTCATCTGATAGTTTTACTGCTGATGATACTTTGGCCTTACCTGATATAGACAATGATCAGGAATCTATATCCTCAGTCACCAAAAAGGGACAAAAACAGTCAACCTCTGTTTTTGCCAGAGCTGACAGGGTGGAAAGATCACTTCTGTGTCTCTGCTCGACAGTGGCACAGGAAAATAACTTTCTTGGGTGGCGTAAGCCAGGGAACCTTGTTGGCTAGACTTACTTAGGCCCTCGGGCCGATAGCCTAGTACCTACCTATGAACCTATAAACCTATGAAACACAAAAATAGACCATCAGATTGTGGAACCATTTCAGTAACTTATGAGCAACAGATGGCAGTACTTTAGTAAACAATTCCTTTTAACCTTTCTTCTTACAAGTTTACTGACTGTGAAATGTGTCTGTTAAATTAATGCTTAATTTTATACTTTCTTTTTCAGTGCCAGAATATCAAATAGATTTTGACGTTAGAGCCTTCTGTAGAAAGTTAAACTCAAAATTTATTTTTAAACAACAGAACACTGTAAGAAAGTTTCCTAGAATATGTACTTTTCAGAAATCCAATTTTTGCTCCCCATAATGTGTGGCTGCCTTTGAGAAAGCAGTCTTGAAAATTTTACATTAACACTATAGTTAGGTGCATACATTTAAATGTCACAGTTTAACTAATAAAGACAGGAAGCATCTTAATTGATTGCGGACTAACACATACACAGTGATTACTAAAGCTGACAAGGGGAGCAGCTCAATTCTTAATAATAGTGATCACTAATATAAACCTAGTACACAACTGAATGACAGAAGGTTCTATAGATGATGTTAGATTCTACTAGTCAATTAACAAATAAAATGTTTTTGTCATTAGCAATTGATGAAGACATGATTTTTCAACACACAGCTAGTGAACTAAAGGTTACTTGCACATAATGTCAGTATTTTTACATTCTTCCTAAAATTCATAAAAACAATGACAAACTCCTGGGCAGATCTATTGTGTATGGCCATGGATCCTTGATGGAACACCCCCCCTCGCCCCTCTGTTTTTCTAGCTAAATTGCTGTCTTCATTATTAAGCTTAGGGATATTGGATAATATGCTCTGAACTTTATAGATGTGGTTTTAATGCTGTTTTATGCCTAATGGAACATGTATTAACAAAAAATGTTTTTTTTTACTTTTCCAGCAATGTCACTTACTGTGGTACAGCTATGGGTGCTACATTTGCTCCCATTTTTGGAGATTTGTTCATGAGGTAAATTGAAGAACAACTAATGTACAACACCAGCCATGATTTCTTTCCCTATATTCCAATTTATGTGATCTACTGAATTCTAGATGACTGCTGCCTGGTGTAGATTTCTGATCTGACTATGATACAGGACTTTGTTCTTTACCTAAATGAAAATAAGTGGAGTACTGAATTTACAGTTAACTTTTATTTGAATGAAATTTCTTTTATGAACATAACAATCATAGAATAATCAATTGTATGTCTATATATATTACTTCATTCTGAAAAATATTCAATAAGAATTCTATATTATTGGCTACAAGCTGACATCCAACTCACATTGTTAAAAATATACCTAAATCGCAATTTCTTAGAATCAAATATATTTGTTCATTACCAACATTTTATCAAGACATGAAGGACCAATTTATTAGAAGAAGTTATAAGCTGACAGACAAAGAACTTGGTTAACAGCTATATGCTTTGAGACCCAGAAGTCAACATACAGTATTCATTATATTCATAATAATTTAGAACAGGAGTTTTATCACAACACTCACCCTGTCAACAAATTAATGAATCATTACTAGGGTATCTAACAAGGTGAACCTGAAATCAAACAGATAATCCAGTTTTGTCATTTTGAAGGCAGGAGAGGTAAGAAGTTTGAAGAATTTCTTAGCTCATATAAGAAAGAGTATGACATTTCTTTCCCACAAAAAAACTTAGATGGAAACATATTGACTGGTTGTCTTCCATGTGGCAACTGAGCTTCCTGCCCATATGTTCTTATAAGTAAAGAATTCACTTCTTGTAATTCTCACAAAATTTTCAAGATAAGAAGCTTTGTTAGATGTAGAAGTGAGAATTTATTTAGCAATTTGCACATGCAAAGCATTTTATGTGGCTAAGACTTCTAGAATGTTTAAATCATTTGAGTGATATCAAACGTCAAAGAATCTTTAATGCTCTTTATAAACATTCTGTTCAACATCTAGGGCCAGGATGCCGAAGGTATACATAAACATGAGCAATTACAAAGTATCAATGAGCAAAGATGTGTAATTATTCTTGTGACTCCCTAGGACTTAATGAATATTTCTAAATATTTTCCATTCTTTATTTGGCAGTTGCATGAATTTTTTTCGGTACTTTTCCATTAAACCCCTACCACTTCACGCTCAAGGGCGCCCGCAGGCAGGTGCAAGGGGGTGCACTTGCACCCCCCTGGAATCGGCTGCGGCTAGATAATTAAAAAAAAAATTTTTTTTTTACGCACATTCTCCTTTAAGAAGGAGTCCAGTCGCAGGCGTGCTGACATCATCGTTGTCAGTTTAAGGTTTGTGAGCGGGAACTCACACAGGCGGGACCTAGCAGAGAAGATGGGAGCGGCCAGGACCTGACGAGAGAAGCTGCAGCACTCAGAGAGAAGATGGGAGCGGCCGGGACCTGACGAGAGAAGATGGGAGCAGGACCTGACACTTAGATGTGAAGCGGGACCAGACACTTAGCAAGCAGCAGCTGACTTTCAGGTAGTGTGTGTGGAAACAAACGGACACTTAGCAAGCGGCTGACTTTCAGGTAGTGTGTGTGTGTGTGTGTGTGTGTCTTTCAGGTAGTGTGTGTGGAAACAAACGGACACTTAGCAAGCGGCTGACTTTCAGGTAGTGTGTGTGTGTGTGTGTGTCTTTCAGGTAGTGTGTGTGTGTGTGTGTGTGTGTGTGAAATGCCCCAGGTGTACATGGTGGTGGGTAGTGAATAAGGCTTGAACCCTGTACCTTGGGCCCAAGTGGCAAGAGCCTGAATTCCCTACCCACCACCATTTGTGAAAATGTTGCAGGATTTTCCCTCATACTTTTTCTGTTCCTCATAAAATCTGTGGTTTCTGCATTTGTGTCCTTGTTGCCTGACAGCTACATGTTCTCTGGTTTTATTCTTGGCTGTCTGGAGTGTTTCTCCCTGGGCCTCTGCTAAAACTTAGCTTTTTTTTTTTTTTCAAAGTCAGACTTTCCTGGTTAACAAAAGTTAAAAAAAAAATGGACACACTTGTCAGACTTCATATTCTTCAGAAAGTGTATGTTAACAAAAGCTTTTATTTTAGCAATTTTCTAAGTGTACAAGATGGATATTTGAAATGTATCCCTGTGTTTGGGACTGTATCCCCCCCCCCCCACCCATTATTGGCTTCGTCCAGGTTTTGTGCTAGGGTTGAGAGTTATGGTAAGAACTGAATTCACTGAATATGTTTGAGGGCTGTATTCACCCAGTATTGGCTTTGTTCAGGTATTTATTGGCTTCATCCAGGTTTTTGCTAATGTTGAGAGCTATGGTAAGAACTGATTTCACTGAATATGTTTGGGGGCTATATTCTCCCATTACTGGCTTTGTCCGGGTGTTATTTGCTAAGAGGTTGAGAGCTATGGTGAGAACTGAATTCACTGAATGTTTGGTGGTTGTAGTAGTCACCCATTATTGGCTTTGTTCAGGTCTTTTTGTGCTAAGAGGCTGACAGCTGTGCTATGGTGAGAACTGAATTCACTAAATGGTAGCTATTTAAGTTTCAGTCTTCCTCTTTCACAAAACAGTTTATTTGGCGTAGTGGTATGTTGCTCTGACTGTTTTGCATGGGGTCCCCTGGGTTCAAGACGTGGCAGTGAAATGTATGGTGGTAACGCAGCATTTTATTCTAGCAACTTTCAAACATTATACAAGCAATGTTTAAAATGTGTCCCTGGTTTTTGGCCTTTTGTCCCCCCCCCCCCAATAAATTTTGGCTTTTTCCAGATTTCTTGTGCTTAAAAGTTCAGAGATACAGCTGGCTGTCGGAGTAGATTTTACAAGGAGCTGAGAGCTGCAGGGGAGCAAAAGTTTAGTGCTGCTTGTGTTTAGTCTGCTCACATTAATAGCCCAACAGATAATGTACTTGCTTTAGATGCTGAAGGCTGTGGGTTCTACTCCCACAGTAGGTAAATGCATTGCTGATTCTGTATTGTGTTGTAAAGGGGGTGGATGCTGCAGTCTTTTTGGCAAAGATACCTAGTAACTATGAACCTGTTAACAGTTTGCTATCCATTCCCTATTGCGGTATTACTAGCTTTTCATTTTTGTATTGCATGCAACAAAAGCAATTTATTCTTCAAGAGTAACAGGCACTTTCAACCTCTTTATTAGTTACAATTTTTTTCAATGTGGAGTTTACTACTTCAGAGATTGTGTATATTTTTTTACTGATACTGGTGGACTTGAGTAGACTTATGATGGAAATGTTCTGAATTGGGCAGTTTTGTCATTAGTGGATGCTTTTTTGTTTACTGGAAAAATGTTCAAAACAATAAATTTAAAATGCCCTCTAACAACTGTACTGTATTGTACAAGGAATATAATGTAATAGTCAGGCAGGTGTATCGAAGAGCATGTGTATGTTATGTTCGAGGGGCCTATGATTTTGTAGACAGCCCAGAGTTAATATTTGCCATTGGCAAAATGTAAAGTGGGTTTCAGTGCTGTTTCAATGCATGCGAGTTTCAAGAGCAGAGAAGTTTTAATGTTGGTCTATTTTCATTGTGAGACTGCATTGCTTTAACAGATATGTATTAGGGTTTGTGCTGTAAAATGCAAAATTAAACTTTCAAATGAAATCCTAAATCATCGCAGAAGTAAAGCAGTATGCACATTAGTGTTTATGATAAATGGGACATTGGAATGGCTGCAGGGGGAGGCTCCATTTGACCATGATTTTGTGAGGGGGGGTAGCAAGCTCAGACAGCCCCGGTTGAACTATACCTCTCAGTTGTCCATATCTTTGCAGAATGAATAGATATTTGCTGCTTATTTTTGGTTTGTTCTCAAATATGTGATTTTCTAGCAAATTATTTAGGAATGAAGCCATTAAATGACAGACATTGAGTTTCAGATGTCATAACCTTCAGAAAAATGCATGCTAATGCAAGACTGTCTTTACGTTTATACAAGAGCAATTTTTAGTAGTGTTTGTATGTTCCCCAATATATTTGGCCTTGTTCAGATTTCCTGCATTAAGAGGTTGAGAGGTACGTGCAAATCACTTTGTAGATTAGGAATATCCAAACATCTCAATTGTCCCCAATTCTGGCTCAAAATGTTGCTCTCCCTAATAATCCCTCCTCCAAAATGGCAATTTTGGAAGAAAATGTGGAGGGTTTACAATTATATATAACTGTAATGATCACTTATAGATTACCTCTATTTCAGAAATGCATGTGGATGCTCTTATTTTGTTAGCTGCTTCAAGTTAACTGTTAATATTAAAAGGTGTCCCTTTTTGACAGGTATTTTGCATCACATTTTGGTCCGTTTTTCATAAAATTGTGTTTTTCTGGCAAATTAGTGGCAAGTCATTAAAGATTGAAGTTAGAAAATAATGGCAGACATTTGAGTTTCAGATTTCATACCCTTCAGAAAACTTGTACTAATGCAAGATCTACCTGTTCTATTTAAGTTATAAGAGCAATATTTAAAAATTGGCCTTATTTTTAGGCTTGTCACACTTCTAGTTCTATGTATGGCTTTGTCCAGATTTCTTGCTCTGAAGTTGAGAGGCATGAGTGTCAGAGCCATCACTGTCAGCCAGAGACATTTCAAATTGTGACATACTTATTGCACCCCACTCTCCCCATTGTAGTGGCTCTGGATGTGTCCATGGAAGGCAAGAAGCAGTTATGCAGTGTAAATGTGCAGAGTATTCCCCCATCCAAAGTAGATCACAAATACGACCGTGGCTTTTCATCTGTCCTTGATTTTGCAAAATGTTCTGGTTTTCTATCAGATTTTTGTACTGTTGATTTATGCTTCTTATTCTGGAACTGTATGCTGTCACAGTGCCCTGTTGCTCTAAGTAGCCATGGTTTAATGAACATCAGGTAAGCTTGTCGGAGATTGTAAGATGCAAGTAAGCTTTAGTAAGCTTGTCGGATATTGTAAGATGCAAGTAAGCTTTAGTAAGTATATTGTTAAAGAATTACCAGCATTGAAAGCCTTTTCGTTGTTGCCATGCAGAGAATATTTACATGACTAGATAATGTATAAGCCTTGGGTATTGAAATGCATATGACAGTTTTATTTATTTTATTTGCAGTTGGTTTGCCAGGATAGTCCATTGGGCCAAATTAACCCGTTTTCAATGGAGTCCTGGGAGAAAAGCTCCAAAACTAAGTAGGTTATTAATAGATATACAAATTATACAATTACACAGAAGTTAATCATACAAGAAATAACAATTTGAAAATAATACAACTAGAGCGAGTACAATCTAGTGATGAAATTAATAGGTAATACAGACTAAAGGGAAATTTAGCACAAAAGCACTGAAATTGCCTGGGGACTAGTTGGTTTATATACTTCTAATAGATTTTGATTGTTGGATCTTGATACTCTTGCAGGAAGGTGCATTTTAAAGGCTGATGAAAGGGAGGGACAAAGGGAGGGGTTGAAAATGAGCTTATGTGCAAGATTTAGTTGAGTATATGTGAGAACTGGGTAGCTCTAGCCATTTTAGTTTTTGGAGAGAGGAACAGTGGTGGGTGGAGGACTTGTGGTTGGTAGCGAACTTGGCAATTTTGTTGTAGCAAGAGGAAAGTTGTGTTGGAGGTCTGTAGATTAGTTAGGAGTGGAGCTCCATAGAGAAGGGAGAGGATAAGAAATGAGGTAGAGGGTGATTTTGGTAGCAGGTGTAAGGTAATGATTTTGTCGGTAAAGCATACCGGGTTTTCTTGATATTTAACTGTAGGTGGGAGTTGAATTTGAGCTGGTATCAATTTGGACCCCAAGTAACTTGGTCTCTGACACCAGTTCCAGGGGTAGATTATTTTGTCTAGAGATGTGGAATGTGTTTATATTGAAAGAAGTTGCCTTAGAGAGGATGAATAACATTAATTTGGTTTTAGAGGCACTGAGTGCTAGGTGATTCCTTTTCATCCATTGCTCAGTTGTTGTAAAAGCATCTTGAGTCAGTTTTAGGAGTGAGGGATAGAGGTGGCAGCAGATAATAGCAGAATCATCGGCATATTGGATGATGTCTGAGAATGGGATAGAGTTATGGAAATCATTTATAAATATATTTAAGAGAAGGGGACTCGGTATAGAGCCCTGGGGTACCCCAGTAGGAGTATTTAGAAATGAGGAGGTGGCCTTTTTCCATTTGACTGCTTGAGATCTGTTAGATAAGTAGCTGGAGAACCAGTTCCAAGGAGGAGGGAGATGGGTAAAGTTTAGTTAGTAGCAGGCTGTGAGAGTGTGTCAAAGGCCTTAGAGAGGTCGAGTAGTAGGGTAGAAACAATTTGGCCAGAGTCGGGCTTTATTTACAGTTTCAAGGAAGGAGAGGAGGCGGTCATAATGCTATGATGTTGTCTGACTCCATGTGTGGGAGTTAGTAGGTGATTATCTAAGAGATGTGGAAGGAGTTGTAGTTGGATACACTTTTCTAGGAGTTTAGAGATGGGGACAGAATAGCGATGGGGGAAATTAGTAACATTGTTGTTGTTTCCACCTTTTATGTAGAGGTATGATAAAGGCCCTTTTCCAGACTTGGGGTACTATACATTCTTGGATAGAGCAGTTGATTAAAATGCTAATAGGGTAGCGATTGCTTCAGCAGCTTTGCCAAGAAAGTAAGAAGGGATGTTATCAGGAGCATTGGTGCATGGCTTCAGTTTCATAAGGAATTTCTTTATAGTAGAAGTTGGGTATAGGTTTAAATGAGAAAAAGGAGTGTGAAGAGGGAGAATTAGGGGCAGATGAAGCTGATGAAGTAGTAGGAGGAGTGGAGGGATGGGAGTTAGTAGATGGGAATGAGGAAGTAGTAGCAGTGTAGTGGTCTTAGAGAAAGATGGCGTTAATTTGGAAATGGATTCAATGAAAAGAGTTAAATTGGGTAGCCAAGTCTTGGTCAGGAGCGTTTGGGTCTGGGGTAGGGGTATCTGGTTTGCTGGGGTTAAGTAGAGTAGAGATACCTTTCCAAAATTTCTGAGGGTTTGATTTTATTATTTTGAAGTGTGGAAAAGTAGTTTTGTCGGTCTAAGATTATGAGCTTTTTTACCTTATTTCGAAGTATTTTATAGTCATTGTAATAAAAGGACAGGATTACAGTATTTTCAGAAGCTCATTACATTTTATTGCAGACCAGTGTCTTATAGCAGTGTCTGTGTGTTAGTACAGTTGTAGTTGGGTCAGGGTGGCTTTAATGGTATATGGTAAATAAGCATTGCTACCTTATTTAAAAGCCAAGCCCTGCAACAACTAGCTCCACACTGAAGTCAAAACACAATAGCTCTGGTGGGTAAATGTCCTCTGTAGTAATCAAAAAAGGCAAATGTTTAAAATAACTACAGCTTATGTGCAAACACAATAGGTAGTGATGAAACAATGCTCTGCTAAAAATGCTTTAATGCTCCACAATGCTGAGATCAGTTATCACTGGCTACCAGGATTTCACCCACTTCAGCTCAAGCACGGTGCCGTTCAGTGCAACCTTCCCAGAACTAATTTGTCTGACCAGAATTATTTGGTGTGTGTATTAGAGGGAGGTAGCATACCCCTCAGCTGTCCAGATTTTTGCCCCATATTCCTCCTAAAAGGATTGAAGTTGCTAAATGAGACATTTCAGTTTTAGATGTCATTTAGAAAAATGCATACCAACACAAATCCTGTTACTCTTGTAATTTTCTAAGTTTCTGAGAGCCATATTTATAATCTGTCCCTATTTATTTTAGGCTTTGTCCAGATTTCTTGCACTAAGGTTGAGGCCTTGAAGGTGTGGTATGTTTGTGAGAAAGTGAAATGCCCAAGTTAACAGGTGGAATTTTCAAGTGCATTTTCAAGGAACTGTGAGTTTTAAGGGAAGCTAAGTCCACTGCTGCTCATGCCAAGTCTATTTACAATGTGCAACTGTTTTGTTTAGCAAATGGTATCTCTATTGTGGTATAACGTTTTAAAGCTATGTTAGTAGCACCACAAGTAGAATACTTGCATCTTAATGTAAAGGCTTGAGGTTCTATTCCTACAGCATATACATTTGTATGCTGCAGTCCTCAGGATGCCCTCCTTTGGATGAGATGCCTAATAACTATGAACCCTTCAATCAGGTAAATCTAATAACTTTTGCATGGCCCTAACGGTGTGCAAGGAGCCTATTGCTTGAAAACAGTTCAAAGGTAAATAACCTGCCACTGTCCAGATGCATTTTCTTTGAATGTGGGTTCAATGCTGTTTCATTGAATGTGAGTTTCAAAAGTAGAGAAGCTTTAATGCCAAGTCTGTTTTCATTGTAAGACTATTGCTTTGTTTAGGTTTAGTAAATGTCTCAGTGTTTGGGCTATAATGTTTGAAATAAAAGTTGTAAATTAAATCCAACTGCCTGTAATCATTGTAGAACTAAAGCATAAAACAGTATGCACACAGATTTGAACAGTGTCTACAGTAAATGGGGAGAAATAGCCAAGTAATGGGACACTGGAATGGCTGTGTGGGCGGGGCTTGGGGTGGGTGGACTTGGGCGGGGCTGTGTTGGCAGGGGGCGGGGTGAGCTATGTGGGTGGGGCTCTGGGTTTGCACCCCCCTGCAAAAAATCCTGCGGGCTCCCTTGTTCACGCTGCTGTGTTTTGGCAGTATTTCAGTAGCAGATTTTGCTTAGACCGTTCGCTTGTAAGAAGAAATGCAGTCTACATGGGTGGAGTTTTCAACATCGATTACAAAACAGAATAGAACAAGGCATTCTCTACTTTTAAGACTGAGTATGAGCTTTTTCCTACTCAACCAGTGTCATTCTCATTCAACAAGCAGCTGCTTGGTCTCAAATAACTTCATACCTCTCAATTGTCTAGATTTTCGAAGAATGTCCAAATTTTTATCTCATATTTTTGGTATGTTTCTCATAAAAATTTGGATTTTATGGCAAATCATTGAGGACTGAAATTAGAAAAAATGACAACAGTTTTGGTTTCAGATTTCATACCTTTCAGAAAATCATTGTTAATGCAAAACCTGCTGTTCTATCAAGTTTCTAACTTTGTATCAGCAACATTTTAAAATTGTCCCTATTTGGGGGGCATTTATCTCCCTATTATGCATGGCTCTGTTCACATTTCTTGCTCTAAAAGCTTGAGGGGTATGACCTATGCCTACATGACAACACCGATCGCCACAGTAAGCCAAGTGCTTTGCCACTTATTTTATTCTACTCACTCACTATAGCCAGTTCATAAAGCTGTCATATATGGAACGGCAATTCGATGGCTGATTTTTCAACTCTCTCTCCTGCAGGTTGGACAGAAGGATCACTTGACAAGAGATTGCCTGGTATCAAGAGATGTGGGCCAGCCTTAAATAACTGTGAGTCAGCAAGCATTGTTTCTAATACAATATCTATTTCCCCACATGGTATATGACATGCATGTTATCTTTCTTTAAAAAAAGACTACAAGTACACCGGCTAAAGATGAAACCCTATACAGGAATACTCTTTGTGTAATCCCCCTTCAGATTATATACTGTTTTACTCTTACTTACCAAGCGGAACCATAATGTCTCCTCCTCCACAGCCACCAGTGCCATGCAGCCGTGCCTCGTCAGCAGCGTGAACTGGTAGTGGTAGGGTTTAACAGAAAAATCCACCCATGTAGACTACGTTTCTTCTTACTAGTGAACAGTCTAAGTAAAATCCGCTACTGAAATACCGGCAAAACACAGCAGCATGAAGTGGTACGGTTTCAGATTTCATAGCTTTCAGAAAATCATTGTTAATGCAAAACCTGCTGTTCTATCAACTTTCTAAGTTTGTAACAGCAGCATTTTAAAATTGTCCCTATTTTGGGGGCATTTGTCTCCGTAGTGATAAGGGTTCGCAGATCATCATGCCTCCCAGTTTGATGATGTACTTGGTGGGAAACAAGTACTTGTGCTCTTA
>NC_056746.1:873865055-874002555 GCF_019279795.1 Protopterus annectens | reverse complement strand
TCATATTCCTGAAGCCAGAAGAAAAACTGCCTCTCCTAACATGAATAGAAGTAGACCATATGCAAGCCAAAAACATTCCTTTCCTTACACTTATGACAATTTATGTCCCTCATTGCTCATATTAATGATATTAGCAGTTAAGAAAATATTTATATGAGTGATTTTGCTCTTATTCTCAAAAGATGATTTTATTTCATTTGATATCAGACATGGTTTATGAGTTAACTGTTAGAATGTTTGGAATGTGAGGGACATCAGAAGCAAGAATTCTCTGCTACCATCTGTTAATTGATTCTTTTCTTCAGTCTGTTCTAAGAAGTATAAATCAAACATGTTCAGGTATAGCCACTTTGGGACTTTGCTATCTTGTTTATTTAACTCTGGTTGAATATCATAAATAAATGCTTTGCCAGTAAACTGATGCTGAAAAATATGCCTTTGCTTGTGTTTTAAAAGTAGTTGGCAAACTGGTTATTAAGGAAGACAGTGTCATAAATACATAAATATGTGAAATTTCCAAAAGCATAAGTTGAAGATAAACAGAAGTGCAGCAACACATGTTGCATTAAATGCCTATGCTACCACATTTGTTAGTGTATCTGGAATTGTCATAAACAGCCTGTGTTTTTAATTCAGGTACAACCACTGGAATTTTATTTATTTATTTACTTACATCCTATTTTTTCAAAACTACAGAGAATTATTTAATGTTCAGATGCATTTTCTACAAACTATTAATTCTGGTGTATGTGTGAACCCTGAAGCATTTTCAAGTCTCTAAACTGTTTATTTTTATTTTTTATTTAATATTTGTTTACAAGGGTAGTGTGTTGATCTCAGTGGACCATTTATAGGAATATCCTGGTAAGGAAATATAATGACAAATTAATTGCTTAATTTAATGAGAGCTGTGATGGCCGTGCCCTGGCCCAGCAATCAAGGAGCCTCAATCCTCACCACTAACACCAGGGAGGTTGTCTCATAGAAGACAAAAGGATAACTAATACACACAGTAAAGTGCAATTTCCCTTAAGTGTACACAGAGATCACAGTCAGTCTGGGGCAGACTGCTCCCTTGCTCACCATGTCCCCAATAAGACTCCCCAATGGCACAGCTATAGGGTCCAGGTCTCAGCCTAACTAGGCAAGCTAGAACCTCTAGTACCCTCTCTGTCCAGCCAGTCTTTGTGTCCCTGCCAAGTAGCTGCCACAACACACACACACTTTGAGATAAGTATTTATACAACTTCACAGACACTCCTGAGAAAGGCTGACACAGATTGTCCAGCTGTTCCCCCTTTATTCAGACTATATGGTAGTAATTGCTGCCACCACCCACTTAATAATATCAGCTACTAAGAGGCCCTTAAAAGGGTGTCCAATTATTACTGTGCAATATTATTATCCAATGGTAGTATGACTAACAGTCAAGGCTTACTTTAGAGTGGTCTATTACAATAACCTCTGTACATATGCAATGTACTCTAGAGCTTATCTCTACACAAATCAGCCACAGGTAGAAGGTTTTAAAAATATTTAATAATAAATAACTAAAACACAAGACAAAACTACTATACCACAGAGATATCTAAGAGTTCAGAGATCACACAGAAACTTAAAATAATACAGTAGGACAGGTCTGATTTCAAAGAAAAATACCTAATTAATCTTTACTAGCTTTAACTATTCCTACAAGAAATCACAGTGCTAAAACGTACATGTGAGCACAAGGCAGAGTGCTGATAAGCTGGATATCAAGATCAAAATGCTCCCTGGTCTCTTGTGAGAAATAGTATTTAAACATTACTAACAAACATGTCTCTAAGACCCTCCCAAAATTACATCATTTCTGACACTTAGGTTTTCCCAGTATTCATACTGCATCATCTTAACACCTGGTCTGAGTTCTCAGGCCACAAACTGCATTATTTAGCAATCTAACACCTGCACAGAAACTTACAACAATAGAAGACATTTCACATGCATATTCTAACAGAAAGTAGAGCAATAAAGCACCTTCCACATGTAAATTCTGGTCATAAACTTTAGCCTTAAAACAATGGGCATGAAACTTTCATCCAACCACACTGGAGCTGAATTCTAATATGAAAGGATCACAACATGCTTCACTGGGCCAGTAGAGTGCAATGTTGTCACATATTTTGCAGTTCCACATTTCACAGTAATATTTTACACTCGAGAAAGCATGCCTGTATTTTACATTTATTTACAAATGCCAGAATTATATATCAAATTCTATTTGACTGGGCTGGCAGCCTTTGCCCATCTCTCCCCAATTGTCACAAGAGCTATGCAACCACTTTTGGCATGAAGTAGGGATCAGTATGTCGGGCGACCCTATCCTTGGGAAAGTCAGTCACGGTTGTTTATCAAAACCATGGGATTGCTTGTTATTCTGAAATGTATGTGAAACTCCTTTTATCTCTAATTCACTGAATTTGACCTGATCAAAGTACATTGATTATTTTATTCCAATTCATGTTAAAAATGTGTAGGGTCCCAGACCAGAATGGCAGTTTTAAGAATAATGAGAGATATAACATACATCAGACAAAAATGAATTGGGCGTCAGAGCCAGACTAAGCACATGCTTAGTGAAAGCACATTCATGCACGTTTGTGTTTGGGTGAGTATTTGTGTATGAGAGTGGAATAAGGACACTCCTAAAACTGTGGATTAGTAATGGACACACAGGTATGCTATACAAGTAAACACAGAAACAATAATTTATTCATATACCCGCATGATTCTTACATCACAATCCTATACTTTAGAAGACTAATATTTAAGAAGAGGCTTACCCTCACAATGACTTCTATAAACCATGATGGTGGTCGAGGTTCTGAGGACTGCAAAGATGGAAGATGGGAAAGGAACAAAACTATAGTATCATGTAATGTTGCACACATCAAGTAAAACTTCAGATGTACGGAGAATCAAATTCACTGGTAAGAAGGGTTTTATGCAGTGATAAGTAGTATAAATCTCCAAAATTCTTGTATATGTATTGTGTGTGTGTCCATTTTTATATGCATATATGTACATATGTGTGTGTGGGTGTGTTTGTGTGAGGGTGTGTGTGTGTGTGTGTGTGCGTGTGTGTCCATTTTTATATGCATATATGTACTTATGTGTGCGTGTGTGTGTATTTACATATATATATATATATATATATATATATATATATATATATATATATATATATATATATATATATGTGTGTGTGTGTGTGTGTGTGTGTGTGTGTGTGTGTGTATATATATATATATATGTATGTATATATATATATATATATATATATATATATATATATATATATATATATATGTGTGTGTGTATATATATATATATATATATATATATATATATATATATATCTGGGAACACTTTATAAGCTCAAAATGCTGAAATCTCGAATTTCAGTATCTCAAGTTCATAAAGTCGAAGGATCGGAAGATCGCAACCACAGAAGTGGGAAATTCAAAATATCTAATGTGGGAGATTTTGAATTAGCGGTTCTGTTGTGGCGATGTGTTCATGGATTCGGGTAAGTGTTTATGTTTAGGGGTGTAGGGGCTGTAGTGTGTGCTAGTGTGCATTGTTACTGTGATGTGTGTGTGTGAGAGGAATGTAGTTTGTGTGGTGTTGTTTTGTGTGTGTGTGCATGTAGTTCGACCTTGGAGTTAGAATATTTAAGTAGGGGGAGTGTGGGGGGTACAGGGGGGCTTCACCCCTGCATATAATAAGGGTAGGTGTGTGTGCTTGTTTAGTTGCGTGTGTGTGTGTGTGTTGTAATGGTGTTTGAAAGTGTTGGGAGTTTGAATTTCGCGGTTTTGCAGTTTCGGGATTTAGGACTTTGTGATTGTGTGGTTTCGGGTATTTGTATTTTCTACTTTATAGGCTCGAGATTCTGTAATTCGAGATTTCAAAATTTTGAGCTTATAAAGTGAATCCATATATATATATATATATATATATATATATATATATATATATGTGTGTGTGTGTGTGTGTGTGTGTGTGTGTGTGTGTGTGTGTATATATCCATTCAGCATCTTTGTTATGTTCCATGGATCTTCATTGATATTTCTCCAAAATGTGCATATTTCTTCCTTTTTGGTAGTGTTTCTATTCCTTTTGCTTTGTTTCCCAATTCTCTATAAAACTTTTTGGGTCATCAATGAATTGCTTATTGTGCTTTTCTTTAATATTAATCGGCATATCTTCTATGTTTTTCTGCCTGTACTGATATCTTTAGTTTATCATTTGTAATAGTGTACAGTAGATCTTGATTGTTTTGATACTATGCTTTGCTTTTATCACTTCTATCTTTCTAAGTATTTTTGATGATCTGATCCCTCTTCTTTCCTCTTCTAACAGTGACACTTCTTGTCGTAATTGCTTTACAGTTTTCTCTGTTTGATGCTTCCATGATAGCTTTTGATTTCTTCCCTTATTTTCTCTTATTGCTCTGTGTTTTTGTGGTAAGATGTTATCTGTTATTAATTTAGCTGCAGAGTAATATATCCTATTTACTTCTGTTATATAACATGAATTTTTGTTTATAGTCTTGATTACTGTGTTCATCTGTTTTAGACGTCTAACGTTCTGGGTCTTATTGACTTTCTGTAATCTATTTCTTTCACTGGTCTTAATATGTTAATCCATCTATATTAAATCAAGCAACTATTCCCCTCAGATAATTTTCATCTAAACTAAGGGTACATTCTTTGTTCTCTCTTTCCTGCGGGCATTCTACAGAAAGTTTCAGAACATCTTCCGGTGACATATTCTCTTCAGCTGCATCCTACGTCATCCGTTGCTCTTTCATATGGCAACTCATCAGCCTATCACTCCACAACATTGACTGCATCATACTTTTCCCTGCTCCTTCCCTTGCTGTGCAACTCCAACTGAACTTTTGTCTCATCCCTTCCCACTGAAGGCTCCAGAGTATCTTCATGTGGCAAATGAACAGATGCTTCCTTTTCCACCTGTTTCCCCTTAATTCAGAGACTCATTGTTCCATCATGCTGTTGCGTTACTAGAGTTGGATTTTTCTACACTAAATCCTTCACTTTATAGGTAATCCATAACTTCAGGTTCTATTTCTTCATCTTCTCCATTACTAATCCTCTTTTTCTACTTTCCCTATTTGTTTTCTTATCTTTTGTATTGTGAAATTTTCTATATCTGGATCATTTGCCTATATTTCTCTTCAAATATCTTTGGTGTTGCTTTTTTGTATTGATTAGTTTTTTTGCACTTGTATTGATTTAGTTTTGCTTTCTCTTTTGCATAAATATTGCACCATATTAATTATCTTTTTTTTTTCTTATGTCCATATTTCTTCTTCAGATGTTTCCTGCTCCACCTGTTTCTCCTTACTTTGGGGGCACATTGTTCCATCATGCTGTGATGTAACCTGAGTGAGACCTTCTACAGTTCACTTCACAGGTATTCCATAAGTTGATCTTCTATTTGTTTAACTTTTACTTTACTAATCTTCTGTTCTATGTTTCCCCTTTATCATATTATTTTTTGTATTGTGAAATGTTTCATACCTGAGTGCCTTTGCCTGCATTTCTTTTCAAATATCATTGGAGCTGGGGGGAGGTTGTATTGATTAGCATGGCTTTTTCCTTTGCATAAATACTGCACCATATCAGATCTCTTTTTCTTTCCCATGTCCATGTTTCTTTTATACCTTTCAAAAAATCTCTAGGTTTTGCTCTTCATATATTATGACACTTCCTCTGTCACTTCTTTTTCCAAGCGCCCCAAAGTCTCTTTGCCTATATAATTTTTTTCATGAATCTGAACACAAATCAGCATTTGACATTTTTGACACTTTTCTTGTGCAAGTATGTTTCTTTCCTCCAGTTTCTCTGTTAACTTTTTTAAATATCTTCTATCTGGAAATTCTGGGTTTCTTTTATAAGCGTAACAATACATAACATCTTCCTTATAATCAATAGTCCACTCTATCATTGTTATGGCTCTTTTTTGGCCTGTCAGTTTTTGTGGACTACTACTTCCTTCAAAAACGGGAGGGGGGGCATCACCCCGAGCCTGACCTAACCCCATTGAAGGAATGACCCCACTGCAGGAATGTTTCCTTGTCTTGAGAATCTGCACTATCAGTTTCTCCAGTCCTGGTGCCAGAGAGCATACCAGGATTTCGGCACTTTTTTATCCTGGGACCCAGCTGTCTTTTTTTATTTTTAACATACCTCTGTCTATGTTATATGCAATATAAAATACAGTCTATATATCAGTGTATCTTGGTGTGATTTTGTGAAAACAGGGTCCACCACATGAAGGTACTCACCAAGACATGAGGGTGAATTCCATTCCAACAATACTACTCTACTTTTGTTGTCAATTTTATTATCTCTCCATTTGGACACTTCTTAATGCAGTGTGGTACTGTCTGTGTGACTGTAGTGACATGGGTACAGTACTTAATGTGGTTTGGTACTGTGTCTTTGACCATAGTGACATGGTTATTGTGCATTCTGTGGTGTGTTACTGTCAGTGCTACTGTGGTGAAATGACTGCAGTGTATATTATGTTATAGTATTCACCCAGCACAAAACACTAACACTTATACAGTAGAAATTCATCAAATGAGAGTATTTTTACTGAATGTAGCTTTACAGGAGTTGTACCACAGGACACACACATATATATTTGTACATATCCTTCTACCACACATGACGTATACAGAAATCCTACTAGAGTACTACAGTAATTCACATGTATATATGCACATGTTCTTCTATACATTTAGAAATATACATATCCTTCTTGTGCACATACTTAGGCACATTTCCTTCTAGCATATATATGGCATATGCAGATGTAATTCTAGATCTCATGACATATGCACACTTTCTTCTAGTACATATGACATGTGCACATTTTTTTTCTAGCACATGTGACATATACATATCTTTCTAGCTCATATGATAGGTTCATAGGTTCATAGGTAGGTACTGGGCTATCTGTCCAAGGGCATTTATAAACCTAGCCAGAGTGTGTCAGCTTTCGCTGCCCCATTGATTAATTAACTGATCCTCTGTCAAGCAGAGCCAATGAAGTGATCCCAGGGGTGTATTTTCTGTCACCCATCCACTCCTCAAGGTTTCTCTTGAAGAGTGTTAGTGAGGGGCTCTGCCTAATGTAGTTTGGAATTTTGTTCCAAAGCACGGGGAGTCTCTGTGACAGGAATCTAACCCTCCATCATGTTCTATTTATTGTTGTGGTGAGGTTTAGCTCACTAGAGCGCGTGGCTCATAGTAACTTGGATTTCTTTAGGTGGAGCATGTCCATCAATTCTGAGTTGGACATGGCTTTGTAAGTTAGGCAGAGATCACCTCTGAGTAAGCGATATGCCACTGAGTACTGCCGGCGTTTTTTCAGTCGAGCTTCATAGGACATATGTTTGAGGCCAGTAATCCTCTTGGTGAGGTACTTTTGTGGTCTTTCCAGCTGTTGGAAGTATCTTGTGAGGTACATCCCAAATGGGGCATTGTACTCTATGATGGGTCTGATGAGTGATGAGTAGAGGGGCACTACAACCTCTTTATTTCTAGATATGTACCCTTTAGTAATTAGATGGGCCACATAGAAGGATTTCCTAACTACTTTGGCAATATGATTGTCAAAGGAGAGATTACTATCTAACTGGGTCCCCAGATCTCTTATTACCTCTTCTGTATTAAAGGGGCTGCCACCTATGTGGTAATTTGTGGGTGCTTTGTTTTTCCCAAATGGGATGACTATGCATTTTTTGGCATTTAGCTTGAGGCCATGACTTTGACACCAGGTGTCCGTCTCAGTAAGGCCCCTTTGGAGGATGTCCGTGTCAGCCGGAGAGTCAATTATGGCTCCCAGTTTGCAGTCATTGGTGAACTTGGTTAGCCATAGTCCTCCTGTGTTTGCCTGTACTTCTGAGAAGTATATGCCGAACAGTAGGGGTCCCAGGACCGAGCCTTGTGGGACACCACTTGTGACTGGTTTAGAGTCGGACCTGGAGCCCGCTATTTTTACCGTGTGAGTTCTGTCTGTAAGCCAGTTGGCAACCCATCTCATGACATAGGGGTTTATGTTCAGGCTGGTGAGTTTTTCTGTAATACCCAAGTGGGGAATGGTGTCGAAAACCTTGACGAGGTCAAGGTAGGCTGTGTGAACCACCTTTACCTCGTCTATGGCCTTGGTGACTGTCACGAAGAAGTCAACCAGGTTTAGTAGGCATGATCTGCCCTTAACAAAGCTGGGTCAGGTCAAGTGTTTGGAGGTTCCCAATGTCTTTGTTAATGAGTTCCATGATGATGCGCTCCATAGCCTTGCAGACCAGGCTAGTCAGGCTTATGGGGCGATAGTTACCAGGGTCAACTGTGGCCCCTCCTTTGTGAAGTGGAATAACCGTTGCTGTGCACCATTCTATGGGCATGTAACCTGTGGAGAGGGTGAGGATGAACAGCGTGTTTAGGTGGGGGTTAGTTTGTTCTGTAATTTGTGCAAGACACAGCCTGGGACACCATCTGGCCCCATTGATGCTGTGTTTTTGGCTTTTGAAATGGCTGTTTTCACCTGTGCATCTGTGATTTCTGGGACACTACACTTTTCCGGTATTGTTGTGGGCCCTATTGGGGGTGGGGGGGGGGGTGAAGTTTGTACTGAATCTATCTGCCAGGATGTTGGCAATATCAGTAGGTTCAATATATTTTGTGGTATTTTGCACTAGTTCAGTGCATATCTGTGAGTTGCCACTTAGATTCTTAACATAGCTAAAGAAGGCTTTGTGGTTATCTTTTGAATCCTTGGCTATTTTTCTTTTGAAGTTAGCACTGGATAATTTTATGAGGAACCTTAGTTTCTTACTGATACTGATCAGGGATGTCTTTCCTTCTTGGGATTTACTTTTTTTTCTGAACTAGTTTCCTCCTTCTTTTGTATAGCCTGTTTACGGCAGGGGTCCACCAGACTGGTTTCCTTCTCTTAGAAGAGTGAGTCTTTGTTTTGCTAGGGATGGCATGATCCATGCATCCTTGTAGGTGCTCATAGAGTGCATTTGTAAAGGTTTCTGCATCTTGGGCACAGCGTGGGGGCTGTGAAACTTACCACCTCTGTCTTAAGTAAGGTGAAGTTTGCTTTAGAAAAGTTTTTTACTGTGGTTTCCTTAGTTGGGGGGGTGGCAGTGGGGTGTGGACATCCAGAGTGATTAGTTTATGGTCTGATCTAACCAGTGATGGGTTGACCTCTGGTGTGGAACACCTGTCGCCCATGTTGGTGATGACCAGGTCCAATATGTTTTCACCTCTGGTAGGGGAGTTTACCAGCTGATCCAGGGCATTTTATTTGATGAATTCCAGGAAGCGCTGGGCCTTGGAGTTTGTACTCGACTAGTTTTCCCAGTTAATGGTAGGGTAACTGAAATTGCCCAATATCAGGGTGTTCGGTAGGACCTTCATGTTTTCCAGTGTCTCCAGAAAGGTGGAGTGGTGGCCCTGGGTCATGGAGGGTGATCTGCAGCAGGCCACAATTTGCATTGCAAATTTGCCCAATGTTAGTTGCACATGGATGATCTCAGAGGTATCATGCTGCGCCACTAACCTGGAGGTGTAGGTATCCTTAATGAATATGGATACACCCCCTCCTTTTGTGTTTCAGTCCATGTTCTGTGGCCAAAACGTGTGGCATGAGTCGTAGCCTGGTAGTGCTGGGGTGCTCTCTGGAGCCTTGAACCAGGTTTCAGTTACTGCACAGATGTCGACGTTCTCCATACTGAGAAGTGCTTAGAGCGCTTGCATTTTGAGATTTAAACTCCTGGCATTGAGTAGCATAACCCTCAGTTTTTTGTTAATTGTGCTGTTTACGGAGGTGGGTTTGACTTTTGAGCCTTGCCTAAAAAAGGCACTATGGGGGCAGCAAGTGCCTTGGCCAGTATTTGAAAGCCTAGGGGTGACAGTTGCAAGTCGTCTCTTGTGAAGTAACGTGGCTTGTCGAGCATGTCGTCCCAGGCTGACAGACACTGGATCCCCTTTGAATGACACCAGAAGCTTAGCCACTTGTTGAAATTGATAATTTTTTTCTTTATACTGAGGTATCATTCTTGGTGAGGGCAGGATGCTACTCAGGGTCATACCAGCCTGGGCTAGATGATTAGAGAGCTCTTCCATGTCTCTTTTCATGTAGTCCAGGGAGGTACATCTCAGGTCATTCACACCAACATGAACAATGACAGAGTCATATTTGTACTTATTCTGGAGTGACCTGAGTGCTTGTTTTATATGGCGGATTCTGGCTCCTGACAGGCAGCTAACAGTAGCACATATTCTGCTAGTACATATGACATGCACACATTTCCTTCTAGCACATATGACATATGCACATTATTCTAGTACGCATGACATATGCACATTTCCTTCTAGTGCATGTGACATATGCACATGTCCTTCTAGCTAATATGACAGACACATTCTGCTAGTACATACGACATACAAATTCTAGCACATATGACATATGCACATTATTCTAGTACATATAACATGCACACCTTTCCTTCTAGCACATATGACATGTGCACGTTATTTTAGTAAACATGACATATGCATATTTCCTTGTAGCACATGTGAAATATGCATGTCCTTCTAGCTCATATGATAGACACATAATCTGCTAGTACATATGACATATGAACATTTCCTTCTAGGGCATATGACATATGCATGTTATTCTAGTACATATAACATGCACACATTTCCTTCTAGCACATATGACATATGCACATGTTCTTCTGGCACACACATATTCCAAACCTCCATCTCTTTATTTTTCTTCTTCTGAAGCAACATTTTTTTTCATAATAATGAAAAAAAATTCCTATGTCATCATAGGATGGCATTTTCATTTATCTTTCCCCAATATTTGAATATAATGGGACATTATTAGTTATACTACACTCACTAATCCTCACAAATCAAGTGTTGCTTGGTTTTCTAGAGTGCAGGTTTTGTAATTTAACTTACAGGAGTTATTCAGGTGAACCATGTTTTTGGCATTTAGCAGATGTAGCAGCACTGCCACCTTGTGAACACCTAAGGATATTCATTTTCTGTGACTAAGAGCCGAATCTGACACCCCTCTGATGCTATGTACTGGTTTATTATTTTAGTAGAATGATTCTAGCTAGGCATTTTAATTGCTGTTTAGAAGTGGTTGCTTGTCTTCCTCCATGACAGAAATCTGGTGTTTTACCTCTGCAGTAAGATTTGATAACTAGTTTTTTTAATGGTTGCCTGGCAAAAGGTTCAAGATATTCTGGCTAATAATTTGGTGTCTTTGACTCCTGTATATTTTGTATCCAACAATATAATGTGCAAGTGGTCCTGTTCTGGACATATCTTGGTCCAATAGTAATTTATCAGATATTGGTCTTTAATATAATTTTTTAATGCCTTATCTTTCATTTGCTGAAACTGCTGGGCTTGACTCATCTGCTGGCATCACGTTTAACAAATTTTGTTTTGATCTTCATTTCATGAACATTACAGGTGCAGCATTTCTGATACTATGATTTGTACAGCTATAGGTAAAGATAAACATCTATCATTTGTCAGTGCAAGGGCTTGCTGTTTGAGCTTATGGTTTTCATATCCTGCTTAAACATTTGCACATATTTTTATGTCAGTTTACTAGTAGCTGGACACGGCAGCAGATTTAACATGTTTAACTCATTCACTCCAATGGAGCTCAGGAAGTTTGCACTGTAACTTCCAATGGGTGGAGCCTAAGCCTTTTGACAGTATCAAATTATGTCCTCACATTTCAAACAAATGTTCATATCTCTGGAACCATAAGGGTTATGAAAAGTATAAATGGCAAACCCTTCAGCACAAACTATTTTTATAGTGGTAGTATTCTTTAGGTTCTAGGTCTTAAACTGAATTTTATAAGTCACAGTCAATAATTACTTTTGTGCTATTTTGTAAACAACTTAAAATATCTCAGCAAACACTCAAGTTATACACATACTGTCAGCAGCATCTTATTCATCTACCTGAAAGCTTTCATATGAGGCTAAAGAGTTTTCTCTCTTACTTGGTTGTTTTTGAAAAATGTGAAATTTATATCTATATAAATTAATATCATAAAAAACAACAGTTAATATAGCTTTACCTGCACTAGACAGAGGTCAAATATTAATGCAGTTGAGTTTGCCATTGTGTAAGCTTTAAGATGATTTTTTTTAAAACCTTGTACATAGCATGGTTATGGAATTATTGATGTAAACATGAACAAGCAATATTTGACGCCTAGAGGCGTCAGTAGGAGTTAACTGCAGATGCACCTGGAGGTGTCACTCAGATGTAATGAGTTAATAACATATGTCTGTTGAAAGTCTTGCATTCTTTTTCTGTGAATTTCAACTCATTGTCAAAACTCTTGTAAACATAGTCCTTAGCCCTGAGTTTTCCGAAGTGCTTGAGTCCATGCAATCAAACTCTAGCCTATGCACATTAGCTGCAGTCATTGTCAGCATGAATCTACTGCAATGGCATTGAAGGCCACCACCCCTAGAAAGCAGCAATGCTTCTAATTATTCATTTTGATCCATTTGGTATCTTATGCAGCCTCTGGTCAAATTTTCAAAATGCTTCTCTATGCCAGGGCACCACAATGAACTTGAGGCAAGGAACTTCTTTTTTACCATGCCATGATTTCCTTTGTAGATACTGTACTGCACTCTAGAAAGTGCATTGACATACGGGAATTGCTCTTTTCTTGCTCTGAAAAGCAAGACATATCACATTATCTTTCTTAACTAAATTATACCCTTCAGACACCACAGTCTCATTCCTTGTTTTTCTATGGATAGTGTCATTTATTACTGGTAACTGTATAATTGTAGAGCTGTGTAGTATTTATCCACAAGGTCCATGTTACTTGCTGTTCACTTTATTATAAGACAGCTAAAATAAGATGTCAATGTTTCTATGCTGTTTGGATTGTTTCGATTCAGCATCATGCAAGTCAGCCCAAATCTGCAGATGAACTGCACTCATCTGAGTTAACTTCGTTCTTTGGTTAAAAATAGACCCAGATACTGGTAGGCCACAACGAGAGTATTTTGATTGACAATAATAAATTCTTTTACTCCCCATACCAGTTTAAAAGCCTCCGAAAGACATGCGTGAATGGGCGTGCCTTCGCTGAAGGTTGGGCATCGGGCTGGCAACTTGGCACCATAAAAATCGACTGCCAATCATTAGTGGACCGGAGTTCCATTGTGGCGACCCCTAACCGGGAAAAGCTGAAAAAACAAACAACAACCAGTTTAAAAGCTTCTCAGTCTTTTAGGGGTAAAAGCTTCTCAGTCTTTCAGGGGTAAAGATTCTTTTGACTTCTGACAATGATTATTAAGCAAATATTGTGCCTTCCTTACTGTCTGGTAATTTGTGGAATAAAATGGTGTTGTTTACTCAGTGCAATTAATCAAATTCCACCTGCAAATATAAAATAGGTTTAGAATATGTAAGCATATTGTATAATGTGATCATTTGCCTATTGCCAAGAAGGCACATTCACAGATCTCCATGCACTTTCTTACTGGTACGTTCTGCAACAACACATTCAAGGGAAGCAAGACTACCAAGATTTTTGGTCTCAATTTATGTTAATAGTTTCATAATCTGAGAAATGATCTCAAGCTCAATAAATTCTTTGTTGTTTTCATGCCCTTCTTGCCCCTGCACCTCCTCAACATCTGACTAACTGCTGAGATCATGCTCATTTGTTCCCCTTCTGGGTGACAGCTGATAGAAGCATGGCCCTTACCCAGTTAAAATCAGAGGATTTTTGCTGAGAAGTCTAGCTTCTCTTGTGCATGCTTAGACAGTGATGAAAAGGTAGACATGCAATGGGCATATATGGGGGATGTCACTTTATTATGCTTTGATGTTGCCACTCAAGCAATTCTGCCTTCCCCACATACATAACCACCTTCCATCAGGTCTCTAGTCCTCAGAGATTTATTGATGATACACACTTCTCTGTTTCTTGCTTTTCCACCCCACTTTGTAACTAGAGAAATAGACACATCTCATTAGGCCTCTGGTCAGGCTTCTGGTTTCCATTATGGATTCAATAATGGTAGATGTTTCCCTGAAATAAGCTTCCTGACACCTTCCCTAATCCTATCCCCAGACAGGTGTGTGGGCTTAGTTTCATCATCCCTGTCTCTCCTCAATGAGCTCCTCCAATGCCTGAGTCAATAGCTAAATCTAGGTCATTTGGGTTATTATCAGGGCTCCATCTCTCTCAGCCATGAAGCCAGCCACATTCTTAGGTTTTGTTGCCTTTAGAATTAGCTTTCTTTTGTCTTGTGATTTATGAAGCATGCTTCCATCACACTGGAGCAAAATAAGAGATTTCATCCTATAAAAATTAACATATGTTTCTGTTAAGTTAAAGTCCATATTCCTTTAGCCTACACTAAAACTTTTAGAAGAGTTTGGTCTTAGTCATTTTGACTCATCACTAAGATATTTTTTTAAACACCTTTATTGAATTATCACTTGTGACATAGGCACATTTACATTTATATAAAAGTAATCAAACTGCATTAACAAGTTCAAATTTACAAACATTATGCTTCACATATATTGCTATATATCATGTAATTTTTACTATCATAAGGTTGATGTCCACAAGGCATTCCGACCTAAAATACTGACGCAGATGATCGAAAAGGAATGCTGAGGTCAGAATCTCTCAAACACACAACGCAAATTCAACCTTTCTTGACATCCGTAGACTGCAAATGAGCACTGCATACCACGTGGCAAAATTATTTAGCAGGGGGGAAAGCCCCCCAGCACCCCCCACACCCCCAGCAGATTAAATATTCCAACTCCAAGATTGCACTACAGTGGGGAAAAGGGCAAATTTCCTGAGCTGAACTGTACAGTGATCTCTTGTCAGAAGGCGATCACATATGTGCGAATGACTAGTGCATTCACTAACCCAAGACTCACATGAATGAAGGTTTGACAACACAGGTTCAGCCAACCAAATTTCCAAAATGAACCTTCACTCGGAATTCTGATAGTAAACCATCATGTAACCTAAGCAACATTACATAAATTATTCAATTCCTGCCCCCTTTTTAAACAAGAAACATTTTTATTAAACCATCACTTATGACATAAGCAATCATGCATTTCTATAAATGAAGACAAACCACACCGACACAATCCTAGTTGCAAGCATTTTACATCACAAACCATACTGATGCACTTCCAGTTGCAAATGTTATGCATCACTTATTCAGACAGAAAAACATAGGAGCAAACTTCATCACTAAGATATTGACACATTAACACTGAACATTCTAAACTCCTTGGAGAACTTGCCTAGAACAGCTAGAGTAAAAGCTACTGCAAAAACAGACTACTGAATTAAAATAGCCCTTTATGGATATTAACAGGTAAGCATTCTTTAGAAGATACTTTCACCACTTCTGTTTGTAGATATAGCTTTGCCAAGTAATTTTTAATGAACTATTTCTCCCACTCCATCCCAAGTTATGAATGAAAATGTTTATTCTGTTCTTGGAAAGATATATTAAATTATACACACACTGTGTTAATAAAGATCCTCAAGTCTCCTCATATCTGATCATCTTCAGTTTCTTGTCCTCCTTTAAACACATGGATAGTGGGTGCGGCCCACTCATTCTATTCCACCTTAACCCAGTCTCACTGCATTTTCCAAATTTTGTAGTGTTAGCTCCAACCTAAGCTTAGGTATATAGGACACGATCCTGGCTTTGTAAAAGCCTGAGACAGCATTACCCTCCAGTTAGTTTTAGTCTTCATGCTCTTCACTGTGCCCATTACAGCAGCAAAAACATGCAATTAATTTTGACAGTGTCTCAGATCTAGACAACTTGCTGTTGTTTTAGGCAGCTGGTTGTAGCTCCTTAATGGAAAAAAAGAAGTTATGCCTTACCATAATGCTCCATCTGTATTGTTGATCCTCGTTCAGTCATTACGCATGGGTGGAACCGAGCCGGCCATTTTCCAAGCTCGCGTCAGCTTCAAACTCTCGAGCTAAACTCTTACCCACAATCCCCCTCTCCCTGTTAAGAATCCCTGGAACCTGGTTATGCAGACACCCTCTGCCCCGAAAGGAGCATCTTCCTGTGAGTTTCCCCCTCTGCCTCTGGGGGAGAACTCGGCCTGTGTGTCATGGAAAGGACCCTGAGATTTCTTGAACCATATCTTCCCACTCTTTTGGTTTCAGGAGAAAGCACATTGAGGGAAAGAATAACGGACAACTACAACAGAAAGGGTCCTACCATCCTGTTCACATCTGGCCAGTGTACTTTTAACTTTGGGCCCAAACAACGAGGAGGCCTCAATGGGGGCATTAAGAAAAGAAGACTTAAAGGGTTCCATGAAGTTGCACAAGTGCATCCAGGTGTGTCGTCTCAAAACCGCAGCTGAACCCGCTGCTCTAGCTGCTCCTTCTGATGCGTGAGATATCAGTCGCATAAAGGAGTTAGATATAGATTCAATGGTGGCCAGCTGAGAGGCCACTTTTTCACGGACCTCATCAGACAAAGCACCAGCCAAGGTTTCAGAGAGCTCAGAAACCAGATCCCTTTGAAGCCTGGTAAAATGTGCCATATAATTCAGGGACCTGATAGCAAAGGTCGCTGAAGCAAAGGTGCGCTTCCCTATCCTGTCCAGGGCTCAGGACTCTTTGTTAGGTGGATGGACAGTCTGGCTTTCTACTTCTGCCAGATCCTTTTTTGTTGCGGCCACCACCACCAAAGCATCCACAGGAAGACCTTTGGACCAATGGGGATCTGAAGCAGGAGGGGACAAGATCTTATCTGACCTCCGGGGAATAGCTTTGACGGTATCAGGAGCCTTCCAAGCATGCTGCACGATGAGCTGGACAAGTTCATCGGCAGGTGGCGTAACCCAGGAGGTAGGGGGCCGAGCACAAAAGGCCTGCAGGAACACAGATTCCTCAGAGGTCAGATTAGAGGACTGCCAGTCACCTCTCTGTTTCAGGATTTCGAGGATATCACCAAAGGATACCTCAGAGGGTGACCGAGGGGATCCTTCCCCCTCATCGAAATCTGTGTCTTCAGTGAGGGACTCCTCTGTGGAGTCCATGTGCTTCCTCTTACGTGAACCTTTCCAGTGGACCTACTCAGTGGGAGAAGCTGGAGAAGACAATGGAAAAGGGGATTCCGGAGGGAATATGTCCCTCGGCCCTTGCACCCAGTGTCCGGTAGATGCGACTTGTGAAACCAGTGTACCAAAGGAGGGCAGAGGTATAGACAGTCTGGTATTGCCAGCAGCAGCAAAAGCCTTCTCCATCAGTTGGAAGGCTGGTCCACCCGAAGAGGAGTGTATGTCTAGGACAGGGGTCACCCCTCCCCTAAGTGGCTCAGCCTGCCAACCCGGAGCCCCTGGATGGCTGTGGAGCAGCAAGCTATGCGTGTCACAGCTGACATCTTGGGTTGTAGCAAAACTTTCCTGACACAAAGGCAACTGTGGTTCCTTAGTGAGATCCATAAAGGGAACTGCAGAAGGGGAAGACTGTGCTATATCCATGGACTTCAAAGGCAATGAAGGAGGAGAATAAGAAGGAGTCTTTGGAGATGGGTGATCACCTCCCAAGGAAGGATAGTTCCTGAGGGGTGGGATACCTCTGGCCAAGAGTACCTGGTCCACAAGACGCAACACATCATGTTCGGAAAGGCTTCTAGTGGACCTCACGGAGACTGAGGGAGAAACAGGCCTGTCCGCAGAAGAGGCAGTCTTGGTGCCCATCTCATCTGACTGCACCGAGGACAGCGGTGCAGAGAGAGACTGGACTACTGTTGTCTGCACCGAAGAAGTCATCGGTGCTGAGGACATTGTCTGCACTGACACAGGGATCGGTGCTGAAGTGGTTGTCGGTGCCGAAGCTGGAACCGACAAAACTGGAGTCAACAATAAAAGCGTCAGTTCCGAGGAAGATCTCAGAGGCAATGTGGTCAGGATCTGCGCTGACTGAATGGTCGGCGCCAATACAGTGGTAATGGTCTGAACCAAGGAGCCCCTCTGTGCCGATATATAGAAGGCTGCAGTAGAAGACGGAGCCAAAATCACTAATGGAGCAGAAGGCCTCGGTGCCGAAGGTCTAGGCACCAAAAGCACTGGGGATGACTGAGAGAGCTCCAGTGCCAAAACTTTAGCCTTTTAGGTTTTGGTTGGCGGGAGTCCCCAGTCGGGGATGAAGGCAAAGATTTAGCCTTAGTAGGAACATCTAAGGTTTCCTTATGGGCTTTAGGAGGGGTTGAGGCCTTCAACCCAGAAATAGCCTCTGAAAAGAGAGATTTTAGAAGTCCCTTCAGTATCAGCTTGTTTTTCCTTTCAAATAAGGTTCTATTACAAAAGTTCTCACAAATAGTACAGGGTGGGTCAACAGACAAATGGGAAGCTCCCAAACAATAAACACACAAAGAGTGTGCATTAGAAGTAGGCAGTTTGTGTCCACAATTAGAACACTGCTTAAACCCCGGACTACCTTTCTTATCTGCCATGACAGCAAATTAATTAATAGAAAATGTACCAACAATGGCACAAGAGAGTACCCGAAGGTATGAGAGAAAAAGGAAAAAGGATTACCAATGATGGTAAAGAGAGAATACCTCGCGGTAAAAGTGGTAAAGAAAAAAGAAGAAAAACCTGAAGAAATTATGAACGCTAGATGCGATAGGGTAAGAGACAATAAAATATGAACTTTTCAGACAGAAAAGTAATCTGTAAAGCTATTAAACAACAACTGACTGTACTTAGCTCAAGAGAAGTAGCTTGACACGACTGAATGGCAACACTGCAAAAGAAATCTGGGGTAACAGGGAGAGTGGGATTGTGGGTAAGAGTTTAGCTCGAGAGTTTGAAGCTGACATGAGCTTGGAAAATGGCTGTCTCAGTTCCGAGCTTGGAACCGATACCCATGCATAAGGAATGAATGAGGATTAACAATATCAGATCCAGTTTTATTCAATTGTCCATAGCTTCTCTTGGCCAAACAAGCGTGACCATCCATTGCTACACATAAAAGTCCCATAAAATGCCTTCTCTTCACATTCTAGGGGCACATGAGTTTTACTTAGGGGACCACCTTCTTACTATGCAGGTGTTTAACAATACCTCTGTCTCTTATAATATCTGTGAGAAACAAATGTGTTTACATACTTTTCCAGTGAAATCATGGACAATGTAGGTCATACATCTTGCTCTATTTTAAATATCATCCAGCAATTTCTGGGATGACCAGATGTTATAAATATGTATTTTCTATTATGAACGATACCATACAGTTTTGAACATTTTAAATCATATGGTCCATAAACTCTAGCATTGTCACTTGAAGTTTTTCCTGCTATCTTTCTACTTGAACAGTCTTAGTATGTCCCCTTTAGGTGGACCTCTTCTAATTTTTCCCATTTAAAACAGCAGTTTTCAGGCTCATGTAATTGTATATTGAATTACATCCTGGAAAATATTACATTTTATTGAGGACTGATTTATCTTAGATTGCTCAGTTAGATCCAGCTACCAAAAACTGAACTTTTGATCATTACTGTCTCACTGGGTTTGGTAAAATAGCAATACTAACACTGTTGTAGTATTGTACTCTGTCTATGACATTGCTGAAAGAGCTGTAATTTGCATTGCTGTAGCAAAATGCCATGTCTGTGACTGCGAGGAAACAGCTATGTTATTAGTTCTGTGGTCTGGTACTATCCACTTATCTGGTAAAATAGCTGCTCTACTATATGATATTACCTCTCTAGCTGTAGTGAAAAAGCTGTGGCACCAATGCTGTTGTCTAGTACTAGTTCTTTGGCATTTGTGAAATAGCTGTGGCAACAGTATTGTAGTCTGCTACTCGTTCTGTGGCTTTGGTGAAATAGCTGTAGAACCAGTGTTGTAGTCTGGTTAGTACTAGTTCTGTGGCTTTGGTGAAATGTCTGTTGTCATATATGCATATTGGTCAAGTGCTGCTTTCATAAAGAAATTTTACTAAAGTTTCAGTGTACCTATTAGCATCAGCTCCCTTTATTTCACATATTCCTGTATGTTTGGCAGCTTTAGTACCACACATGTGGTATCCTACTGTGTGGCTATGTTGAAATAGCAGGCAAGTACTCATGTAATGCTGCCTGTATGAGTATGGTATTATAGCTACAATACCACTGTTGGGGTATAGCATTTTTGTAGAGATTCGTTTCTTGAATGGTTGAATCCAGTAGAGACAAGTATATCACTTATCAAGCACACATATTTTACAAGTAGAGACTGAAAGACTCATACCCACAACTACAGAATGAACCCCGTGAGCAGCTCAAAGTATTTCAGTTGAAATATGCATGATAATCATGTTCTCTGTTTTCATTAACTAATATGAACTATCTTGCACAAAGCAGTTCTCAAGAATTTATGTGGCGAATGATATACAAAAACTTGTGGCAATATTGATCAATAATATTACTCGCTCTACAATAAATAATGTTTGCTACATTACATTAAATGCATTATAAAAGTAGACCTATAAGTTAAATGACACTACAAAAATACTTTCTAAAAGGTAAGTGAAATTGAAATAAATTATAGATCATACTTTCTCTGCAGAAAGTGTATTTTCTCTAAAAAGCATCAAGAAATGTTATCTTCATTACAATTACTGGGACTTCTGCTGTGTCTTCTAACTTGTTCTGTTGCCATTTTTAGTACTGTGCAGATATATTAAGATAACATTGATAGAGCAAACAGTAGAAAGCACAAGGAATAATTTCAGACAATGCTGATTTTTTTTGTATAAATATTAAAAATACTGTATTTGCTGAAAAGCTGCTGAACTGTTTATTTTACTTTTTCATATATCAGATTGAAAGCATGTTCATCCTGAGGACTATGTCATATGTCTACCCTAGCCAGACTGATGGGACATCTAGCAAACACCACTTCTGTAATGATTATGCTCAGAAGATCCTGTATATGTCAACCCATATAATTTCTGTGACAAAAAAAGTGTTACAGTATTGCCATCTAGTGAGACAAAGAGGAACTGTAATCCCACCAACCCTTCAGTAACTATGACCTGCACACTTCCTCCTCACTAACTACAGCACATTACAGTAAACACTGTTTGCGTAAAACTTTTAGAGACTCCATCGCTTATTTTATTAAAGTAGAGCAGTACAAGAAACTCTTTCTCAAACCTTAAATCTGCTGTATTATATTTGAAACTGCATAAAGGACTGTTTCCATTAACATGGTTCACACATTGACTTTTTTAACCAAGGTAATCTGTGTTGGGACACTGCTTCCAAACTTTGGCTAGCAGCAGTCTCAGTATTTAGCTAGATGTAACAGTGTATTCCTGCCCTTCCAACACTGACCTAAAGTTGCTGAATTTAGCAGAGTACTGCATTGCTGCTGCATAAAGGACCTGTTAGCAAACTATACCTCAGTTTCAGGGTAGGACAAGATTGTTGCCAGTTTACTTCCCAATCCTTTTATCTTTCCACAGCCTGCAGAGCAGTTAATTGTTCAATCAATAAAAAACTGCCATTAAATGCAGCCCTAACCTACTAATGTCAAAGGTCATGTCAAGCACAGCAAGCCTGCACTGCACTGCACGTATCATATATGTATGGAGTAACATATCAGGGTACATCCATTCTCCAACAACAAAAGCATATGTTCAGATCATACTTTATACAACTCAGACTGTCCTCCCACCAGAAGGTGAAGTACCATCCCTGTCAAATGAACAGGGTGTACCCACACCAGAAAAGTATGACCACCCCTTAGAGCAGTACTGTGGGGACATTGATAAACTGTTAAAGTATCAACATGTTCATAGTAACAAACAATGTGTCAGTACTGCATTAATTTAGCCTTTGCCATAGTAACAAGGTATCAGCACCTCTCTCTGTAGTAGTTTACCAACATTCCTAATGTAACACTGCATCAGTCCTTTGACAATACTGGAACCAAGAACTTTTCGACAGTAAAAGTGTGTCACTATGTCCACAGCAGTAAAGGTACCAATACTCGGATTATTAATGGCATACAGGGTGTCAACACAGCTGTAATGCATCTGTAAAGAGTCTGATTATTCACAAGACAGAAAGCATCCTCCATAATAGTATTGTATCAGTACTCCTACTATTAATGGGACACATACAGAGTCCTCACATTAGTAATGTATCACTATTCAGCTATTTACAGGATGGAACATATCTGCCACAGTATTAATGTGTCTGTGCTCTGACTATCTACAGGACACAAAGCACCAACTCAGTAATAATGTATCAGTACTCTGATTATTCATGGGCCATACAGAGTTCTCACATTTGTAATGTGTCAGGCCACTTACTATGGACAGAACACAATATATATATATATATACCACAGAAGTAAAGTATTAGTATTCTGACTATCCGCAGAGCACAAAGCATCCACCACAGTAGTACTACTAAGGATGTATCTATTTTTGTTGATCTTAATTTTTTAGTTATACCATCAATATGTATACTAAATAGCCATGTGAATACACTATTGTATCCTTGGCTAACACTATTGCCAATAAAAAGTGTATATTAATTTTTTTATTTTATCAATACATTTTAGTAATAATACAATTCAACATCTATAGTATCATTCTGAAATCCTTTTTTTACCATAATCTCCCAAAGGTTTACTCTATTTTACCAAATTACTTCTCCATATCTAAAATAAGGCATATAGCTTTCATTTTCTAAATATGCTATCATTTTTATCACGTTGCAATATGAATCAGACTATGTTTACAAAGCTGCCTTCTGCATGGTTGAACTGTACTTCTGAGAGACCTATTCATTTGATCGCATTTTTAAACTCTTTCAATAATACAAAAGAGATGATTGTCAATTGTGCTTTTAGTAGAGTTATAGGTCTGCAAATATTTTAATTTTGGTGGGAATTCAGTAAAGCTTACATTAATTTTTTTGGTGTATGCATCGCGGTGTGAATCGTACATGAACGTGGACAATTTCAGATTCAGTAAGAGTTGCTTAGCATTGCGCAAGCATGCACAAATAGGGAAAGTTCCGTGGAATACAAATTACCTAGAATCTTATACAAATGATCTAGGTGGAGTTATCCAATAAGCAGAAAATTCTGTGTAGACTCCGTGTCAGTGTCCGCATTGTACACAGAATTTTTCCACATACAGGAGTCTACATGGACAGAGGGGGATGTAAAAGTCTACAAATATGGACATAACTCCCCAGAAAATGTTAGATCACAGACATATATCTGCAAAAGGTGCATTGTGAATGTCTGAAAGAGGAAGGGAATATGTAAAATAAATAATTTTTTTTTTTAAATAATTTTGGCATGTTTGCGCTATGTTAGTGCTTAACAGAAAAAAAAATTCTAATATCATTTTATTTTATTTTATTTTATTTTATTTTTATTTTACATTTGTTGACCGGGCTAGTCTAGCTGGATACATGTCCTTTTTCAGTAGAGGCCCGGGGAGAAAAGCTCCAGAAGAAAAGAAGGTACAAATCATATACAAACAGAAGTAAATATTATTAACATAAAGACATAAAAACAGTTGGCTTTACATACTGTTGAGTAACAGGCACAGAGCTTATGTAGATAGTCTAACATGGTTACATTGTGCAGCCTTGAGGGAAAAATGATAACTCTGGGATGGGAAGAGGCTTAGGTGGTCCTGGACATTTGGTGTTAGTCTGGTTTAGTACAGGGGCATAGCCAGAGGGACTTCAGGAATTCTTTGAGGTGATTTTTGAATTGATTAAGCGAGGTCATGAGTCTTAGGTTGTTTGGGAGGGAATTCCAGAGCTTTCCAATGGAATTGGCATAGAGAGCATCACCTCCCGAGTTGTTAGATTTAATGGTCTGTACCTGGAGACTTTTAGATGATCTGAGGCAGGTTAGGTTGGAGTAGGGGGTAAGTATTTTGCTCAGTGAGGGGGTTTTGTCTGGTTGGTTAATTATTTTAAATGCCTCAGCGAGTTGGTTGAGTTTGAGAATATTGGGCAATTCTAACCATTCAAGTGTCTTTAGGTTTAGGCAGTGGTGGGTTCGATAAGGCATTCCCGTTATGAATATGGCTAAATGGTTATAGGCTGTAGAGAGTTTATTGAGCTCTCTCTTGTTGAGGAATGAAAGTATCGGGGAGGTATATAGGAGGGTGGAGAGGAGATGAGTGCGAGCGATAGTTAGTTTGGTGTGTGGGGTTAAGAAGTTCTTTATTCTATACATGGAGCCGAGTTTCTTGTTTACAGACTTAATGGTCAGGCTGACGTGCATATCAAATTTAAGCTTGTGGTCAATGGTCACACCTAGTAGTTTGGTGTGGGAGACAGGCTCTATAATGGTGCCATTGGTGGAAGCCACGTGGAAGATTGGGTTGTTGGCATTTGGAGGTTCTTTTCCTTGGGAGGTAGTTACAGAGGGGAAAAGTAGTAGTAGCTTGGTTTTAGTAGGATTAAGTATGAGTTTTAATTCTGAGAACCATTTTTCGACTATAGTAAAACAGTTCTGGGTTGTAGCTTGGAGTTTGGCGAGAGAGACGTCAGAGCAGATCAGGGTGGAGTCATCTGCATATTGAATGCAGGTGGCTTTGGGTATGACTGAGTGAAGATGATTTATGAAGACAGAGAAGAGAAGGGGACCGAGTATAGAGCCCTGGGGAACACCAATATTATTGGGGAGTAGGTCAGATAGCCTGTTTTGCCACTGGACAGCTTGTTTTCTACCAGAGAGGTAAGTATTAAACCAACTTATGGTTAGGTTGCTAAGATGTAGGGATTCCAGGGTGTGGAGCAGCTGCTGGTGATTGACCATGTCGAAGGCTTTCGATAGGTCAAGAAAGAGAGTGGAGGATATTAATTTATTATTGCGGTTGTTATTGACTGAGTCAACAAAGGAGAGAAGGGCAGTGGTTGTGCTATGATGGGGGCGAAAACCATGCTGGGTGTTAGACAAGAGACTATTAAGGGTAAGGTGGTTTATGAGTTGTTTGTGAACACACCATTCCATAATTTTGGCTAGTGGAGACAGTATTGCTATGGGTCTGTAGTTGGATGTATCCGTGGAGGTCCCTCCTTTGTGGAGAGGGATGATATAAGAGATTTTCCAAATTGAGGGAATGGTAGCTTCAGTTATGGTTCTGTTAATCAAGATTGATATGGGATAGGCTATGGCATCAGACGCTATTTGTAAGTATTCGGCTGGGAGTTGGTCAGCCGCTAGGGTGGTTGGTTTGAGTTTTTTCAAAAGAGTACGAATATAGGAGGTAGATGTTGGTTGTAAGTTAAAGGAGGGGTGAGCTGGGTCTTTAGTTAAAGTTACGGATGAGGGAGTAGAGGTAAGCTGACTGGCTAGGGACTGAATGGTCTCGGTAAAAAAAGAGTTAAAGGTGTTGGCTATTTCTTCTGGATCTTTCCCAATGAGTTTCTCAGGGGGTGGGGGTGGTAGATTTGCCTGGATGAAGGAGGTTATTAAATCCAGTCCAAAATTTCTTTGGGTTATGCTGATGTTTATCCTGGAGGTGACAGAAATATTGTTTTTTATCTGTAGTAATGGCTGCTTTTGTTGAGTTTCTAAGCTGTTAAAACTTGGTGCGATCTAGGGGAGTTTTAGTAGCTCTCCATTTATTCCAGGCCTGGTCACGGAGTTTAATTTTGGTTTTCATAAATGTATTGTAGGACCTTGCATGGGGTCCGTACAGTGGTGCATACATGCTGTCACCAATCTGACGCAGCTATGAACCCTGTAGTATCTAGGCTATCAGTATGGATATGTATGCAAATGAGGTGGATTTCCTGAATTGCTAAAAGGAGCAAGCATGTCCGCATATCCCCTTCGTGTAGCCTCCTACACAATGTTGATATTACCAGAGGGAGTGGCTGACATGAGGGGGTGTGTCTTATTATTTTTAGTGGGTTTTTTTGTTCCCAGCCACACGTGTTTGCATGGCAGGCCGCATAGCTGAGCATGTTTGTGAGCACAGACTACCCACATGACAGTGATGACATAGGTAGCAATCAATTAAAACTGGATATCTTCAATAAATATTTTTGAATTTTGTATATGCTATGCTGATGCACTGCAGCATGCACTAAAGTAGGGCCTGTAAATTATGTTAATTATATACTGAGCAGGTGAACTGCATCATAATTAGCCAATCCAATATGGTGGACCTAAAGCAAAATTGTATAAGATATGCATAAATACTACATTCTGATTTTCCCTCAATACTCCTGGCCATTGGAGTAGAGACTTAGGAATTTTAACTGGGATAATGCTAGGTGCTGCTGCAGGTCTGCTTCATCTGTATGTGCTAGATGCTGAAGTCAGTGCTGCTGGTTCTGCTGACAATAGGCCTGTGCCAAGAAAGGGAAGAGTGTTCAGGCCCAGGGTAACCTTCCAGGAGCTACATGAGCTAGAGATTGTAGAACATTACAGGCTGGACAGGGACATATTACAAGAACTCACTGAGCTCTGCCACCCTCAACTCAGAGCCAGAGCTAACAGAGGGGAAGCCACCCCAGTGGACACAAAGGTATGTGTAGCCCTTAGGATACTAGCTACAGATACTTTTCAAAGACCAGCAGGGAACATGATGGGGGTGTCACAAGCATCTGCATCCAGGATACTCCACCAATTCCTGGGTGCTATGCTTCCACATGCCAGTGAGCACATATCTTTCCCCTTACCCCTGAGGTGAGGGCCATCAATATGCAATACTTCTACTATGTAGCACACTACCCTGAAGTACTGGATGCCATAGATTGCACACATGTACACATGAAGGCACCATCTAGTGAGCAGGGTACAATCTATATTAACCGCATGGGGTACCACTCTATCAACAGCCAAGTCTTTGCAATGTCTATCAGATTATCCTGAATGTGTGTGCTGGCAACCCTGGCACTTATCACAAGTCTCATATTTGGCATACATCACAGCTGTACTAGATGTTTGCTAGGGGGGACATCCCACAGGGCTATTTACTGGGGGATGCTGGCTATGCCCTGGAACCATGGATGATGACACTCATCAGAAATGCACACACCCACGGAATAATGCCATGATGAGGCACACACACAAAGTACGAACATCATAGAGTGTATGCTTGGACTTCTGAAGTCACGGTTCCAGTGCCACAACATATCTGGTGGAGCCCTGCAGTATATTCCAGCCACATGTATGCAGACATTCACAGTATGTGCTATGCTACACAATCTGATCCTGTGAGAACAGCTGCTGCAGGATCAGCAAAGGGAAGGGATACACAGCACCCCACCATTGCCTAGGTCGCCACAGCCACAGTCACAGGAGGACTCGTAGGAGGAACCCCCTGCTGATGTCCCTGTAGACAGATGTAGATGTGCTCAGTACACCCTGGCTTTGGCTAAAAGACAATGCATAGCACATTAACTGACAACCTAGGAACTAACACCTTATTCCTACTCACATACAGATATTAAAATTGATGCCAGGCAACTCACACATCCTGCACCTATCCATGTAATGGCTGTGTACTGCTTGCATCAGACAGAGTCAGCCTTGAACTACAGATGTGTTAAATGCAGCATTTGCAGGGTAAGTCCATAACCTGTACAGTAGTCTACTGGATTATTGTGATATGTCAGTGTATGTAAGGACCAGGTTAATTATGCAAGTAACTATAGTGGGCTAGTTGGGCAGAAATGACATCCACATAGGACTACAGATACCCATTCCACTAACATGCTTCCATTGCTGTTCAGTAGGCCTCATGCATGGAATATTCATGCAGTCTTACTGCAACAGATCACTGGTACATCATGGAAGAAAGATGTTGGACAATTGGGTTAAGTGATAGTCAGACTGTTGTGCATCCCAGCAGAACATCTGGTGTTCTCCCCCCCCCCCCCCAACACAGCAATGTTCCCTTATAACTGCTTTAACAGTTACTCATCAGTGGTATATGAGCATTTCATTAAGTCTCAAGACAGTACTATAGAAATTGATCATACATTGTATGTCTTAGCTAATAGAAGAATAACCAGTATATTTATTTATTCAGGTAATTGTGTGATGAATGACTCCCCTCTCTGTCAAGCAGCTTCTGCTGCTTAAAGTTCTAAGACAATCACCTTGTGTGATGGTGTTCATGGTTCTTATACAAAAGTAATCACTTGTTTTGGATGTACGGTATCAATAATTTGTGTTCTATAGACTGTCAGTCTGTTTGTGCTGTACTATTTTGACCACTGTCACATATTAATTACATAAGACAGCTTTAGAAAATATTAGCCAATGTGAGTGAAGTGCAGCAATGCAGAAACAGGGACAGATGTCATATTATGTAATACACAAAATCTCGGACTGGAGTACAGCTAGGTGTGGGCTGGAGTCAGTTTATAACTAATGAACAGAAAATGGCATACACGGAGCTGGAGAGCAGCTGATGCAGTAAAAACAAGGATGATATCACCAGTAGATTCAAAGTACAAACAATTTATTCCACACAAAGTATATGCACAAGCTTTCATTCCTGCTCAATCAGGAACTTCTTCAAAGTAATTCAGTTGGTAAAACACACTTCATTTAAATACTAAATAGGCAGTCAGTAAAACACACTTCATTTAAATACTAAATAGGCATACAATCAATCCTAAAAACCACGCCTCCCCCTTTTTTTACTACACTGCTAGTAAAATGTATCTTAAACAATAAATAAACTTTATCTCATCTCTAAAATACAATACATTCCCTAAAACATTCACTAAAACAGCTATTTAAATTTTATTTTTAAAATATAATACACTTAAAACATTTCTCAGTAATTTTCATCTTTCCAGAGCTTTTAGTTTAAAAAAAACATGCAAGTGAGAAACTGTCATTTAATCCTGGCCATTGCAGGGAATTCATCCTTAATTGCCATAGGGCTTCTTGTTTTTCTAATATTAATGCCCAATGGCCCACCCCTTATAGGTTTTATTGTCCCCAAAATACCAAATTTAAAAGTATGGTCAGGATATTCAATGTTATGTCTGGCTAAGGCATTTGTTTCTTTCTTGTTCCTTATATCTCTTACATGTTCGTAAATTCTACTTTTTAATTTCTGCTCTGTTTTGCCTATATAAAAACATGGGCATTTTGTGCAAACTGCGCAATATACTACTTTCTCTGTTGTGCATGTGCCTTTACTGGTAATCTTCACTATGGTATTGTTGATGTTAAATGAACTACCCTCATAGATGTAACAACAATAATTTCATAATTTCAAATGAAATTTCATAATTTCACCTTACTTTTGACACCCACATAAATAACACTATCAAAACTGTCAACAGAAAAACTGGTTCCTTATACAGGATCAAACGTTTCCTCACCCCTATAGCCAAAACTAAAATTGCACACTCTCACTTAATATCAACTCTTCTGTACACTTCGCCCATATATACTAACCTAAAGAAAAATAATCTTACCAAACTAACAAATTCTTATAACATCGCCAGATTTGCAACTGGCAATCCCTTGAATCTAAGGCAACTAGACTGGCTGGAACTTCAAAACCAACTGATAGTATTCCAACTCACCACTGCCCACAAGATCTTCTACCAACCCGACAACACTCCTATACTCTCCAATCTCATCCTCCAGTACAAAAATCTTAACTCCCTGCGTTCTTCCAACAAACTCCTTGCCTGCATATGCAAGTCTAACAACCTGGCTGGAGACTCTCCTTTTTCTAACACTGTTGGAAAAATCTGGAACCTACTGCCAAATGAACTAACATTACTTTCTTCCTTGCCTCTATTAAAACACAACCTCAAAAAACACCTAAATTCTCACTGGCTATGCCCCTGCAGCAATCCTGACTAATCTTCTTCCTCTCTTCTTCTTTTTCTAATTTCACCTCCTGCTACTTCTTATTTCTTCTACTCTTACTTCAACTACTTATACTCTAAATTGATTGTTACATGCTCACTCCTTGTTTTACTTACTAACTGTTGTTCCTAATTTGATATGCCTAAAGAATAATTCTTACTCTATATTATTACTACTTCCTACAAGGCATACTTTTTTAATTTTAAACATTATTTCTTGTTGTATTTTTATTTTAATCCCTGTGGATGATTTTCTAAGTTGTATAAATGCCGGAGCTTTTCTCCCCGGGCCTCTACTGAAAATGGAAATATATCCAATTAGACTAGCCCGGTTAACAAATGTAAAATAAATAAATAAATAACATTAAATATCCTGACCATACTTTTAAATTTGGTATTTTGGGGACAATAAAACCAGATATAAGGGGTGGGCCAAGGGCATTAATATTAGAAAAACAAGAAGCCCTATGGCAATTAAGGATGGATTCCCTGCAATGGCCAGGATTAAATGACAGCTTCTCACTTGCATGTTTTTGTAAACTAAAAGCTCTGGAAAGATGAAAATTACTGAGAAATGTTTTAAGTGCATTATATTTTAAAAATAAAATTTAAATAGCTGTTTTAATGAATGTTTTAGGGAATGTATTGTATTTTAGAGATGAGATAAAGTTTATTTATTGTTTAAGATACATTTTACTAGCAGTGTAGTAAAAAAGGGGGTGAGTGGTTTTTAGGATTGATTGTATGCCTATTTAGTATTTAAATGAAGTGTGTTTTACTGACTGCCTATTTAGTATTTAAATGAAGAGTGTTTTACTAACTGATTTACTTTGAAGAAGTTCCTGACTGAGCAGGGACGAAAGCTTGTGCATATACTTTGTGTGGAATAAATTGTTTGTACTTTGAATCTACTGGTGATATCATCCTTGTTTTTACTGCATCAGCTGCTCTCCAGCTCAGTGTGTGCCATTTTTTGTTCATTAGTGGTAACTTTGCATTTTTTTTCTCAGTTTATAACTAGCCAAAACTCCCAGTGGGTATGTTCATACACTTAGTTAAGCTGAGCACAAATCTGTTGCGCCTCTCACAATGAATTTTATAACATATATATGTGTCTATATCTATATATATATATATATATATATATATATATATATATATATAATATGTATATATATATATATATATATATATATATATATAGTATACATAACATATATATATCTCTGTATGTGTGTGTGCATGTGTATGTGTGTGTGTGTGTGTGTGTGTGTGTGTGTGTGTGTGTGTGTGTGTGTATATATATATATATATATATATTGTGTGTGTGTCTGTGTGTCTGTGTGTATGTGTGTCTTACTATCCCTGTCTCCCAATATATATATATATATATATATATATATATATATATATATATATATATATATATATATATATATCTGTATGTATACATGTATATCTATATATAGATATATAGATATATATATATATATATATATATATATATATATATATATATATATATATATATATATATATATATATATAAATATATATATAAATATAAATATATATATATATATATATAGATATATATATATATATACACACACACATACATCTCTGTCTCTCCCCATATGTCTAGATAACACATATGTATATCTGTGGTGATTAAAGCTGCACTATGACACATATATAATGTTGGTCAAAGGACCAAAAGTATAGGCTCAGCAGTAAATAATGCACTTACTTACAGCTCCCTGTGCCTGCTGGATGTCACCACACATGCACCAACAAGGGAACAAGTTGTGTAATGTATAATGATGTCTACTCACTCATTGACAGGGCAAATTGTTTTTGGCCACAGGATTGCCCATCCAAATGCAAACAGACATATATGGCCAAAATGACTACTGTTGCCACATAGCTAGGATTAAAACACAATTGTCTGACTGCTAGGCAACTAGATGCAGATGACAACAAGAACCAATGTCACTCTGCATGCCACACATGCCTTTCAGCACAGGCCTTGTGTATGTCTTCTACAAGTAGTTTGCCTGCAGTCATTTATTAAATAGACTTAAGGTGTGGTGCATGCATTAAGTACTCTGATCTGTAGTGTGTAAGTCTAGATAGATAGGGGTTCTAATCTCAATCCAGCCCACTTGCTGTGTTTGTGTATGTGTACCCTGCTACAAAACAAGTATGGATCCCCCACTGACTTCCAAACTGCAATTGGTATGCACCTTTTGCCCCTTGCAGTTGATGCAGGCCTCAAAACTCCTGTCTTACACAAGGCCTGCAGATGTCATCTACCATAAGACTACCAGCAGCCACCTTAATGTCAGACTTAAGCCATGGCATGTGTGTTAAGTACTCTCATCTGCAGTGTGTAAAACTAGATAGGCAGGGGTTCTAATCTCACTTCAGCCCACTTGCTGTGTTTTTGTGTGTGTATGTGCATTTCTCTACAAAATGAATATGATTACCACACTGACTTAGAAAGAGGCAGGGTTTTGCACTATTTGGGGCAAAGCAGGTGACACAGGCCTCAAAATTTCTGTCCTCCACAAGGTCTGCTTATTTCATCTAGCATAAGAGTACCTAAAGACCTGCTAATATCAGACTTGAGGTGTGGCGTGTGTGCTACGTACTGTGTTCTGTAGTGTGTAAGACAAAATAGGTAGGGGTTCTAACCTCATTGTAGCCAACTTGGAGTGTGTATGTGCTGTGCAGCATCCTGTTAACATTAATTGGTAGTAATACCATTCTCACCATAGCCAAGGTGGTGTGTGTGGATGTCAGTCACAGCATTTTACATCAGCCTCTGGGATCATAGGATCATTTGATGTTAGGCCTTAGGGGCCTTATAATCCTAGCCAAGTTCTTACTCTTATTTACATGATCAGCACCTATTGCCCCTGTCCAAGGCATAGGCAGAATCCTTGTAGTGAACTTATGGTCACCCATCCAATTGTACAGATTGCATCTGAAGATGGCTAATGAGGTGCACTGTTTGACATTAAGTGGGAGTCTGTTGCAAAGGTTATTTAAACCCTAGTAGACATATCTCTCCCTCCAGCATATTTTATTAATGTCACATACCAGGTTAAGGTCCTTACATCGAGTAATCTGTGTGCCATTTGACTTACGGATATGCAGCATTACCAATAAAGCAGGGTCACAGACTGCCTCATATGCAAGGCAGAGATCACCTCTGAATAGTCTACATGACACAGACTAAAGTTACAGGGATTTCAGGCCATCCCCACAGGACAGATGCTGAAAACTTGAATTTCCTTTGTAAGGAACCTTTGTGGTATCTGCAATTGCCACTGGTGCTTGGAAACATTCATAACAAAATGGCCATTGCACTCACATATTGGCCTGATGAGGGAAAAGTACATGGAGGTTATAACTACTTCATATTTGGGTGACAGTGCCCTTGGTTATGACATGAGCAATATATAATGCCCTTCTCACCACTGTGGATACATGGTAATCTGAGGTAAGGTAAGTGTAAACCCGTGTCCCCAGGTCTGTGTGCCCAGGTCTCTCATCCCTGAGTATGTACATGAGGTTTTGCTATTGATGTGCTACATAGCAGGGACATTGTTGGTATTGAAAGGAATGATACTACATATAGTTGCATGGAGCTTAATGCCATAATTGTTTCAACAATCATTTGGTCATGTGTGACCCTCTTCTAGGATGTTGACAAAATTTGGAGAGTCCTTGTGTTTGCACGTTGGATAAATGGATTCCAAACTTAGAGGACCCAGGACTGAACTTTGTGGAACACCACTGATTACATCTCTGCTATTGGAGGTGGATACCCCTTTTATGACTACAATTCATTACTAGTTATCTGCATTTTACTGCATTTTGTTGCTGTTTGACTATTTTTTCATAGTGCGAGTTCTATTCTTTTGACTATAAGTGATTAATCTGTGCTTCATTGTGAGTTTTTTCTTACTGAGTTCTTAACCTCATAACTGAGTAGCATAGTCTAGATACAGGTCTGCGACATCCAGAGCTTCAGCTGCATGGTTTTTAACCCTTTTTGAGGTATTCCAGCTACAAGGTTCCCTTAGCAGCACTTGTGTTATCACCTAGTAGTACTACTCGTAGACCTTCCTCCCTTTACCCTTTTAGCTCTTTCAGTTTCTGACAAATATGGATGGACAATTTCCTACATTTTCTCCTGCCAGTCTGGTCGATATGGGTATCCTGAGATAGTGTATCAACTGCCTCATGTACGCGGACAACCCTCTACTACTACCACCTAGGAACACAATTTGTGAGAGATGCAAATACATCAAGCACCTAGTGTCATTGCTCTCTCCCCTACAAACCAGTACATCTGACACTGAGAAGGCTGGCAACATGAACATCACACCTCAAACACCATCCACACCTACACAACATGCTCTCACATATGCGGAGGCCCTCAACAAAAGCATACCCAAACAAAAGTCCTCCGAGGCATAAACACAGGCAAACTCCACTGATCACCACACCACACATAGTCCACACACGCGTGTCTCACAGCCACTAAGGCCTAAACATAAACCCAACATATTAGTCATAGGAGACTCCATCGTGAGACACACAGATGTGCCCCTCACCAGGCTGGATAAGGAGAAAGTCACAGTTAGTTTTTTGTTGGGTGCCAGAATCTGCCATTTCACCAATGCACTCAAGTCTCTCAATAGATACTGTTATGACTCTGTCATAGTCCATGTTGGAGTGAATGACTTGAGACATACCTCTGTGGACTATATGAAGAGAGACATAATTGAGCTCTCTGAGTATATGTCCCAGGCAGGTATGTCTCTAGCCTTAAGCAGCATTCTACCATCACCCAGAATGATGCCTCATTACAAACAGAAAATTATTGACTTTAACAACTGGCTTAGTTTCTGGTGTCATTCAAAGGGGATCCAGTACCTGACAGCCTGGAATGACATGATTGACAAGCCATGATACTTTGCCAGAGATGGCCTACATCTGTTGCCCTCGGGCTTCAGGCTCCTGGCAAAGGTTCTTGCCTCCCCCATAGTGCCTTTTTTAGGCAATGCCATGAGGTCAAAGCTACAATCATGAAAATGTCATCAAAATGTAAATTAAAGGTAATGCTGCTAAACGCTTGGAGTCTAAACATGAAACTGCACTCACTGTAAGCATTCTTAACCCTGGAAGAAGCTGACATTTGTGCAGTCACAGAAATCTGATTCAAAGCTGTGGAGAGCACCCCAGCCATACCAGGTTCCTCATCCTATCATTCATTCAGACCCCAAGCCATGTGCATCAAAACAAAAGAAGATGGAGTTGCAATATATATAAAAGGCATACACACCTCTAGGCTGGTCAAACAGTATGATGCACAGGAAATACTCCAGGTGCTGTTAACAACTGACAAGATCCCTATTCAAATCATAGCTAGCTACAGGCCTCCAACTCTGACTCAAGATGCCCACTCCACCTATCTGGACCTCTTTGAATCTATCAAGATTCAATCTTTTACCCTAATCCTGGGGGACTTTAACTATCCAACAATAGAGTGAAATAAATACTCATGTTAAAACACAAATGCCCGTAGATTCCTTGATTTTGTCAATGCAAATGCCTTGGACCAGTTGGTTGACTCCCCCACAAGAGGTGAAAATATCTTGAACTTGGTATTAACCAACATGAGTAACCACTGCAGCATCCCTACAGTGTCATCATCCCTGGTAAGATTTGACCACAAAGCTGTCACTTTTGAAGTCACCATCTACCCCAACCCCCCCCCCCCCCCCATCTAGGGTAAAAAAAAATTCTCCAGAGCTGATTACAACCTCCTGAGGGAAGGTATAAACAGCTTCACAGCCCCCCCTCCACAGAAACTGGAACATATGTCCAAACTTACACCAAAGTACTATATGCGCATTTATATAGCTGCATGTAATCAGGAATACCAGGCAGGATGAAATCATCCTCTTGAAGGAAGAGTAAACCTGTCTAGTGGACATCTACAATAAATAAACTCTATAATAAAAGGAACAAATTGCTGTCCAGGACCAAGAAGGAGCAGGTATCTAATTGGAAGCAATCTCACTTTAGCCTGAGCAAGCAAATAAGAGAACTAGTGAAATCCTCCAAAGTTAACTTTGAGTCCAAACTGGCCACATCTGCTAAAGACAGTCATAAGGCTTTCTTCACATATGTCTGCAATCTCAAGGGAAGCACCCAGATCTGCTCAGAATTGGTGGTCAAAGACACCACATAATCAAACCCTGTAGATATAGCCAACCTGTTGTCAGACAAGTTCAGTGAAAACTTCACTCCTCTGTCCCCCCATCAGTAAAACAGGACATCCCCAGTATCTGCCCCTCTTCTCTTATCTCTAGGGAGCAAGTCATCACTGGCCTCTCAAAGGCAAAAAATACAGTATCTATGGGACCCAATAACATCCCAGGCCGCATCTTACATGAACTCAGGCAGGAACTTGCAGCACCATTAGGCACCCTATTCAACCAAAGCCTGAGTACCGGCTTTGTCCCAGCCTAGTGGAGGACAGCTACTGTCATCCCTTTGCACAAAGGTAGAGAATCCACCAATCCAGGAAATTATAGACTTATCAGGCTAACTAGCCTGATCTGCAAGGCCATGGAGCAGATTATCATGGACCTCATTAACAAGGACATTGGCAATCTCCAGACACTTGATCCCACACAGTTTGGTTCTGTCAAGGGGAGGTCATGCCTGTTAAATTTGGTTGACTTCTTTTTGACAGTCACCAAGGCCATAGACAAGGGGAAGATGGTGCACATGGCCTACCCTGACATGGCCAAGGCCTTTGATACTATTCCTCACTCAGGTATAATAGATAAACTCTCTCAACTAGGCATCAATCCATATGTTACGGGATGGGTAGCAAACTGGCTCACTGACAGAACTTGCCTAGTAGTACCTCACAATGCCCATGCACATGCAGCAGCTGGAGAGACAACAGAGATTCCTCACCCGGAGAATCCAGGGCCTCAAACATCTACCCTACACAGATAGGATAAAAGCCCTGTCCCTTTACTCAGTCTCCTACAGACTACTCAGAGGTGGCTCATGGTAATCAGACTCCAGTGTAATGATAGGGCAGTATTCATAATCTCAGCCTATGCACCATAGCAGGGTTGTGATGAAAACAGTGCATTCAGACAGAAGTTGCAGGACCTATTGATAAAGCCAGACAACATGAATTGGTGTTGATAATGGGTGACTTGAACACACATATCGGGACAGAGAGAACAGGATATGAGTACAGCCTGGGTCCACATGGGTGGGGCACGAGGAATAAAAAGGAGAAGCCATTCTATACTTCTGTCTGACAAATGGCTTGATAGTAGCCAACACATGGCTCAGAAAGAGAGACTGTCACAAGATCACATACAATAGTAGCCAACATGCAACTCAGGTAGACTTTCTCCTAGTAAGGAAAAGGCACTGGGGTAGAATGCATGATTGCAAAGTCATCCCCAGTGAAACAGACAGCCTACAACATGAACCACTGGTTGCTACAATCAGCCACAATCAGTGGTCAGAGAAGGCTCTAAGGTCAACAGAGAACATGCTGAAGACCTGGAAGTTGACTAGAGAGAAAGTACAACAGTTCAATGAATTACTTAGAGTTACTTACTGTAGCACCCCAAGAAGAGGAAGAAATAGGCGGAGTTGAAGAAGAATGGCAACTCCTCAAAACAGCATGTGTTAGGACTACAGAACAGATATGTGACTGAGCCTGGTATGGAAATAAGGTACATAAGGAAAGCTGGTGATGGAATGCAGAAGTCTAGGAAGTGATCAAAAGAAAGATGGAGGGTAGAACAAATGGGAGATAGAAAAGACCGACCAAACTAGGAAGGAATACTGTTTGGCTAACAAAGAAGCTAAGAAATGAGTTGCAATAGCAAAGAATAGGGAATTGGAGGCACTCAACCAGCTTCTGGAAAGTGACTCATTAGGTGGTACAAAAAATCTATATCAGGTTGCAAGGCAAAGACAGAAAGATAAAGAAGACAGTCGGACACCCTTCATAAGGGATGCCAACAACAGCCTGCTCACCAGTCCACAGGACATCAAAGGCAGATGGAAATGAATGAAGAAAACCCCACAAAAGCTGTACTGCCCCAGAAACAGCCTAAATTGAGAGAAGAGCAACCCACCATAGAAGAAGTAAGAACAGCACTAAGGAAAATGAAGTCAGGGAAAGCAGCAGGCTCAGATTAGGTCACAGCAGATATGATAAAGATGCTGGGTGAGATAGGGGAGAAATGGTTCCTGAGGGCACTCATAGCAGTGTGGAGAGACAGGCATATACCAGATGACTGGAGAATAAGCATACTCATGCCAGTGTACAAGAACAAAAGGGACATTCACAACTGTGGGCAGTACAAAGGCATTAAACTCCTATCACAGTGCATGAAATTTCTGTAAAGGGGAATTGATAAATGGATATGCAGAGTAGTGGATTGTAGGATGGGAGGGGAACAGTTCAGATTCAGATCAGGATGCAGCACAACTAGCCCAATCTTTGCAGTGAGACAGATAGTTGAGAAGAAGCTAGAGATATGGCAAGAGTCCAACTAGGCATTCCTAGACTTGGAGAAAGCATATGACAAGGTTCCAAGAAAGCTGATTTGGGCAGTACTATAGTGATTCAAAGTCCCAGAAGCATTGGTAGAATTAGTACAGGCTATGTACAAGGACCCAATAACTCAAGTACAAACAGTGTTCGGCCTCACAGAGAGGTTCCCAGTGGGAGTGGATGTACACCAGGGTTCAGCTCTCAGCCCACTGCTGTTCATACTGGTGATGGACTGCATTAGCAAACAGGCTGGAGGGGAGAGATCAACAAAGTTATTGTATGCAGATGATGTGGCATTACAGGCAGACTCTGAGTAAGAACTTCAGCAAAAGATAAGGGAATGGAATGCAAAACTGAAGGCATATGGGATGAAACTAAGCAGAGATAACACCGAGGTAATGGCAGCAAAATTGTGAAATCAGAAGTTGAGAATTGAGAGAGAAGGGAAGATAGCGGAACAAGTGAATAACTTCAAGTATCTGGGAGGGGCTGTTGAGGAGACAGGAAGTCTGAATGAAGACATCAAAGCTAGAATCAGAGAGGCTGCAGCCAATTGACATAGAGTCTTAGGTATAGTATATGACAGAAGAATGCCAAAGAAGCTGAAAAGTAAGGTGTGCAAGACAGTGGTGTGACCAGTACTACTGTATGGTACAGAAACCTGGGCAGTAAAGGCAGAGCAGATGAAGAAGCTAGAGGCAATGGAAATGAAGTGCTTGAGAAGGGTGGTAGGATGCACACTGTGGGACACACTAAAAAATGAGGACATAAGAGCAGAAGCCAAAGTAGCTCCAAGTGCAGAAAACATCAAAGAGAACAGATTATGGTGGTTCAGTCACATGTGTAGGAAATCAGAAGACAATCTGGTGAAGAAGTTTATTGACAGACAGGAAGAAGGTAAGAGGAAATAAGAACATCCAGCAAAGAGGTGGATGGACCGTGTGACGGAAGATCTGCGACAGTCAGACATGAGTGTTGGAGAAGGCAGGAGAGTGGCACTGAATTGAGAGATGGCAACAGTTAACACGATATCCCAATCTCATGTAGAAAATGGGAAAAAAGGGCCGATGATGATGATGATGATGATGATGAGCTGCCCCATCGCCTTAAAAATATGGCTAGTCAGGCTAATAGGGCTATAGTTCCATGGTCAGTGGATGCACCACTTCTGTGCAAGGGGATAACAGTGGCCGATTTCCAGTCAGCGGGGATGCGGCTGTTGGTTACACTGTGATTGCAAAGAGTTTCCAGTGGTATTAGTAACCATGTTGGACACCATGTAGGATGTAGCCTGGGATGTTAGCAGGTGCAACAGATGCTGTGTTTGTCATCTTAGTGAGGCCATTTAGTACCTGCTCTTTAGAGATACAAGGTATGGGACAGGTTGTAAGGATGTCATGGTATACTTATGGTGGGGACAGGGGAATGCAGTTGGCACAGAACCTGTTGGCCAACAGGTTAGCTATGTCTACAGGGTTGTTATATGTGTTATCATTATGTACAAGTTTGGCAACAATGTGGGCCTTTCCTAGCATACTTTGTTTTGCAAGACTTCACAAGAACACTTGTTTGCTTGTTTAAGCTGAGGAGGGAGTGCCACCGTTTTAGGGGGTATCCCTCCTTCCTAATGTGAGACACCAATGTCTACCTCTTGTTGTAAAGCCTGCTGATGGCAGTTGTCCACCAGGCAGGTTTGCTGTGCCATGAGGAGCTTGTTTTGCCCCTGTCAGGTACAGGCAATTCAATGCAGTTTTACATGTGCTTGTATAAAGCATTGGTGTAGAGCTCAGCATAGTTGCCTGTTCCATCTGATGGGGGTGCTGCAGGTTATAATCTGCTTTGTTGAACTTTATTACTTTATATGCTGTGAGGGGTGGTATTAGGTGTGATACTTACTTTGAATGACACCAATTTGTGGTCAGATCTCACCAGGGAGGACCTCACAGTGGAGGATGTACAGTGATCACCCATACTGGTAAGCACCCGATCCAGTATGTTGTCTCCCCTTGTGTGGATGTCAACCCACTAGTCCAGGGCATTGTAGTTAGGGAAGTCGACTAACCTCTGGGCAAGTGAGTTTGAGCACAAGTAATCTACCCAGTTGGTGGGTGGTTAAAGTCAACCAAAACCATTGATGTATCTTGATAGACTCAAGTAGATCCATTTAAGCACAGTGGGTGTCCTGATTCATGTAGTTGCTCCTGCAGCTGTCAATGGCTTTATTAGGTGCCCTACAAGCAGGCAATAGCACCTGCATTTCCTCCAGAGAATCATACTGTCTAACTAATCTGGATATGTATCTATCCTTAATGAATATGGATACACCACCTTCATTACTTTGCATGCTTTAAGTTTGAGGTCTGAATGTGTAGAAGGATGTGTAGCCTGGTATGGCTATGGTGCTCTCCACAGCTTGACCAAGATGTCTGTGACTGCACAAATGTCTGCGTTTTCCAAGGTAGGGACAGCATCCACTGAGAGGAGTTTAGTGGTGACATTCCCAACGTTTAGCAGCATGACCATGATGTTGTTTGTAGATGGGGTTTTCTCATTGGAAAGTTTTTCTTTGTGACACCACCTAAAAGGTGCTCTATGGGGGTGGCAACATCCTTGGCCAGTTGCCAAAATCCCAGGGGTGACAGATGAAGACCATCTCTGGCAAAACAATGAGGTCTGTTGAGCAGGTAATCCCAGGATGACAGGTAGTGGATGCCCTTACACTGACACCACACAGTAAGACAATTATTGACATCAATCATTCTCCATTTGTATGAAGCCATCATCCTAGGTGACTGTAAAAGGCAGCTCAAGGCCAAGGGCATACCTGCCTAAGATACAGCCTGTTAGCCCAGTCATGTCTCTCTATGCACTCCAGAGGGGGTATGTCTCAAGTCGTACACACCAACAGGAACTATGACGTAGTCATACCAGTACCTGATATTGACATACTTGAGTGCATGTGTGATATGCAGTATCCTGGCACCATGACCTTTCCCTTATGTAGGCTGGTGATAGGCACATCAATGATGTAATCACCTATGAGTATTATGTTTGATTTTGTGTTTTGCCTTAGGTGTTTCACCGGTGAGACAGCGGTGCATGAGCTATTATGTGTACTGTGTTCTGCAGAGGTATGATTATGTGTAGCAAGCTTGTGTTTGGGTTTCTGAGGTGTCAGATATTTACTTATGTGTCTGGTAAAGACCTCTGCATATGTAGGTATGTGTGATGTGGGTTTGGGTGGGGTAGGATGGGCTCCTTCTAGGCATTTACTTCTCTGCAGTCATGGCCACTATCATTGGCCTCTGACTGACTAAATTTTCAGAAGATTGCAAATTAGGAGCAGTCATTGAATCCCACACTGACTCAACACTTATCCAGGATGGGCTGACACAGACATTCAGTTGTTGTCAGAGCCATGCACTAACAGTAAATGTCAAGGAATGCACAATACTATCCCATGGGAAGTCATCCAGCCCTGGTAACTAGCATATTGATGGCACACCTGCAACAGGTGACCCAGTAGTCAGGGTATTGCAGACATATAGATAGTGATCTAGTGTCTGTCATAGGTTGGTAATATTTGGGGATGCATTCTATGTTATGCAACCTATAAACAAAGGTATGGCATGTAAATCCAAGATAGTCATTGTTCCACTGTATTTGGCATTCATCACACTACCTTGCAATGCCACCTATGGTGTGTAACTAACCAGGCATACCTGACAAATGTCACATCCACAGAGGTTCAACAGTAAACCAATACACAGTGTACATAACATGTCTTATGCAGACTGTGTCAAGCCCGTAACTATGTATTCTGTCTCTGACATGCTTTGGAGGGTGTATGGCTGCCATGCAGGGAGGTGTCAGACCCCACTGTGTAACTACTATATATATCCAAGAAAGGACTAGCATGAGAATTACCTGTTCTACACATCTACATCTTGACTGTGGTATAAACAGGACATGCTGGACAAACAGATATGTAGCCCAGACACTACATCCAATATGTAACAGGCTCCCAATGCATGTGATGCACAGTTCCACCCTAATGCAAATCATGTGCAAGTCACACAACAGGATGGGGAATATGACAATTATAACTGCTTTAGGACAAATATCCCTAATGGACACAGGGAAACTGTGGATGGTTCACCTCACATGTCCTGGCTTGTCCATGTGTCAGCTACCAAAACCCTGCTTACACTTATCAAGGGTATCAGACCTTGTCAGAATTTAGGATGCATGGCTAGGATGAAAGATGCCATTGTTTTTGTTAGCCTATTATACACATATGAATCCATGGAGCCATGCAACTATACTGTTTACCTTTCTGATGACATTTTTCTTCTGTGCTGTCATTCCTTCCTGTGCTCTGACATTGATAGGTTTATTGTAGCTGTAAACCTATAGGTATGTCCTACACAATCCTGAACATGAAACATAAACAGTGCCATGAGACACCTTTCATTGTGTGACTACACAGCCATTCCAACAGCATGCAACATAATGTGGTTTACACATTACAAATGGCAGCGTTCAAACTATGTGACTGACAAGTATAAGTAGCATGTCAAAGGCAACAATGGATGAATCAACTGCATATTAATGTAGATAGTCACCTTGTGCATCAGACACATAGCCTCAGTTCCCTGAATTGAGAACAATGATGACAGGGATGTAGCACAGGTATCATCACTTGCACAGGGTGTTGTATGGGGGTGCAGGAGCCCTAGGCTGACCCAATAGGTTGGCAAGCTTGTGTGTGTGAGGCAAAAAGGGGAGCAGACAAGACAGACCATGTAAATGTGGTGTGTGTGTGTGTCTGTAGGTGACCTGAGTGCGACAGTGGTGTGCAAGTGTCTGTATGAACACAGCCAAGTTCAGTGGTAGCCCTATGTGAATGTATGTTGGATAGCTTTTAACCATGCATGGTAGAGCTGACAGTTCATCATCTACACCCCTGAACATGAGAAGTAGCTCTGCCAGGAGTTGCAATGGCACCATCATGTCAAAGGTCAGATGCTGAGCTACTACTTGAGGGTGACTGCTGCCTGTTGGGACAATGTACTCCACAGGACCAGCCAGGACCACTAGTCTATGGCCTGCCATGTCTTGGTGTGGACAGCACACTCCCCTCTGGAGCACTGGATGTACCGCCACTATGGGAGCGTGATTGTTCATGGCCACGTGGAATCTCAAAAGATGTAGGTGCTGGCCTACATCCATGACTCTTGACACTCAACTGCAATCAGGCTTTCTATCACAGACAGTGTGCGTTCCAAGGCAGAAAGTGTGCAATATCTCTCAGACCAATGTTTTTCCACTATGTCAGTCAACTAATCCAGGGTAAAATGCAACACAGGAACAGCAAAAACTCCAAGTTGCTTCACCACAAAACAAAAACCACAGAAGCCAATACAAAAAATTTATTTCTCTAGCGCCTCGGCTACAATCAGCCTTCAAGGAGTAACATACCACTTGTTAAAAGCAGGTTATATAACACCAGCTACAAATTAATAAGTCATTAAACAATTAAACCATTATAAAAATTAACTAAAATTTAGAGTCACACAAATCAATTTAAACAATGCTTTTCCAACAACATTCTGTGTTCAAACCCTTCGGTACCAAAGTACCATATTTCAAAATGAAAACAGTTTCTTTCCTTAAAAGCATATTTTTAAATCTTTCTTTATCAGAATTATCCATTGCAATGTGTTCCAAAATAGTTACTTTTAAACCCGCAGAATTACCGCCATGATATTCATTAAAATGTTGGGCTAAAGGACTCTCCACTTTATTTATCCTGATGTCTCTTAGATGTTCTAATAATCTTATTTTAAACATTCTCTTGGTTTGTCCGATATAAAACTTATTGCACTCACATTTAATAGCATAGATAACCCCCTCTGTTCTACAATTATAAACCCCATTAGGTCTAAAACGAATATTATTAATATATAAAAAGGAATTTACTATATAGGGACATCCACTACATCTCCCACAAGGCTTCATACCTTTAATAAAAATTTGATGATTAAATCTAACCTCAGGCCTCTGAAATCTAGTATGGACTATAATGTCTTTGATGTTTCTGCCCCTCTTATAAGAAAATACTAATCTTCTGTTAGTTAAACCACTAAGTTCAGCAAAACTCTTCAAAGATTCCCAAAAATGTAGTATATATTGTCTAATACTCTCACTAAAAACATTATATGTGGAAACTACAAATAAACTGTCTACATTTTTATTATTATTATTAATATTACTGGTATCACCCCTAAACTTCTTTACTTTTCCACTAGTATTATACCTAATATTAAATACGTTTTGAATATCTTTATCAATTAGTTTAACATCAAATTGTCTATTCTCAAACATTGTCTTTGTGTGCTCTATTTCTTTTCTAAACACATTTTCTTCATTACACAACCTAGAAATTCTCAGAAATTCACCAAAAGGCAAAGACTCAATGGTATGTTTTGGATGGCAACTAATCCAGGGTATCAGCAAGGCACTGGAGGCAGTCACGGATGTCAGACTGTGCTGCATCCATAACCCTGAACATCTGTCTGGAATTCCTTTTGGAATGTGCCTGTGCCTCCACGGGGGTCTTAAACATATACCAAGTGACACGTAATGAGACATCTGCAACAGGTGGTGGAGGGACAGCAGGCCTCCTAGGAGCAACCCTATCAAGCCACCTGTGTGGAACCTCATCAACTGTTTGGCTATGGCCAGTGTCAACACTCACTGCCACCACAGTAGCCACACTTCCCTGTTCAGTGTCCTCACCCTCCAACTGTCCAATATCTGTGGCCTCAGGGGACTGGGTATGCACAGGCATACTGACTGTGTACGGTGATAATGAGGGTGGATGAGGGATGTAAAACTCTGTGACAGATTCAGCCCCTGCAACCCTCAGCTGTGCCTCACTTTGGCCATCATCATCATCAGAGTCTGCAAAGGGGTCAACGACCAACCTCCCAGGTCACCTATGGTATAAAGGGGAAAGCATCACATTAATACCTGCACTACTATGCTCTGCAGTACTATGTTTCAATATACATTAAGCTGTATACATTGCTGTTACTATTACAGAACTGTACAACCCACAATCTGAGATAGTAGGACCTAAGGTCATTAATTTCTAACTGAAATTTGTAAATATTTCAGAAAAACAGCTCTTTAAACCGGACTCTCATGAGCAATACATAAATTATGTACACTGTTGACATTCTGCAGAACTCTGTACAGTTTACAGGTATGCCCATCTGAAAAGTCCTGCCAATACTGTGAAATCAATCACTGTGGTCACACCTACAAGGCCTAGATATGACCACAGTGTGTACAGTCAGAACATATCTCCATATTTTTCAATCATGCAAACAGTACATGTAGCCAGCCAGCAGGCCTAACAATGTCACTTTAGCTAATACCTTGAAGTAAATCTACATCTGTGACAAAAATGTTTTGTGCTTACCAGCGGCAGGGACACAGCCTCTTCCTATTCCTGATGGCCCTGAAAAACAATTGAGGGAGAAGTAATGTAAACAGCCCACATGTTACAGTATAACACTGGTAGTATGTCTAAATATCCCCCAGTTATAGTAGCTGCTATGATAACAGGTATGTGGGTCACAATCTCTGCATGAGCTTAAAACTGCAGGTAACCTACTCCCCCCCCCATACAACACCTGACACCCACATGAAACTATGTACAGCCTGACATGCTAAATGCTACAGTAGTCTGATGCTGATTCAACTAAACATACCTGGATGCTCTCTTGGGTGAAAATGGTGGCACCCATAGCCACGACATATGGTGTGATGGAAGCGTGGGAGCTGTCCTGTGTTGCAAGGTTCACCAGGAATTCCTCAATGGCTGTCAAAGGGTGTTCCTCTGCAGGCCCACCACCAGTGACCTGATGATTCCTGTCCAGATCTGCTGCCCTTCTACGTGCCCAGTGGATTATGTCTGGCACAGTGTCGCACCTGCTCATATTTGTGATTCTGATGCCCCACAGTGTTTATGTTATGGACCAGTTCATCCCAGAAGGCTTGTTGCTCCCACCTATTTGCCTTCCCTCTAGACAGCAGAACTTGGTAATGTTGTAGTAATGACTCAATTATGAGGTTGTTTTCCATCTGAGTGAAAGGTGTGTGACATCTGGTGTGCATGTTATCACCTGAAATACAGAATAATGAAAACACATGTAAGGATTACATACGTGGGTGTACAGTATGTACACATACAGCAATTAAGGAAGGCTATCAGTATTCCCCATTTGATGACACATCTCATATGCAACAGTGTGGCAATCATACAAAGGGTATGGAGGCAGCTAGGATAGTAGCAATAGTGACCTACACCTCCTTGTGCCATGACAGATACTCACATATGATCACACACCCAACACAGGACTCCACTTGTAGTGTAGTCCATAGCAGGATAGCGCCCCTCCCCATAACATATTTCTATAGTTCAATGACAAAACATAGCTGTGTAGTATTACAACTGCCAACAAAGGAAGTATCCAGGAGACCTGTGTCCCTACTTAACATTCAGCATTAAACCCTTGCTGTAGTCTACATCCTCTGTAGGTGTTACACAGCTGCAGATCAATGGCATGTCACAGGTACAGTTCTAAGAAAGGCTTACTGATGTAATCCCCATTCCTCCTAAGTATATTAAACCATATGCATCATGTTGAAAGAAAAATGGTTACATACCTGATGGAGTACGATACTCCTCTTTTGAAAGATACAGATATGTATGTGTTGTGACAACATGTTCACCATAGAAAGTAACTCTCATACACCATGGTTTCCCTGGCTAACAGTTTGCTTTTTTAAGATGGTTCTCATTAGCAGGTGATTGCTTCTGAACCTATCTGTGTTTGAGTAATCCTAACTGAAGCATAGACAGCTGATTTGCAATGTAATCAGGCAATCCCATGCAACTATTGAAGGAGATATGAGGCCTTAATATAGAATTCATCCCCTTTCTCATATGATGGGGTGGAAATTCTGGGTAGAAATATTGTGTCAGCACAGAAAGGATGTTTATGGTAGATACTTATTACATACACATGTGTGTGCTGCAGTCTGCAGCTGATGCTGCTGTTGCAGGCAATAAAGCATAGTGAGAGAGGCTGCAGAATGTGCACAACAACACTTATGAGTAATGGTGTGACCAGTGGCAACCCTGGTGTACAGCCAGAGCCTGATTGGGGAACCCATCCCACAGGATAGTGAGGTATGTGTTTATGGACCAGTTAGCCAAAGGTATCATTAACAGAGTAAAAGGCAACATGTCTGTTGTGTCTTTTAACAATGTAGTGGGTAAATTTATCATTATGTCAACCATTTGGACAATTGCTAAGCCATGTGCTATGGTATTGTAGTCATCTGAAACATGTGTGCTGGCAATTCTTGCTGCTAGCACGACCTCCATATGTGTATGTTACTTGTGCAGCTGTGCTTATTTGTAATATTAGTAGCAAATGATTGCATGCTGCAGTCTGATATTACTGGGCCTCCTTTGTATTACATAACTTAAAATCCTTTGTGAATGCATAGTAATGCATGACCTGACACTATGCACTTTCTAGTGTTGCACTAGGGATATGTCAACTGTGTTCCTATCTGTAGGCCTTTGACTTCCATCATTGAACAGCAGACATTCCATGTGAAATGCTTTAGGTGGATAAACAGTTGGTGACACAGTCATTCATTCCAGAATTCACAATGGGCATTTACACATACATGTATTTTAAATGCTACACACCACTTTATTTGAACCCAGGACCACGTGCACCAAAATTTAATGTTTTCAAATCATTTAACAAACTGAACTACTGAGTAACTGTTTGAGCTGGTGTATTTTTAAATATATAATTGCACACTTACAGTCTGTTGCCTTATTTACATCCATTATTAAGTGCATGGCTTTATAGGGATGTATTTCTTCACTAGAGTTCCAGTTAAATACCTGTTAAACACATATTTTGCCATTAATGTTTTAGCAGGTGTATTTTTAAATGTTGCAGATAGAAGTGCACATTTACCTGCTGCTAAAGACCTCACATCCATTATTCTGAATTTGGCTTTCTAGTGATGTATTCCTGTACCAGACGTCAAGTTACACTCCCGTTTTTTCCATTACTCTTTAAGCAAATTGAATGATGCAGTACAATGTGCAGTCCTGCTTAAACACACTTAATGACAGTAACTTGGCAATTGGAATGTTTTGCTTATACTACCTGTGTTAATTATTGGCTGTGTGGCTTGGCAGGTTGATGCACACGTTTACAGATGTGATGGCCCTGGGTTTGAAATAAGGTGCAGGTGTACACTTTGAATATATTATTATTATTTCACACACACATATATATCAATATAATGCCATTTAGCTGATCTTAGTGGCACTGCACATCATGAATCATCACACAAAAAATCTTTAAAGAAATGAAAAATGCTGAGATAGGACAGTGGTGAAATGGGGTGCAAACAAGGAGAAAAACACAGTGAAAGGTGGGTAGGTATGTGCAGGAAGGGTATAGGAAAGAACCAAAGCTATCCATTTCTTGTACAGCAACAACTGTGCACTTTAACAGATTTTTTAGCAACATTTGGACAGTCACCCCCAGAGAGAGGGGTGAAGAAAACATAAGTGTGTTGTCAAGCCAATTGGACCAAATTAAGTGTGTCCAGTGGATATATGTGTGAAATGGAGAGCTATGTATGGGATGATATTTTTTGGGGGCAAGTGCCTTTTTTTTTTTAAAGGTGAGAGTAGAATGTTGGGACATTGGGACATAGGTATATATGGGGAAGGTAATTTGGGAAGGTGTGAAAGCCTTTGCAGACAGACAAGACAGATAAGATAGCAGACAGGGTTGGTGTACTACACAAGGGGGGGATGAGCACCTCGGTTGGGGAGGGAGTTACGGAATCCCAGTCCCATGGATGTCAGATATGGTAGCAGTATGACTCAAGTCCTCACCCATGGGACTGTCAGCACTGCATCTTCACTGCTCCTACGCAGGCAGTGGTTGACACTGGCATGTGGGGCGAGGCTGCCCCAGCAGAATGAACAGCATCCACTCCCAGAGGGGGGACCAACCCCACCCTGTGAGGCAGAACTATCTGATGGCTCAGGTAGTGCAGAGGCAGCAGCAGGGGCATCACCAGGCTGCAGCCCAGATGTGCTGGGCCCTGGTGCCACAACTGGGGAGCCAATGTAGGTGGATCACTTGGAACCGGCCTACCCTGTTGTACTGTAGTAAATTAAATATAAACATAAGGTAAAAATAAACACAGCCAAGCAAATGTTAGTATTAACATAATAGAAGAGAATAATGATTAATTGAAAGAAATATAAAGAAATATAATCAGGAACACAACAATAAATAACATAAATGAAAGTATATTAACAGCAAAGTAATATGAAATTATACATAAGGCCAACATAAGAGGTAGTTACTGTGAAGGCTGCCAGCCTAGCTAGATAGAACTTTGTAAATAATTCTATGTCTTTGTAAAATTATATTAATGTAATCCACAGGCTTGTTCGCAAATGTAAGAAAACTGTGTTAAATGTTGAACTTCAAAAATGTAACCACAGTGCACTCTGCTGAACGAAAGCTAATAAGTCAAGCATTTTATGACTGATCTCAAAGCTCAGAGACATAATGTCTGGACTAAGGAATTCCTTTTATTGTTTTGAGACCAGAGTTAATTGCTAGATTTTGCATGTGTAATGTCTTTTGTTGCTGTGGGTTCCTGGCAGCTGCAGGATCAAAGATATGTTAAACTCTGAGTTTCTGTTAGCCTGGGAACCAGAGAAGAATGATGTAATCTGAAATGAGTCCGTAGTACTGTGTTGTCAATTTAAGGACAGAAAGAAAGGAGAACATTTTTGCATTTGTCTTCAGAACTGACCACTCATCAGCACTTGCTTTGCTCTCTCTGTATGTAAGTAGGATCTTAGACTTTAGTGTTTCTCTTAAGAAATAGATAGAAAATAGTAAGTTTAGACTAGCTGTTTTGTATATTTATGTTAGAATATTCTATAGTATTATTTTAAGCATTTTCCTGTGATCTCTGAACTCTTGACTAGCACTGTGTTGAACTGAGAAGATTTGTCTTGTGTTTTTATTATTTATTAAATATTTTAAGCCTTTCAACTGTGGCTGTTTTGTATAGAGATAATTTAAGCTCTAGAGTACTTGCATGTATTTAGTGATACTGTACTAAGCAACTCCAATAGTCTTGCTGCTCAGTCACACTTACTATTTGGATATCAGTAATATTACACAGTGAAATTGGTCACTCTTTGGGAAGGGACTTAAAGTAGCTGATAAGTAGGGGTCCTGGTGGCAGTGATTTCTACCTTATACTCTGGAGAGAAGGGGCCATAGCTGGAGAACCTGTGCCAGCCTTCCCCAAGAGTGTTTGTGTGTTTGTATATAACTCATATCTCAAAAAGTGTGTGTGTGTGTGTGTGTGTGTGTGTGTGTGTGTGTGTGTGTGTGTGTGTGTGTGTGTGTGTGTGTGTGTGTGTGTGTGTGTGTGTCAGCTACTTGGCCAGGGACATGAAGCACTGGTTGGACAGAGAGAGTGCTAGGAGGACTTGGCTTGGGACCCTGGCTAAGGACCCCACTCTATAGTGGTGGGGGTCTTATTGGGGATCTGGAGAGAAAGGGAGAAACCAGACCCAGACTGACTGTGATCTCTGTGTAATCTTAAGGGAAATTGTACTTTACTGTGTGTGTATTTGTTATCCTTCCCAGTGTGGACGCCCCTCACTGGTGTTAGTGGTAAGGATTAAGGCTCCTTGATTACTGGGCCAGTGCATGGGCATCACATATTAATTGGTCTGCAGTGGTGGGATATCCACACCACATATTAATTGGTTGGCAATTGGCTTGTAGTGGTGTGGATAGTGAATTCCTGCAGCTTGTGTACAGTGATCTCTGAAGGTGTTTTTAAAATATAAATCAGCCATGCAGTGAATGTTCAGAGTTCAGATCACAACTGCTTTATTTCTTTTGTTAACTTAGTTAGTCAAGGAGAGCAGGCAAGCATGTCAGCAGAGGAGTAAGGCAAGCTGACAAGGAGCCATTTGGTTGAGATGTGCCAGGCTAAGGGACTGGTGCCTGGAAACCTGACTAAGGCAGACATGATTGTAGCTTTGGTCACAGCTGCATCAGAAAACAGCAATCAGGAGGGCGATCAGACTGGCCGTGGAGATGTACAACACTCAGAAACTAGACAGCTCAATCTTTCTGCAGAGGGCTTAAAATCCATCTGGAGCTAAAGAGACTTGAGTTGGAGGCCAGGCATTTGGAAACAGAAGCAGCAGAGAGGCTTAGACACCTACAGGCTGATTAGAATGAGAAACTGCTACACCTGGAAGCTGAGGAGAAGGAAAGGCAGAAGCAGCATGAGAAGGAGATGCTGACTCTTCACCAGAATCATGGAGATAATGGGGAAGGGAGTAACTGGATCCCAGAAGCACAAAAGGTCAGTAAATTTCTTCTGCAGTTTACAGAGGGGGATAATTTTGATAGTTTCATTCATATGTTTGAAAGGATATGTAAACAGTATGATGTTGACCAAAGGCTCTGGGTATGGCTCCTAACCCCCTTTCTCCATGGTAAAGGTGTAACTCTGTTGTCTAAACTTTCTGATCAGGAATGTTTTGACTATACTGCTGTTAAGAATTGCCTGTTAGAATTTTTTAAGCTAACACCTGCAACTTATAGGAAAAATGTTTTGTGTGCATAGATACAAGGCAGATGAAAGTGTGTGTGAATATGTTGCTGAACTGAGCACTTATTTTCATAGGTGGGTGAGTGGATGTCGGGTCACCACTTTTGAAGGGCTGGCAGACATTTTGGTGAGGGACCAAGCCCTTTGCACTTTGCCTGAGGACATGAGGATCTGGTTAGCTGATAGACAATGTGCTATTTCAGATGAATTGGGGAAGAAGGGAGACCTATACCTAGCAAGTAGGGCATCCCTGCACAGGAAAGGGACACCCAGTGCTGCTCATCAATCTAAAGGAACCTATGGTGGGAAGCTCAGACTGCCCCAACAGAATCTGCCAGGTACACGTCCAGGATCTAGGGTTAAATGTTTTGAATGCAACCAGTGGGGCCATGTGGCACACAGATGTCCACAGCAGCAAGGTGGGGAACAAAGGGTGAGGGAGCCAGTAAGTGGGAAAAACAAAATGCCAACAGTAGGTTGTCTTGAGACAACAAAGGTACCAAACTACCACAAGAGGTTATATCCTATCGTAGTGAATGGCAAAGAGGCCATTGCTAAGCCTCTGAGATAACAATTGTAAAGTCTGCAATGGTTACAGAGGAGCACTACTTGCCTGGGCAGTCTGCTCCAGTCAGAGGTTTAGGAGGGACCCCATTTCAAATACCTTTGGCTAGGGTTCACCTTGACTGGGAGGGTGGAAAAGGCAGCAAGCAAGTAGGTGTGTTTGAGGATATCCCTGTAGATGTCCTGATAGGGAATGATTTTGATAAGGCAGTACCATGCATTTGTGCAGCTACATGCAGTCAAGCTTGGAGACAAGCATGTGGGTCTGGTAGCCTGGGGGAGACCCAGTCAGACCACATACTTGCAGCCAGGACTGGTGAGGTGGTTACTTCAGGGAGGCAGCTACTCTGTAGCAGTGAGACTGAAGGTGAGCCACAGTTGCTTGTGGGTACTGATGTTCCCTTGGACAGAGTGACTGCAAAAGTAGAGGTGAGTAGTAGTACCCAGGCTGACAGTGAGGCACCACTGTCAGGGGATGCCAGACTTCCTGTGGAAGGGGAGCTGAGAAGGGTTACAAAGAGAGAGTTGAGACAGACTCAGCTCTCAGACCCTAAGTTGCAAGGTCTGAGGCAGGTAGCTAGTGAGGCACCTGATTCTCAAGGGAAGGGGGAATCTGTATACTGGGGCAAAGGGTTACTGCATAGAGAGTGGACCCCTGAGGGAGGGCTAGAAGGTGAGAGGATACAGCAGTGTTATTTCTTAGGGCCTACCATCTGGCACTTCTAGCCATAGACCATCATATTCCCTTTGCGGGTCATATGGGCATAAAACGTACATAGATATGTATTATGCAGAACTTCTATTGGCCTGGAATTTCCAGAGATGTAACAGGGTACTGCAGGACCTGTGAGCAGTGCCAAAAGGTAGGCAAGGCAGGAGACAAGGTGAGGGCTCCTTTGATGCCTTTGCCTGTGACTGAGGAGCCATTTCAGGGGGTAGCTATGGATATTGTGGGGCCTCTGAGTACCCCAAGTTCCACAGGTAAAAAGTATATCCTAGTGGTAGTAGATTATGCTACAAGATACCCTGAGGCAGTGGCTTTGTCCTCCATTGAGGCAGAAAAGGTGGCAAATGCTTTGTTAGAGATTTTCAGCAGGGTAGGTTTCCCAAAAGAAATATTGACTGACAGAGGTCTCAGTTTCATGTCAGACCTGCTGGCTTGTCTGTGGAAGTACTGTAGGGTGAAGCACCTGAAGATCACCCCCTACCATCCCCAGACTAATGGCCTTGTTGAGAGGTTAAACTCTAAAATCAAGTCCATGTTACAAGCATTTGCAGACCAGTTTAAGAGGGAGTGGGACAAATATTTGTCCCATCTGTTGTTTGCTTACAGAGAGGTTCCCCGGTTCCCCAAGAATCCACAGGTTTTTCACTCTTTGAGTTGCTGTATGGGCATAGGGTGAGGGGGACCTCTAGATTTAAGTCGTGATGAGTGGGAAGGTGAGTGTGAATCTCACAAGGAGTCTGTTGTGGCATATGTCCTAAACCTCAGGACAAGTCTCAGGGAACTCATGGGCTTGGCACAGGAGAACCTGGAAGAAGCCCAACAGCAGAAAAAGATCTGGTATGACAGGAATGCTTGAGCTAGAGAGCATGCTGAAGGGAAGCAGGTAATGGTTCTAATTCCTTTCAGACACAACAAGCTGCAAGCAGCTTGGGAGGGACCCTACAAGGTGGTAAGGAAGGTAAGTGATGTTAACTACATGTTAGAACTGCTAGGCAGGAGGCAGGGGCACAGATTGTATCATGTTAACATGATGAAACCTTACCCTCATAGGGAGGCCTTTGTGCCGAGTATTTGCAGTGGATTGCGGGAGGAGTCTGAGGGCTTAGACAGACACTTCAGTGGAAGGGGTAGCAATGCCCCAACAGCCATCTCCTACCCAGGCTTGAGAAATCCAAGCAGTGTTACAGGAGTTTGGGGACATGTTCACTGGGAAACCAGAGTGCACCCACCTGGTGCAGCACCAGGTGGATACAGGACCCCAAAGGCCTAAGGCCGTATAGGGTGTCTGATAAAGTCAAACAGACTCTGAGGGAGGAGATATAGGAAATGTTGGAACTAGGGGTAATTCAAAAGTCCAACAGTCCCTGGGCCCCCCTAGTGGTTCTGGGCCCAAAGAAGGATGGTAGCACCAGGTTCTGTATGGACTACAGGAAATTAAATGTCACACAGAGCCAGATGCTTACCCCATGCCTAAGACAGATGAGGCCCTAGAGCAGCTGGGTGGGGCTAAGTATCTTACCACCATTGATCTTACCAAGGGTTACTGGCAGGTGCCCTTGACTCCCAATGCAGAGAGATGTCAGCCTTTGTGATTCCTTTTGGCTTGTATGAGATCACAAAGATGCTCTTTGGGATGAAAACTACCCCGGCAACTTTCCAGAGGCTGGTATATCATATCCTAGCAGGAGCAGGAGGGTTTGCCCTTGCTTACCTAGATGATATTGCCATCTACATCCATTCCTGGTAAGAGCACCTTCAGCATGTTAGGGAGGTGCTGGGAAAACTACAGAGGGTAAGGTTGACCATTAAGCCTAGAAAATGTCAGGTGGGTATGGCAGATGTCTCCTACCTGGGACATAGAGTGGGGAGTGGTAAGATCAAACCAGAACCTGCCAAAGTGGAAGCCATTCAGGCATGGCCTGCACCTGTTACCAAAAAGCAGGTGAGGGCATTCCTAGGGACAGCAGGGCACTACAGAAAGTTCGTCCCCAGTTATAGTACCATAGCTGCTCCCCTCACAGACCTGACAAGGAAAAACAGGCCAGATAAGGTAGTGTGGACCTCGGCATGTGAGCAGGCATTCAAGAAGCTTAAAGAAGCTTTGGGAGGACCACCTGTGTTAGCCAATCCAGATTACAGCAAATAATTTGTTTTGCAGGTGGATGCTGTGAACCATGGGGTGGAGGCTGTACTTAGCCAGATTTCTTCAGAGGAAGAAGAGCACCCTGTGGTTTATCTCAGTCATAGGCTTCAACCCAGGGAGGAATGCTATGCAGCTGTAGAAAAGGAATGTCTAGCCATAGTGTGGGCACTCCAGAAACTTCACTGTAGTTACAGATCACAATCCTCTAACATGGCTACACCAAGCCAGCCAGCAAAATGCCAAGTTGCTAAGATGAAGCAGAGGGTTGCAAGCATATATGTCAGTGCAGCACTGCAGTGGGGTTAGCAACGCCAACGCAGATGGGCTCTCAAGACAGGGAATGGGGTAAGGTATACTCAGATAGACCTAACCCTCTCAAGCAACGTTTCTCAAGGGTCACTTAAAAAACTAGCTTGAGCTCTCAGGGGGGGTGGATATGTGAAGGCTGCCAGCTTACTTAGATAGAATTTTGTAAATAATTCTATGTCATTGTAAAATTATATTACTGTAATCCACAGGCTTGTTCACAAATGTAAGAAAACTGTGTTAAATGTTAAACTTCAAAAATGTAACCACAGTGTACTATGCTGGAAGAAAGCTGATAAGTCAAGCATTTTATGACTGTTTGATCTCAAATCTCGGAAACATAATGTCTGGACTAAGGAATTCCTTCTATTGTTTTGAGACAAGAGTTAATTGCTAGATTTTGCATGTGTAATGTCTTTTGTTGCTGTGGGTTCCTGGCAGCTGCAGGATCAAAGATATGTTAAACTCTGAGTTTCTATTAGCCTGGGAACCAGAGAAGAATGATGTAATCTGAAATTAGTCAGTAGTACTGTGTTATCAATTTAAGGACAAAAAGAAAGGAGAACATTTTTGCATTTGTCTTCAGAACTGACCACTCACCAGCACTTGCTTTGCTCTGTCTGTATTTAAGTAGGATCTTAGACTTTAGTGTTTCTCTTAAGAAATAGATAGAATATACTAAGTTTAGACTAGCTGTTTTGTATATTTATGTCAGACTATTCTACAGTATTAATTTAAGCATTTTCCTATGATCTCTGAACTCTTGACTAGCACTATGTTGAATTGAGAAGATTTGTCTTGTGTTTTTATTTATTAAATATTTTTAAGCCTTTCAACTGTGGCTGTTTTGTATAGAGATAATTTAAGTTCTAGAGTACTTGCATGTATTTGGTGATACTGTACTAAGCCACTCCAATAGTCTTGCTGCTCAGTCACACTTACTATTTGGATATCAGTAATATTACACAGTGAAATAGGTCACCCTTTGGGAATGGATTTAGAGTAGCTGATAAGTAGGGGTCCTGGTGGCAGTGATTTCTACCTTATAGTCTGGAGAGAAGGGGGCATAGCTGGAAAACCTGTGCCAGCCTTCCCCAGGAGTGTCTGTGTGTTTGTATATAACTCATATCTCAAAGTGTGTGTGTCAGCTACTTGGCCAGGGACACTAAACACTGGTTGGACAGACAGAGAGCTAGGAGGCCTTGGGACCCTGGCTAAGGACCCCACTCTATAGCTATGCTAGTGGGGAGTCTTATTGGGGATGGAGATAAAGGGAGAAACCAGCCCCAGACTGACTGTGATCTCTGTGTGCTCTTCAGGGAAATTGTACTTTACTGTGTGTGTATTTGTTATCCTTCCCAATGTGGACGCCCCTCACTGATGTTAGTGGTGAGGATTGAGGCTCCTTGATTACTAGGCCAGTGCATGGGCATCACAGTTACAAATAATATATTAATATCAAATCATAATAATAATATAATTGATAAATTAAAGAAAAGAAGGGGAGGGGAGAGGTGAGAGAGAGAGAGAAAAAAAAACATTAGTGACTCTGCAGGTAATATTACTACACAGACTACTACTATATAGTTGTACATAGCTAAGATTTCAGTTGTGAGTGCAGTGACCACAAATATTGTATAGATGATGTTGCACATACATACCTCTCAACCTCTTAGCATGGGACATTATGGTCCAAGCCCTACCAAATGGTGGTATAAAGGCATAACTACAGGGACCATTTTTACATAGTGTGGCCTTACATTAGTAGCAAGGTATTATGACAATGGATTTGCCAATAACTTGCATTCCAAGTAATGTCATGTATCTGCTAATCAAGGACCAGACATATGGGGCAGTAGTGATTACATTCTGCAAAAATCATGCCAGTTGAGAGGTATGTTTGTATACACTAATTATACTAGACAGCTGGTGATTTGTCAGTTAGCTGCCATTGGATTATAACCCAGAAGTAGTGAGTACAGGAATAATGTGCACTTTATTTGAATATAATTAATTCTCAAAACACTACCTCCTTTAAAATTTATTTGCAACATTTTGTGTGAAATTATACATTTACACACATGCATAGCTGTGTGTGTTATCAGACTGGAAACCAAATGCAGTGACCACATGAATAATGAGCACTTTATTTGAAAACATTAGTTATCAAAGCACCATCTCCTTTTACACTGTAATGCTTACTGTCACATGAAATCTGGCAGTTATACACATGTATGGTTATGTAGAATGACTGTTAATCTAACTGTATACCTCATTCATTTACTGAGTGCTATCTACAGCATATTTCAGGAAACATTATCAGAACTCCATTTTAACACATAATCTGGGTATTGCGCTACATTTATTTCTGAAATTTGCTGCTGCATTATTTATTAAATATGTAATGGTTGAATGGTATCGGATTAGAACACACATACAGTGAATACAGGAATAATGAACAGTTATTTGAAAAGATTACTTATCAAGGCGCAATGTCATTTTAAACTTTATTGGTAATCTTTCTTAAAATCTGGCATGTAGACACATGGATAGCTGTCCAGGACTTCAGCTAATTTACCCATATACCATGTTCATTGACTGAGTGGAATATATAGCATTAGTTCAGACAACATGAGCAGAACACAGGCTTGACCCTTACTCTGGGTATTGCACTACATTTATTACTGATATTTTTTTCTGCATTCTTTATTTAGTTATATGTCACACTTGACTGGTGTCAGATTAGAGCACACATACAGTGAATGCAGGAATAATGAACACTTATTTGGGAAGATTAGTTATCAAATCACAATCTTGTTTCAAACTTTATTGATAATGTTTCTTAAAATCTGGCATTTTCACATGGATAGCTGTCCAGGACTTCAATTAACTTACCCATACACCATGTTCATTGACAGAATGGAATATACAGATTATTTCAGACAAAAAGAGCAGAACACAGGCTTGAAACTTACTGTAGGTATTGCACTACATTTTTTCTGACATTCTTTATTGAGTTACATGTAACACTTGACTGTCAGAATAGAATGCACATGCAGTAGAATACAGGAATACTAAATACTTTATTTGAAATTATTAGTTATCAAAGCACTGGCAACCTTTAAAATGTACTGATTAATGTTGTCTCAACTCTGGCATGTAGACCATGGATAGCTGTGTAGGACTTGTGTTAACTAACCCATACACCTTGTTCATTAATTGAGTGCAACCTACAGCATATTTCAGACAATCCAACAAGTGTAGAAAGGAGCGACGCTGATCTCTTTGGTACAAAAACCAAAAGCTGCATTGTAACAGAGTATTCAAATCCCAAACAAAAGTAATAATCCAGTAATGTCCAAGCAAGTGAACCACAACCACTAATGATTTAAAATCTTTATTCCATCAGATAAGCGCTATCGCTGCTAAGAGCTTCTTCAGATCTATTGAATGGTACACAAGTTAAAATTCCCCAGTATATATATGGGTGTAACAAGAGAAACAATTAACACAATTGACACAATTAAAAGGGAAATGATAAAAATCTCATATACTTGACAGTACTAAAAAATATATATGGGGATATGAGTGTAAGTACTTATATCTAACATTCAAAGGTGAAAGAAAAATGAATAAATAGTATAATACACATATGTATAAAAAGACAAATAAATCAAAAAATGTAAAAAGTTGAGTATGCTAAAATGTCATGTCATGGGCTGCAGAAAAAAATCTTATTTACATCTAAATACTGAAAACATTTGTAAGTTACTTGATTATTCAGTCGGAACATATACACTTAAGTGCAGCAAGGATGTGTGGATATGATCATTTTATATTCCTGCGTCTCCTCAATCTGGGTTTAATGGAGGCTCTCTCATTCAGGCCTAATCCACTGCCAGCTCTTAATCAGACAATCCAGTCACTTTCCTTACTTTCAGTTTGACTACTAATGTCACCTCCTCTTTTAGTGTTTAGAACTAATACAACTGCAGACTGCATGACGTGTAATGTGGTATATCTTGGGGGTTGTCAAGCCTGCTCTAGTTTTTATGTGGGCAAAACAAACCGTAAGCTCAGAGATAGAATGAGGGAACATATATACCACATCAGGAAGGGTTCCAGCCATAATGCCTTGGCTAAACATGTGAGTCTTTATGACAACACACACACATTCTTATTCAGGGTTTTAGAGGTTATAACACCGAACAAAAGAGGAGGTGACATTAGTAGTCAAACTGAAAGTAAGGAAAGTGACTGGATTGTCCGATTAAGAGCTGACAGTGGATTAGGCCTGAATGAGAGAGCCTCCATTAAACCCAGATTGAGGAGACGCAGGAATATAAAATGATCATATCCACACATCCTTGCTGCACTTACGTGTATATCTTATGACTGAATAATCAAGTAACTTACAAATTTTTTCAGTATTTAGATGTAAATAAGATTTTTTCTGCAGCCCATGACATGACATTTTAGCATACTCAACTTTTTACATTTTTTGATTTATTTGTCTTTTTATACATATGTGTATTATACTATTTATTCATTTTTCTTTCACCTTTGAATGTTAGATATAAGTACTTACACTCATATCCCCATATATATTTTTTAGTACTGTCAAGTATATGAGATTTTTAACATTTCCCTTTTAATTGTGTCAATTGTGTTAATTGTTTCTCTTGTTACACCCATATATATACTGGGGAATTTTAACTTGTGTACCATTCAATAGATCTGAAGAAGCTCTTAGCAGCGAAAGCGCTTATCTGATGGAATAAAGATTTTAAGTCATTAGTGGTTGTGGTTCACTTGCTTGGACATTACTGGATTACTACTTTTGTTTGGGATTTGAATACTCTGTTACAATACAGCTTTTGGTTTTTGTACCAAAGAGATCAGCGTCACTCCTTTCTACACTTGTTGGATTTTTACATTTGGTTTTTGAATAGGAGCATTTACCTGGCAGGAGGCTGTACCTTTTTATTTTTATATTTCAGACAATGACTAGACCTGAACAGTGACTCTTAATCTGGGTAGACCTCAACATTAACTGATCTTTGGAAGCTATATTACACATTACTCCATGCTTACTTACTTTAACTTGCTCTACCATTTCAGGTAGGCAATGACACATTAATAAGAAGCAGGATGTCCCAGGTATGTCATACCTGACTGTTAAGACAGCAAACCCTGTAAGTAATTTACTTTATAATTACATTATGCATTGTTATTACTTTGATGCTTTCCTACTTACCACATGATTGCCTCATCCCAGCCAGGCAGCCTACATGGGACTGGACATTGCGAGTCCTCTCTTCTGCAGCTGTGGGAAGAGAAGCAAACCATCATGCATACCAGTTTTGCACAAATTCAGCTTGCATATTTCTAAATTACTGGCAAACATACTTACATATCTATTGATTTTGCCCAGCCCTAGCCTCTTGGAACCAGGTGTCCAAGGTTCTCCTCTTTCTACACTTCGGGTTGTCATAGTGGTGATGACCCTGCTCACCAGTGTGGGGATACCAGTAGCACTGGTAAGTTCCATAGCCAACTGATCCTAAGGCCCAGACTTACACTCTGAGCTCTGGTAGTCACCCTGCAGCAGCTAGGGTTCATAGTTCTTAACCAGGAGTCCAACAGACACTTTGGACTTCAGCACTCCCCACTTCTACGCATGAAAGCACACTCTTTCTCCAGCAGGACTAGGCATATCCACAGCCAAGTTAGAACTCCAACAAATGATGTGAAATTCCCACCTGTTGGCCTTTAAATAGGCTGCATTCCCGCCCTTACATGTCATGCTGTAATTTTCAAAAAAGCACCGCTTCACTTAGTATCTCGTAAACTCACACAAGTCATGTGTAAGTGTAGCTTAGCAACATGCAAATGGGAATAGACCATTGACCATGTTTAAGTGCTGCTCCAAATGTAACATTTTTGTTAATTTTAAACTAAAGCGATGTTTCAGTCACCTGACACATTTTCACAGCAATAAATGTAAAACCTATGACTGCTTGGGACTCAAACCGAGGACCTAGTACACTGTAGGTAATGACTCAACCTATCATGCCACTGGGATAGTGAAGGGAACTTGTATATCTTCACATATACTACAAGGTGCTTGTAAACATTGCCCAGGTTCGCTGTTTAGGTTTGTGCATTGCTAAGCACAGCAAAACTACAACAATTGAAAACATCTAGTTTCTATTTCTAGATGTCTGGCAGATGTCTGTTGTATATGTAAGGTCAGCTAAGCATAGCTACACAATGCACCCCAATGCTCAAAACAAGCACATGTAAAAGAAAAAAAAAAAAAAATTAAAATTGAATACATCCGGTTTCTATTTTTAGATGTTTAGCAGATGTGTACTGCATATGCAAGCAACTCTAAGCATAGTTGCACAATCCGCTGCACCATGCAAACAAGCACATGAATGTAAAATGAAAAAATTTAATTTTAATTTCATGCAGTACTATCTGTTGTTCACCTTTAGGTCCGGGTTAATGGGCTGAAAGATATTATGCTGTGCTCACCAACTATCCAAACATTTTCTGGACAGTGCACAGGTATGGCACAGCCTCTACAGTGTTGTTCATATGGATTAAAAATCCATGTTACTGTGCTCTCCCTCAGCAGTGCACCATAATTAATATTTATGGCACGCTGAGAAGGAGGAACCGTAGCCATATACACGGATACAGTCCATGTAGACTCTTCACTGAGCCTACATGGATTTTATTGAATCCTGTGGTTTGTCTTTTCCCTTTTTATGAATTGGAATAATAATTATACTAGGAAACACCAATCAATGTAATAGTTTAACTATAAGGTGAGTATTTTTTCCATATCTTATTTTGCTATCAAAATTCAACAAGGCAGCATTTCTAATAAAGTTTTCTATAGACAAAAGAGCTTAACTGGATAATAAAAGGTTTATCTATGGAATATCAGTGGATTATTTTTAAGGAGTATTATTATCTGAAATTGGTTTTATTTTTACATTTTTATTTTGTAATTTTCTGTCCACAAGTTCTTACATTGTTTTAACCTAGTATATCTCATTCACAGAATAATCATGACTGCAAGCATTGTTTTTTCTTGAACATAAGGATGTTGTTTTATTCAACTGTTTGCAATAGGGCTTGTCAGTTTATTGGCTTTTTACAAATCACTTTTCTATTTACACTATAATTGCTCTGCTATTCTCATTTCTTCATTTACTAATTTCATGCTATTTTCTAGAATTTATAACATTTCCTGCAATTGATCTTTGAACTGTCTTTGCTTTTTTAAATTTTTTCAAGTTATCATACAAATGTTGAATATTTTAAATATCTTGTGCTTTTCTGGATTCCTTGTTTTCATCATTTTTCTATGACTCTACCTTTCCTTCTTTCTTCCTTCTTTCCTCTTTAAACATTTTAGATCAAACAATCCTTTCAGGATCATATATTTATGAACTGGTTCCATTTATATGTTATCATATATATATATATATATATATATATATATATATATATATTTGTGTGTGTTTGTGTGTGTTTTTATATTCATTATTTATGTTATGATGCTCTCTGCTGCACATTTTCCTAAACTGATTTCATAAAAGTTTCCATATTTTTCTTTAGTGCTACTACTATTTCAGCCAGATAATGATCACTCCCTTTTCTAAACTCTATTTTAAGTTGACAGACAATCTATTTTTTCCCCAAGACACTATAATCCAAAACTGAACTTCTGCCATTAAGATGGTATACACATTTTGAACTTTCCTATCCAATGCTTCCATGTTTTAACTGTATTTTATTACTATTATTATTATTGCTATTAAACTACATTTTTAAATATTTTTTCCAATTCTAACACTGCTTTATCCTTTTAACATTAGAAAACCTGTTTGATCTATTATGAATGTAGTTTGATACTGTAAAATTCTCACATTCAGATCATCTACTATTATTACATTTTAAGTCCTGCAACCAAACAATAAGTTTTGAATTTGTTTCTGTGTATAATCCCATGTATGTTTTGCTGACTGACCCACTTGTTCTGGGGCTGACATATACATGTATCATTTTGCTAATTTTCAGTGATATGATATGATCAAAATATAATTTTATCCTCAGTCCACCTGCTGCTTTTTCAAATATTACAATTGGAGTGTCATATTTAACATACTCTTGTGGATTTATATTTTCTTGTCTGTGCGTCATGTTTCCTAGAGTTTTATTATGTCAGTGTTTCTTCACAGTATAAGAAGTCTGTCTCCAAAGTTAACTTTCAGACTCACAACACTCACACTGTGTATTTCTACACCTTTTTAGAAAAGAATAGAATGTTTTCCCCTCTTCACAATTATCCTTTAGTTGTCGTTTTCCAAACCATTCTTTGGCCATGTAGAAATCTATGTCATCAAATTTTCTGATGTTACCTATAATCTCAAAGTCATTAATTTATAGTGTGTGTGTGTGTGTGTGTGTGTGTGTGTGTGTGTGTGTGTGTGTGTGTGTGTGTGTGAGAGAGAGATAGAGAGACAGAGAATGTTACTGTGTTTGCGTTTTCAGTAGGTTTTATCTGGCATTGTTGCTATATTATATTTGAAATCAAAACCATGTCATATTTTTCTTTATCTCCATTATAAACATTTTTCTTATCACTTCTTCCCTGTATATCTCTAATTTCCTGTCTGCCATATCCACTCCTTTGACCAATATTCATAGGTTTATAGATTAGTACTAGGCTAATTGCCCTTGTGGGCCACTTTTTAAGCCTAGCCAATTACCCCATGTGAAAATCAAACCCTGCACCTTGTGTCTGCAAGGTAAACACCTTAACCATTATGCCAACCTCCCACCAATATGATTTACATTTTAATTTGAAAGTCTTTTTTATTACAAAATTCACTTACCAAATGCAAAGTCTAATGGATTTCTTGTTTTATGTATATATTTTCCCAGTCTGTTTAAATGTGTTCAAAATTACCTTCCATTTTAGCTCACGATCACTGATTGTCGGTAATCTTTCTAATTCTAAATTGCCAACAGCGTTACCCATGACTAGGTTCCCCAAATTCTTAAAGAAAATATATTTCTTGAGTCATCATATGGGCAAGCAAACTTTTACTCATTATCAATTAAATCTAACTACAATGTCAATCTGTCTCGACCTTCTCTGATTCTAACTGCACTTATTTTCTTTCTTCCGTCTTCATTTTTCTTCTCTTTTCTCTCATTCCTCTTTTTCTTCTCATTAACAGTTGTCATGATTTCCACATATTTTGCCTGTTTTTATCTTGTAACTTGGTTCTTCAAGCCTTTGCTCAGATGATTATATTTTCTGAAATATTCTTATTAAACTTAGATCTTATTTCTCTTTCCCCAGTTTGATTTCATTCTTTTCCTTTAACATTTCCCTAATCCTTACCTCTTCAAGTTCTTCAGAGCTGTTTGAGTCATGAATCACTTTTAATATTTGAGTCTGTTTTCTGGCTAATTTGTTCTTCTTTCTCTAGCCTCTCTGTTTTCTTTCATGTGCCCTTTCTCTTATTACTTTTATGACCTCTCCTGTCTTCCTTAGATCTTCTTTATGCTTGTTTAATTCTTTCATCGGCTTAGTATATTGAATTATTTATATTTTAAAGTTTCTATTTCTATATGCTCCAGTGTAGGTTTGTGAACTGTCTTTTCATTTGTCAGACTATTATTAATCCTTTCTAATAGGATCTCCCTTCTATTTTACATCCGTCTTCTTCATCTTCATTACTTATCTATAAACTTTTTAAGGGATACATTGAACATGCCTAAGTATAATTCTGACATAAACTGTATTTCCAGCTACTATCCCATAGCAAGATCATTATATCCGTTTAGGAGATATCTTCAGTAGACAAAGTGATAATGGCATACTCAAATTCAAACAATTCAGTTCAGAATTTTTCTTTTCATTAGTTCTGCCTATACAATATCCCTTTGCCCACCTTTGGCCTATTGTCTTTCTTGTTAATATCCCAGCCAAATATCTGGGCAATTAATTTTCTGTGTTTTGTCATACTTTTCTCATTTAAGGTAACTGCACTTGCAGTACTTCAAGCATAACAAAAATAATAAAATGTTAGAGGTAGGAATGTTGGAGAGAATTTTGAGAAACAGATGAAAGCAATGAATGATTACTCAAAATAGATATTTGGGTGAGCAGAGATACAATTAGGGAAATTACTGTAAATAGAGGAACTAAACAAATATGCCCTGTATCTCAAAGTTTATAAATTTTCATTATGGATATTTAAACCATAAATGTTAGAGAAGAAATAAATAAAGCACATCAAGAAGACAAAAGTAAGGAGTTCCCTTAGACTATATTTTAGTAACTGAAAATATTGATGCGTGAAAACCTCAATGGCACAAAGGAAGGGTGTCTGCTTGTGCTGCTGGTGGCCCAACTTCAGGAATGGATTTCAGCCACTTGTAGATTCTACCAGAAGAAAAGGATGAAATGGACAGCAGCCACCTCATCTATTCCAGGTGGGGAGGGGGGGGGTTGTAGAGGCCCAACGCCTGTGCAATCTCTAGGGAAAAACAGGAGTCTCATAAGTCATCTGATTAGACTATAAAGGCAACTGGCTGACATCATTAGGCTAGCAGTGCCACTAAGGTAGGGACTTTGATCAGCACAGTATAGATAAGGATTCCCAGCTTCGTGCACACAACTACCCACTTGGTCTCTTGCTCCCCAGGACTAATAGTGAGTTACAGTCAACTTCTTGAGGAGCCTGGAGGCCCTCCTGGCAAAGGGTTATGAGAGAAGTATCAGGAAAAAAGGCAATCAGGAGGATCCAGGTATTGGTCAGGCATGGAAAAAGGAGAACAGCCAGATAAATATATGGTGTCAGAAGAGGAGAAGGAAAGAAAAAGAAAGAAAGAAAGAAAGAAAGAAAGAAAGAAAGAAAGAAAGAAAGAAAGAAAGAAAGAAAGAAAGAAAGAAAGAATATAAAACATGCCTTTTAGGTAATGAAAAGAAAACAAATAAGAATATAAGATGAGAGTTAGGTAGGTGGTTAGGCTGTGATATAAAAAGGAAAGAGTCATTTGACCCATTGCATTTCAGTTTAATAATTGCAAAGGCCCTAAATGGTACCATTAATAAAATATTCAAGGAAAATAAATTTTATGAAACTAAAATGTCATGATTAATGCAATATCTAGTAGAATAAAAGCAAGCAAGATAATGACATCCCCATAATTATTTATATGACTGGGCATTTGCTAATTCCTCAGATTTCTGGGGGAATTATAACATTAAAGAGGACAATAACAGCTATAGAAGATAATCAAGGAGAAAGATTAGTTCTGAAATAAATAATTACAAAACAAACATAGCAGCACTCAAATTACGTCAATGAAAAAGAGAAAAGCAAGAAGGAAAAAACATTGGAAATGTAGAAGTATTACAAAAGCAGACCCAAATGAGAAGGAACACAAAGAAGGAACATACAAATATCGGATTAATATGCAACTATAAAAAAGAAGACATGAAACGAGAAACAATGAGAAGAAATCTAGATCAATACTATTAGGAAATTTGAAAAATAAAGTGGAGATAAAGAATAAAAAATGATGAAGGATAAGTAAATTGTGAGAGAGAGAAAAGGAGGTTTACAATTATCAGGAGGAGACATGCAACAAGGGTGAAAACAAACTGGACACATATTTGGAATCAGTAAATGCTTATTTTACTACTGGCAAGCACCAAACTGCATAAAGAAAATGGAAATGGAAACTAAATGTCAGAGAAGTCTGGAACTGGATGTAAACCTAATGCACGTGCTCTTCAGCGGCATGAAAATGAGGCAAGTATAGGAAAAAGTGCATTTAATATGGGAATATGCTTTTCAGAGGAGAAGTGAAGACTAGAGTTGACCTAGAGTTTTTAGTTTAAGGAAATGCAAGGTAATACACTGAGATGAAATAAGTTACAAGAAATAAACAGAACTATTTAATGCATGTCATGAAAGCAACTATTGTTAAACAACAGAAAAATAATGTGAAATATAAAGGTATAGATTTCACAAATTGCACACTTTAATGAAAATATTAATTAAACTTATATTTCATAGTACAAAGTACAGAACCTAAAAGAGTAGTAGAAATAAGTTGTTCATTGCTATGAGATTGATGTCCCTGGTTTAAGACTGGTTAGTAGGCTCCATCCTGAATCCTGATTTTGAATGACTTAGTCTCTGTTTGTCTGCTTTGTGATCTGAGCATGCCACTTAAGCAGGAAGTGCTCCTGAATCACTTCACACCAGAGGCAATTGAACTCAGTGGGCATATCTTGTTAACAAATGAAGTAATCATTTTATTTTTATTTATTTATTTTTGTTGTTTTTTTGTTTTTGAACACAAAGATGTAAATATTAGAAGGGGAGATTTTGACAACAGATTATAAAACAAAGAATTAAAATGGGAATTGTTTTTTCAAAGCTGATGTTCTGCCAGGGTTGAACAAACACATCAATATTAAGTGTATTCTTCAAGTGAAATAGTTGAGATAATTGGTGTCATAAATATATGATTTTTAACTTCTTGATGCTTGAATTAAATTCAACATTAATATATGGTGAGGTTCAGGTTAAATCTTTTACATTTGTGTATTCTTATTAGAAGAAGTTGATCTAGTGGTTTTAAAGGTTTCTGTTTAAATATGTGATTTTGAAGTTTGTTCTGAAGGAAGTTCATGTATAACAAGTAAATGAAACTGTTACACTTTTTATATTACATTTTGGTGGTGAACATCATCTTCACCTAGATGAGTTCTTTGAATTTTTTTAGTACGTGTAGTATATTTTATATGTGTATTTTTTTTTTGTTTTAATGTAAATGTAGATACATTTATTGTAAAACTGTAATAAAAGGAATATACATTAGAAATGATACTGCAACATGTCCAGAAATGTTATACATGCTTGTTTATTCCTCTGTTGGAGGTAGCTGGACAGTGACTCTAGACTTTTATTCAACTGTTGCAAACCTTCTGATGTAAAAACTTGACTTCAATGAATACACCTATGAAACTCTAATTTTCTACTTCCTTTTGTAGTCTATTCACTAATGAAATTGGTCATCTCCTGTGTTTCTCTGTGACTATACCACAATTTATTATTTTATTTATTTTATTTATTTTACATTTGTTAACCAGGAAAGCCCGCCTGGATACATATCCATTTTCAGCAGAGGCCCGGGGAGAAAAGCTCCATGTTTAAAATAAAATTTAGTCACACTTAAAATGCAGGTTACAGAGATACGTAGAAATTTAACAAAAATCAAAGATAAATTCAAATTAGGTTACATAACAAAGACAAACAATCCAGTATATTACCACTGATATTAAAATACCATCAAGTCCCTCTGTTAGCTATGCAGCAGTTTTCTAAAGTATTTGAGTTACTGATTAAATATCAAATGGAAGTATAAGAAACGTGTATCTTCCTAAACTGAAACTTTCCCCATCTAGCTTAATCTGCCTAAATCCCAAATTAGCATCAGATAAACACAAACATTTTGTGTAGGCATGACAGTGATAAATTCTGTACTATGATATGGATAATAAGTTTTCTATATAGTTTTACATAAGTACTGCATGTCTGTGTATATCGTAACCATACCTCTCACCTTGTTATAATGTTCACACCCATGCCCTCTGTTCTATGCAACTCCTTTTCAGTCAAACAAACCATATAAACTGAAAAGTTAAAGAAACAGCGTTACTAAGCTGCCATTTAACAACAATTTAGTATGTAATTACATTCAGTTATAATAACAATAAAGAAAAGTTTCTCTAAATAAAATAATCTGCTTACATTACTGTAGATTATTAAAACTGAGCATGGTTAAGAGAAAGAAAAATAATTGTTACATGTATATGTTAATAACAGCATGAAACTTTAGAGTTGATATTGCAGTTATAGAATTAAGCAAATAAAATCCATGAGAAAAGTACTAGAATTATATTACCACAAACGTTCTAGTTGATTAAGGCTTGCTCTGTTTAATAACTCAATACATATATGAATTAGCTATTGTTTAACATGCATAACAGATCAGACCAAAGAACGTTTTGTTATGTTCTTACAGAGATCATTTAAACAAGCAGTTGTAACTTGCTGTTTTTATTTGCCCATATATAGTTGGCATACCTTTTTCCATTTTTAATTGTTTTAAACTAAAACACACCATAAAAAGCTGTTGCAAGTTCCTTATTGGTAGTGATATGTCAAGGTGCATGATTACCAGGAGCTAAAATTCTGGATTTTTCTGATGAGCATGAGCAAAATCGTACTTACAGAACATGTCATTACCCTTTACATGGGCATCATACATTCTTTTCACCATATCAAGCTTAAAGCAAGTCAACCCAATTTTGAAGTAGCTCGTTTCCATCTATTTGAAAATTAATATTTTATTTCTTATCCTTAAATTTGCACATAAACAATTTGTGACCCATTGCCAATACCTGATATCCCAAATTAGTAAACAAGTGGCACACAGTTTCAAATTATTTTCTTTTAAACTCATTGCTTCAAATTTTCAAGCTGATGTCATGTTGCTCACTGAATCAGTTTCTATTTTAGAACACTGCACTTTTTATCATACGTTTTTCTGTTCTGATCTCTGAACGATACTCAGTTTATCATATTCTTGGTTCATATTCTTGTGTACTCTACATTCATTTCTTACCTGTTGCATCGCAAATAAATAATTTTCTTGATCCTTTTCTGTTATATACAATTTTTCAACTGCCATGTAATGTCTTGCATGTTATGCACGTTAGAAATGGGCTCCATTCTTTATATTGAGCCTGTTTCTGTTGAAGGTAAAGTTTGCAGTGCTTTATTGAACTATATTTGAATTCTGCTTCACTAGTGGTTGAACTGTATGTTGAGAAAGGTCCACATGTATGTAGTTAATAGTGTTCGTGAAGGGGTATGTGTCAATCACATTGCTAACTTGCTAACTGAGGATTTTAGGTTAGGGTTAGGGAGCAGGAGGGGAGTTTTATGGTCATGGAATGACCTAAAATTTAGGTTGATGGAGCAGAGGGGCACCTTACAGCTAGCGAGTAGTCAGGAATTTAGATTTAGGGAGCAGGAGGGGAGTTGTAGAGTTAGGGAACAATTGAGTAATTGGGGGTTTTATGGTTAGAATCATGTTTCTGGGAGGTCTAGGTAGTAGAGTAGGACATGGTTCTGCAGAGGTAATATAAGTTGGGTAGGTCAGGGTAGCTTGAAATAGAACAAGTGCTATTTTTGTTAAGTTGGGATTCAGTTACATGTTTATCAGTGTTTTTGTTTCATTGAGCTACATCCTTAGAAATAATTTATTTTCTAAAAGCTATTACAAAGCTGACCCAGTACAGGTAAATGGTATTTTATTTTATTATGTTAACTGACAATCTGCTTTTCATTTTTACAAACAAAGAATATATTCACTGAGAAAATGTTTCACAAAATTTTTAGAACATATAAAAGATCCATAAACACATTAAGCAAAATAAAATCAAACAACTATGAAGAAAACTATACACGGTATATATGAAATAAAAAAAACTGAATGTATGTTAAGCTAAAACTATGACATAAATATCATTCTTCAGATAAATAAATGTATAAAATAAAATAGTTTTTATTTGCTTAGATTCAGTTACATTTCTTATGGTCACAAGCAATTTATCAGTAATGATAGTAATTTAGAATACAGTGATGCTTTGCAATTTCTCTCATAAATGCATTTTGAACATGGCATTAGGCAATATTCACAAGACATGGTGAATACAGCAGAAAGCTAGTGCATGAGGGTACATGTGATGAAGCTTTACTGTAGCTATAAGAAATGAGTCTGTGTTTGATAACATGTAGGACTATATTCCGCAGGCATTAGGACAGCTTGACACTCAAAGGTTTTAGACTCCTTTGCTCCCTCTGTAGATTCATTGTGCTTCTTTTCTTGCAACTCTCCAGTTCTTGTCTATCATGCCTCAGACATACGCATAACAAGCTCAATCATATCATTCTGCATGTCCCTGACGTTAGGGCAGCTAAGGTAATTCACCCCCACGGCAATCACTAACATGTCATAGTCATATTTCTCAGGATGGGGATCTAAGACCCTTGTTACATTCTGGATCCTGCTTCCACAAAGAGAACAAACTATCACCCTATTGTTATCCAGACTAGTGAGTGTGATGTCTGTATGCCTTACAACAGAGTCATCAATAACTAAAACATTATCATGGTTTGATGCAGTCTCAGTGGGTCAGTATGGCTTGAGGTCTGTACCCTTGCGACTCTTTAGCAGTATTTGCCCAAGGTATGGGTGTAAAGGGTGTTGGTGGATGTGTTGCTGTATGAACTAATGTATGAGGTTTCTTAGTCTTTAGCCTGGGAGGTTCTCCTGATGTGAGAAATGTTTTTTGAGAGTCAGGATAGGGTATCCTCAAGGCTGTGTGGATTATTTTTGAGTGGAGTGTATAGAGATATTACACTCGTGTCCACAACCTCAAATGTAATACACAATTTGTGTGCTGAACTAATTGTAAATGGAACCACCTATATGGAGCTGCTAGATATAAAAAAAAGCAACTGGCTTTTAAATTTAATTCCAATTTCACCCTCTTTCCCCCTCAACACCTTTCAAGAGATATCCTTGACCATAATCCTCTAGCTATCACAAGTGAAAACATCCTCAATGTGCTTTCAAAGTGAAAAAAAGTTGTATCTATGGGCCCACATAATATGCTGGGATACCTCCTGAATAGCACAAAACAGAACCTATCAACACCTCTAAAATCATTGTTCAGTCTTAGCCCCCTAACTGGCTTCTTGCCTAGCAAATGGAGGACTGCAACAGTTATCCCTCTACAGAAAGGTAGGCCATCTGCCAGAAAGGCAGGACATCTGCTGACCCAAATAACTACTGAGCCATTAATCTGACTAGTCTCATATACAAAGCCATCTAAAGAATTTTCATGGATATTATAAATAAAAAAAATGGAAATCTTCAGGTGCTGGATTTAACTCAGTTTAGTTTCATCAAAGGCAGATCATGTCTACTCAACTTGGTGGACTTTTATCAGAAAGTCATCAGTGCTATGGACAAGGACAAAGAGGTACACACTGCCTATCTTGACTTGGCCAAAATATTCTACATCATTTTCCATTTGGCTTTGTTGACAGACTCATTAAATTAGGAGTAAACCCTTATCTCAGCCACTGGATAGCCAAGTGGCTAACAGATATGACTCTGGAAATCAAAAAACGGGAGTCTACCTTCACAAAAAAAAGTGATCCACTAGCAGAGTCCCTCAGGGCTTGGTTCTGGGGCTGCTTCTCTTTTGCATCCACTTTTTGAAAGTCAGAGCTAACATCAAAGGCCTCTGGTTAAGCAAGTTTGTGGATGACTACAAGCTCAGAAGAATCATAGAATCCATCAAGGACACAAATATACTTCAAGAAGGCTTCTCAAAAGCTAATAATTAGTGCAAGAACCATGGTCTAAAACTGAATGCCAAAAAATGTATGATAGCATCCTTTGGAAAGTTGGCCACCCTGGGGAATTGCCACATAGACAATACAACCTAAGAGTAGACCCACTGGTTATGAACTTGGAAACATACATGGACAATAACTTGGTGTTTAACCATCATGTGTCTATTGTTCTAAGGAAATCATTATATACTGTGCAACTTCTAAACAAAGGTATGGCATCCAGGTCTAATTATGTCATTGTTCCACTGTCCTCATCCTCCATTAGGCTAATCATTGAATACAATGCTCCCTTTAGTGTGTACCTGACCAGGAATATGCAGCAACTGGAGCCTACGATCCTCTAACCCAATAAATATAGTGCTTTCTCTGTGTACATTCAAAGGAGAACAATTAGTAGCTCAGCACTCCCAAAGGGAGATATCTCATGTGGATGTGGGTGGATTAGGAATGTACTTTATTATCTAATGGCTATACCTCCAGCTTTTTCTGTTTTGTGGTCAAGACTTAGGATATTGTACTCTTGTATTAGAATGTCATTTTAATGGATGGTTTCATCAGCCATGTTTCTATGAATATAGGGTTATCATGTTACCCATGAATGGAGTTTGGTTATTTTATGTCTATTATAAACACTTTGTACGTTAAGGTTAATACATTTTATACCTGAAATTGTATTATGGATTTATTTTGGATTTATTTTTATTTATTTTATTATTTCTAGACTGTGAGGTATAGACTATTTTTTTCTATTGGGTTAGGACCAAGACTGGAATCTATATTCCCAGAACATTGTAGTTTAATAAGATTTGTATCTCTGATTTTACTCCTTTTATATGCTCTATGCTCTTTGTACAAAATAGCTGTTTATATAATTTATTATTATTTTTATTATTTTTTTTATAATTTTTTACTATGTATCTGGAGCTTTTCTCCCCGGGCCTCTGCTGAAAACAGTCACCTTATGTCCACTCGGACTAACCCGGTAAACAAATGTAAAATAAATAAAATAAATAAATAAATTGCAGAGATTGTGGAGAATAGTTTGTTTTTCTTTGAAGTCTGAGTGCAAGCAGCAGTGTTTGATTTGGCAGAATGTTATCTGACCTTCAGGAAATGTACTCATTGTGAAGTATAAGGTGAGGTGCAATATTAAGTGAATAGTACTAATAATGGGGTAATGGGGTACAATGGGTGTGGGGCATGAAGGGTTTAAGAATGCTATGCTAGCTGATGATGGAAGGAAGTAGCATGTGCAAGGAGGAAAAGAATGGGATGATTATCAATACAAATAGCATTCTATAGGTTAGATGTTGGAAATGTGGTGATAAAGGTAGAGTCAGGAGAGTGGAAGGAATGATAAATGTATTCAAAGTCAGTACAGGTGTAGCAATGTAAAGCAGTAAGGCAGAACAGTTACACAGATGGAGGTGGAAGTGATAGGATTCATTTGTTGGATACTAACTTAGGGCTGAATTGTGAGTTAGCACTGATGCAGATTTTTTTAAGATAGCATTTATGTAAAGCAGTACTTTGGTTTGTAGAAGAAAGCAATTAACTGTAGAAGTGTTACTTTAGTTAATGGTATGGAGCAAGATATTGGGGAGAAGTTTAAGTGAGAGTGTGCTAAAGGTGCTGTTATGATTGATTAATATAAGGATGGAGTAGTTTTGACTAAGATAGCTGACAGATATTGAGTCTTGTGATGGAATGTTGGATTGGGGGTAGTTTAAATGGATATGCTGGCTTCCTTACAGTGCATTATAAAGGCACATTGGAGAGTTGGTAATTGGGGGTGCAGCAAGGGAGAAAAGTGAAGCCAAGTCAGTGAGGCCAAACCAAGCAATGTCAGTAAGTACAATTCTGAAATACAGTAAACAATCTATGTAATGTTGAGATGTTAAAACAAGGTCCCATCTGCTTGAACTGGTGCTAGATCAGATGGATATAAAAGATGGCCTCATACTTATAAAAATGAATAGGAGAGGTTCCTTTTATCCTGGTCAGATTTTGCTTATTCAGTATGAATACCACCAGACCTCTCAACCTCTTAGCAAAAAAATTCTGGACAAAGCCAAAAACAATGGGGGGGACAAAGCCCCCAAAACAGGGACACATTTTATATATTGCTCTTATAAACTTAAAAAAAGCTCCTAGAATAAAAGCTCCTGTGTTACCATGCATTTTCTGAAGGATATGAAGTCTGAAACTCAAATTGCTGTCATTGTTTAGTGAATTCAGTCCTCACTGATTTAACACAAAAATCCAGAAAAATCACAATTTTTATGAGGAACAGATCAAAAACATGAGGCAAAAATCTGAACAGTCTGTGAAAATCTGTTCAGCTGAAAGGTATGAATACCACCTTGGGTGTCTCCTGAAAAGAGGCCATTGGCCTAGTGAAACTAATACAGTCAACAAAGTGTAAAAATAAAATTAAAAAAAAAGTAAAATAAAATAAATGCTGAAAATAAATAAAATCCAGAAAACTACCACAGTGTAGAATTATCTTACTGCCCTGGCAAAAAGTAAAAAAGGAGAATAAAGAAAGAGGGGTGATAGAATGTAGAGAAAACCTGAGGAATATAATCAGCAGATTATGAGGGCATTGATAGAATGCCTACAGCAGACACTATGGTGTTAAAATTGGATAAAATGTAGAAGCAGTAAAGAGCATGATAAAAAGAAAGACTAGTAATGTGAATAAGGAAGGAGGATAATAAATAGACACTCAGATGGTTAATGCTTATCCTTGATTATGACTGGCTAAAAATAAAACAAAAATTATAAGGTAGAGATGAGCTTCATAAAAGGACAATAAATTATCCCTACCAAATCTAGGTATGCAAAGCATGCTACCTCTAACAATTAAAATGGCTGATCCCCACCCAGCTGTAGTAATAAAAAACAGGGAGAGCTTGTTATGTTCTACCAAAAGGAAAAACAGAGAGGAAGAGTAGAAACTGCTTTAACAATAGGTTAAGAAACATTTGAGATATGTGCTAGCAAGATGGAATGCTGAGAAATTAGTACAGCCACACTACAAAAGTGTCAAGTGGGTTAGAAACTAGATAAAATTACTAACACACTGTTTCTGGGATAAGATTATCATATAGACACCATATTGTCAACATCCTAGCAGATAGGTGCAGTGTAAACTTTACCCTCCCCCACCCCCTAAAGAGCCCATCCCTATACCGGAAGAATGCATAGCCCTTGTAATCATGGATGCGCAAGTTAAAACTGCACTCTCCAAAGCCAAAAACACAGCAACCGTAGGACCAGACAACATCCCAGGCTGCGTTCTACATGAATTACAGAATAAACTGGCACCCCACCTAACTACCATGTTCAATCATAGCCTCACTTCAGGCTTTTCACCTACTGAATGGCGCACAGTGACGGTTATCCCACTCCACAAAGGAGGCACCACCATGGACCCCGGGAACTAACTCCCCATTAGCTTAATGAGCCTGGTCTGCAAGGCCATGGAATGTATCATCATGGAACTTATAAAAAAAGATATAGGTAACCTGCAAATGCTGGATCCCACTCAATTCTAGTTTGTAAAAGGTAGATCATGTCTCCTAAACCTGAATGACTTCTTTGAAGCAGTCACCAGAGCTGTGGACAAGGGTAAGGTGGTGCACACAGCCTATCTTGACCTCGCCAAGGCTTTTGACACCATCCCCCATTCTGTAATTATAGATAAACTCTCTAGACTGGGCATAAATCCCTATGTCACAAGATTGGTGGCCAACCGGCTCACTGACAGAACCTCCCAGTGAAATTAGCCGATTCCAAATCCAACATCAAACCAGTGACAAGTGGAGTACCACAGGGTTCAGTCCTGGGCCCTCTCCTGTTTGCCATCTATTTCTCAGAAGTCCAGGCTAATACATCAGGTCTTTGGCTAACAAAGTTTGCAGATGACTGCAAACTGGAGCCATATTAGAATCCCCTAATGATGTGGACATTCTACAAAGCGGCCTCACTGAGACTGATGCTTGGTGTCAAAGTCATGGCCTCAAGCTCAATGCCAAAAAGTGTATTGTCATTTCCTTTGGGAAAAACACCGTAGCCAGGAACTACCACTTAGACAGTAGCATACTTAACACCAAAAGAAGTGTGATAAGAGACTTTGGAACACAGGTGGACACTAGTCTCTCCTTTGACAATCACATCACCACAGTAGTCAGGAAATCCTTCTACGTGTCACACCTCATCACTAAAGGGTTCTCCTCCAGAAAAAAAGAGGTTATTGTTCCTCTGTACTCTGCCCTCATCAGACCCATCATAGAGTACAATGCCCTATTTGGCATGTACCTAGCAAGACATCTGCAACAACTGGAAAGGCCACAGAAATACGTCACTAAGAGGATTACTGGCATCAAACAGATGACATACTCAGACCCCCTTAAAAAACTTCAGCTCTACTCCATCGCTTATCGGCTACTCAGAGGCGACCTCTGCCTAACATACAAGGCCATGTCAAACCTAATTCTGATGGACATGCTACACTTAAAGAAACCCCAATCTCTCCATGCCACATGCTCCAGGGACATGATCCTTGCCACCACAATAAACAGAATATGCTGGAGGGATAGATTCTTGTCCCAGAAACTCCCTATACTTTGGAACAGACTACCCATTCAAGTCAAGCAAAGCTCCTCATTATCCCTCTTTAAGAGGAATCTAGACAATTGGATGGAAAGGAGGAAATTCACCCCAGGGGATCACCTCTGTGGCTCTGCTCAGCAGGGGCACAGGAAAATAACTTTCTTGGGTGGCAAAAACCAGGGAACCTTTTGGCTGGGCTTATATAGGCCCTAGGGCTGATAGCCTAGTACCTACCTATGAAACTTATGAACCTATTAGCATTGCAAAGGTAACAAGAGAAACAGATAGGGTCCGAATTTAGTATAGCAGGAATAATATAATACAACAACATGTATAAACAAAATCAAGAGGTAAAGCAAATCATAACAGAAACACAACCTGCCTTCAGGTGCTTAGCAAGCATTATTTCCAGCACATATCAATAGGCAGCATGAGACAGTTTTTAAGTACATTCGCTTTATAGAGCAGCAGGTGTAACAATGTTAGTAAGTGATGCCTGCCAAAGTGGTAGTGCTAATATTTATTTTATTTATTTATCTATCATATTTGTCGACTGGGAAAGTTCGACTGGGTAAACCAAGCCTTTTTCAGTAGAGGCCCGGGGTGAAAAAGCTCAAGTGATACAGTTTTTGATTCCAAATATTAGTTACAATCTAATAGTCACAGAGAGGTTCACAGACAGGAAGTCTGAAATTTTAGATAATTACTAACAATATAACAGTTACAGTGTAATTATAGTTTACAGTCATATTATGTACAAATTGGGTGCATTTTTAAATATTATGTAAAGGTTGTAAGACAGACAGCAGATTATGCAGAGAAAAGTTCTTAAATGCAGGGATAATATGAGTTAGCAGGAAGTGCAAGATGTGGAGTATATTTTTGTGGAAGACAGGACTAGACAAAATAAAAACGGGGGTGCAGAGGAAAAATAGTGAGAGTGGAGTAGTAAAGAATGTTGTGACTTTATCCAGCGGTGGAGCAGTTATAGAGCCAGGAGTCTTTTAGGTGGGCTTTTGGGCTTATTTTGAAAGAGCTTGTATGGATTTTTTGTCTTAGTGATGTTGAAATGCTGTTCCATACATTAGCTACACATGTAGTGTATAAGGAGTCATGGGGCTATATTACTTGAGTTTGCTAGCTGTAGTAGGAGTTCATTGTTGGAATGTAGTGGCCTAGTTGGGTTGTAAGGCTCTAGTAAGTTGGAGAGACAGGGACAGTAAGTAGGCTTATGAATGAGGTTATGAATGGTAAAACGTTGATAATATGAAGAAGGTGGGGTAACACTAGCCTCTGTCATTTTAACAGCATGACAGTGATGGGGGAGGTTGCCAGCAAATTTTGCTTTTTTCTATGGCACTGTTAGAGTTTGATTAGTTTTGTAGATTAAAGATTGTAAAAATGTGTGCTGCATATTAATAGTTAGCAGAAGGGAAGAGGCAATATAACTTCTGGATGGGAGTCTGTTATGAAGTGCTTTATTCTTTACAGAGACCCTAGGTTTTGGTGGGTTCATTTTAAGACATTTTGAATATGATAATCAAATTTCAGATTGTTATAAGCATGGACTCCCAGTACTTTAGTATGGAGAACAAGTTTTATCTTTGCATTGTCAGAGAAGGAGTTGGTGAATGAGGTTTTCTAGTGATTACAATGTTTGGGAGAAAAGCAGAGAAGGTTAGATTTGTTTGGGTTAAGAAATAGTTATGAGTTATACACCCAAGTTAAAACTGAAGTTAAGGATTCTTGAGTTTTAGTTTGTAGTTTGAGATTTATGAAAGAGCAGATAAGGGTAGAGTTACTGGCATAATGATTGATGTTGGCATATTTTATTGCTGTGGGAAGTGAATTTATGAATATGTTAAAGAGAATGGAACCTAGGATGGATCCCTGTGGAGCACCAAATGAAATAGGTAGAAATGAGGAAAAGGAATTCTGCCATTTGACTGCTTAAGATCTGTGAGAGAGACAACTGTAGAACTAGGTCGAGATGAGCTATGAAAGATGAGATTAGTGAGTCTTTGTCGGGTCTATATTGTAAAGTCAAATGCTTACCTTATTGAATACCTAAACGTCAACCTGTCTTCATCAAACCTCATAAACACCGAATGCCCTAAACTGCGAAATTCAAAAAGTCGAACTGTCATACTTGTCCCACCCCACCGCCCGCTAAATAATACCTACACAAACAAACTAAATAAACCGCATACATACACTAACCAAAACCCTACTTCTAACCCTAGACTAAACCCTACTTCTAACCCTACACTAAATCTTACATATACCACCATGTATGCACTTAACTTAACCCTCACCCTAACCCTAAGGTCCATAACTATTGCACACTTACCTTAAAAAGCTAAACCCAAACAAACTAAATAATCCACACACATACACTTAACAAAACCCTACACTAAATCTAACATACATTACCATCTATGCACTTACCTTAACCCACACCCTCACCCTAAGGTCCGTAACTATCATAAACTTACCTTCTGGAGCTATACCGCAGAAGGCCAACCATGACTATTCGACGTTTCCACTTTCACTCTTCTGGACGATCAATGTTTTCACGATTTGATGACTACGGGGTCGACGTTTAGGTATTCGATAAGGTAAGCATTCGACTTTACAGTATAGACCCCCTTTGTCATAGAATTGTGTGAGAAAAGGTGTGTCTCTACTTTATAGGTTTAAAAAGGATTTAGGGTGGTTTCTCATTCCTGCAATGCATGGCTAGCAGTAGTATACATCAGACATCAGGTTCAAAGCAGAGCATTCATAATGCAACAAGAACAAAACTTAAATAAAATTCAGAAAACTAAAATAGTGCAGAATTACCTTACTGTCTTGATTAAAAGTAGAAAATGAGACTGGAAAAAGAGGTGGGTGATGCTGTAGAAGAGAAAAGCCTCAAAAAGATAAACAACAGAGTACAGGGGCATGGACAGAATGCATTCAGTGTCCTTTGGTGTTAAAATAGAACAAAAAGGAGAATCAGTGGTGGAGCAGAGCCAAGATGCTCTACTGAAAGCAGCATATTTTCAGACCTCTCTTAAACTATTACAAAATATAGGAAAATTATTATTTCTTAACAAAACAAACAAATTTCTCTGATAATAATCTAATACTCAAAACCCATGACTTTGGTGAAATTTTATAGATATTTTCCTTTCAAATTATACTGGAGACTTTTATACCTTGAGAAAATGATCAGCACTAATAACTCTCACTCTGAAACTTCTGTGAAGCAGGAACTGCAGCTGGTGTCTACCACTTTACAGGAACTGTCTCTAAAAATTGATTATGTCAAAGAAAACCTACAAAATCTCAAAGAAGGCTGCCAGAAGCAAACAGATGCATTTAAAGAAATGGTCTAACAACATCACTTAAAATAACTGGCATAGAGACATCCTTAACTGATACAGATGGGAGATTAACAGAGGATGAAACTCAAACTGAATTCCTTCTCAAGCAAAATACCTAGCTATTTAACAAAATAGATGATTTGGAAAACAGGGAAAGAAGGACAAATATTAGAATTTTTGGATTACCCAAAAAAGTGAAGGTGGGGACATTATCTCTTTTTTAAATTCTTGGATACCAGAAATTTTTAATTTACAGAAAGGTTTCTCATATAGAATTGAAAGAGCACACCGAGCAATAGAGAAGTCAATACCAACATCACCTTCATTACCTCCCAGATCAATTGTAATAAAATTCATGTCTTACTTAGACAAAAAACTAGTGCTCCGAACTGCCTGGAGAAAAAGTCCCTTGAAGTAAGAGCAGAGCTAGATTAGTTTTGACAATTACTATGCCAACAGAGTGCTTGATTTGAGAAAGAAATGCTGACCACTTATAAAACTACTCAAGCAGAATAACGTCAAAGCACAACTAAATATTCCAGCAAAAATTAAAATCACTCTAGCTAATGAACTGAGAGCTTTTAACAAAATAGAATAAGCTTCCCTTTTCATCCAAAAAAAAGCATAATAACTATACCAGAAGAAATGGACTGCTCTACTCCGTCCTTAAAAAGATCCCCGGAAAAGAATAATTGGTTGGATGTTGAAAAGAAAAAACAAAAGACAGCCTCCACAGCAGCTAATAATATCAGTTCTCTGAAAGTATCAACTTCTAAATTATTTATGTATTAATTATTATGTCATATTCTCCTGCATTTAATTCTACTTTATCTGATCATCATTAACAAATATCAATGTACAAACCTATTATTAGCAACATGATGGACAGATGCATTCATCCTATTACTATTTGGAACAGGTTTTTAACATTTAAATTTGCTAAATAACTTGTTAATATTTAATATTAACTACTAAATAGTGAAAAAAAAACATTCTCAATAATGTTTATATCCATGCTATCTGATATAAATAACAATAACTCTGCAAGATTTATAACCAAACAACAGTTTTATTTAAACAGTTTAAAATGAATGTGTGTGTGTGTGTGTGTGTGTGTGTGTGTGTGTGTGTGTGTGTGTGTGTGTGTGTGTGTGTGTGTGTGTGTATGTGTGTTTAATGTTAGTAAAGGTTCCTTTATATTTAATCAACTACTGTCATAAGAAGCAACATCTATCATAATGATTAGCATAATGTTTGTTCTCACTGCCTTTAACTTGTCACTTTTATGAAATATCTAGTTGATTGTTTAATCCCTTTTTCGAGAATTTAAAATATGGTAATCATACACATAGAAATCCATCTATTATATGTAATCAGAATGCTGGAAGGGGGAAAGGAACTACTAACCTGCAATTTAAACATTGGTTTGCTGTTCTTCTGCTTAAAATATGTTCCCCAAGAAAATAGAAGTGATTGTTATACTTTTTTATGCTTTAAGAACTGATAGCTGTAAATAAAGGGCTTTTTACTTTATTTATCTTCATTTACTTCATACACTTCATTTTCAACCTTTTTTTCTTTCCTTTTCACTCAAAATCAAAATATTCCATTTCTAGCAAAGAGGTGAAGCTTTTTACATACTTCATGAGGGTCCATAAGCTCCTGTGTTTTTGTTTACTCACTGCCTAGTAGTTCAGGTTGAGGTCTCTTTCACTATTTTGAAAGTAAGTAAGGGAAACTTTTTAGCAGATGTACTTACCAAACACACAGTGATTATTTTGGTCCCCCTATGAAGTAAATAGTATCTGGATGCAAGAGAAGTACTAATAGAAGTAAATGTAATCAATATAAACTATTTATAGTTAGATCGTGTAAATGAAAACTAAGTTAATACAGTACAAGCAGCAGAAACTTGAGATTTAATTAAAGTGAACAGAGAAACACAGCATATAAGTAAGTGCTTTATGCAATTACTCTGTAATTATTTGCATTTAAAGAAACAGTACATTAAAAATATGACTTTTTAAATGGATTCAGTTATGCATTTTATTGAATTATAATAACTATATTGTGGAATGTTCTCTATTATAGTTTATAGTGATGCATATAGGAATTCCTGTACTTAATTAAAATGAATAGTAACATGTACAGCATAGAAAATGTTTTGCAGTAACTAGGTGTATGTAGTTGTAAGTTGTAAGTTGTAAGTTAGACTTGTTTATTAAACCGCCAGTCCGACACCTATTTCAGTATATCTGATGTGAAAGACAGGGATACTCACTGTATTCTTTGGTCAAAGCTTGTAAAATATATGTTTCCAGAAGGTTGCACCTTGTTCTAATTTTATTTTAGTAACTGATTTTTTTTTGCACTGTCATACCATAATCCACATCAAGTTAATATAAGCAATGAAATATATATATATATTATCATTTTTTTCAAATTATCTATTCTTGAACATTTTGTTAAGTGACTTATTAACCTAAGTGTTCGTATTAAGGAAGATCAGTGGTTGCTTCTGATTTATTTGGTTGTTTTAAGTTTGCATGATCATAACTAACAGGATAGCTGAGTAAGCTGTCTGTTGAAAAATTAATAGATTTCTTTAAGGGAGTAGATATTTATTTTATGCATTCTTTGAGCAATACAGAGAACTAATTTAGTCATAACATGAGATGCTAGTAACATATATTGTAAATAACCTCAGTTACTACCTTTCTCCTTTGAGTTTATCCAGGACAGTTTCCCTATAATGGCATTATTATAAAAGACAGGTTCATCCTATACCCAATTACTAAACTTCTGATTTGCCTTGCTAACCATGGACACTTCACATGGATATATGCAACAAAACTAAATTGCAGTATAGTATTGTTTTGTTTGCTTTGACTTATGATAAAATTACTACCCAATTATTTCAGCCTGTTAATTAGATTTTTAAGTAAAACTGAAAACAGAAACTGAATAGGCAGTAATCTACTGGAAATATAGTGATACCGTCCTTTAAAAATATAGGCTTTTTGTATGTAGGAAAACTGAGTAGAACTACTTATCAAATAAGAAAGATCAGAAAAGTGTTGATATTTAGAAACACATACTTATGAAAGGGCCAATGTCTAGGTTTCCTTGCTGCATTGAAAAATAATAATTGTCAATAGTATTAGGTTGTTGTTGTGTCTTTCGGCTTTTCCCAGCTAGGGGTCACCACAGCGGAACTCCGATCCGCTAATGATTGGCAGTAGATTTTTATGTGCTGAGTTGCCGGCCCTGACACACAACCTTCAACAAAGGTATGCCCATTCACGCATGTCTCCACACAGAAGACGCTCTAGCTGAGAATCGAACAGGACAACGTCTTACTGTGAGGCTACAATGCTACCGCAGCACCACCTCCGCAGTGATAGGTCAATAGTATTAGGTAATATTCAAAAATGCTTAATATAAGTTAGCTAATGTTGAAAGTTCTGAGTTTATTGGAATTATTAATTCTGTTGTACTTGTGTCAGGACATATTAAACCCAAGCTGTTTTATGGTAATATATTTTTATAACCAATGATGTTTATTATTATTTTTTTATTTTTATTTATTATGTGTTCTTATTCACTATTGAATACCTTAGACAAAATAATAGGTCTGTAAGTAAGGTGTACATCTGTTCCTTCTAGAGTTACACATAAGAAGGAAAATGCTTAGATCTATCTCTTATAATGATCTGTAAATACAAGTTATGATTTTGTCAAAATACTAGTCATAAGATAGAACTAGTGACACATTCCAATCATAAGTTATGGAAAGCCTCACTTTATATATATATATATATATATATATATATATATATATATATATATATATATTTGATTGGAAGAAATATCTGACTAGTAAAATATGAATTCCTTATAAAGTATACATAAAGATTTCTGATGACAGTTTGTTTTAATAACAAACTCAAGTGTAGAGTAGTGAACTTTTTAGTTTAAGTATATTTAAGAAGTGATTGTTAAAATCATATTTGTGCTATCTCATCTTACAGAAAATGTGTTAAAAGTCTCTGTTTATTCTTATTTAAAGCTCAACAGGGAGTGTGTTTATTTTCTTTGAGGAAAGAAAGTTAATCCAATGGATCAATGCTTATCTATTGGACTAGGAATGTTATTCATTCCATGGTTGAAATGGAAATGTATTAGTCCTAGATGTACTATGCTTTATACTACATTTTTCAAATTTATTTTTCTAGGCCTGTTTTAGCACTCACTAAGCATTTGAAAGTAAAATAAACTGGTTTGAAAATCACATCTGCATATATTAAGATCTGCCTCATATATGATTTGAGAGAGAGAGATTGGGTGATAAGAAAAAGATACTTATATTCAATCTATAACTTCATCCAAAATCTCATATGGATTTATCACTTTTATCTTTAAACATTAATGGATTGAACAACCCAAGAAAGAGATCAAACATATTAAGATATTTCAAATTAAATAAAGCTCAAGTGGTCTTTCTCCAAGAGACACATTTCAACACTAAAGATAGTAGTATATGAAACCCAAATGATTATTTAATTTTAGCACTTATAAATCTAAGACAAGAGGAGTTATGATACTTTAGAAAAAAATATTGTTAACCCACAAATCATTCATAAATATGAAGAAAATAGAAGGCTTTACATCCTTTGTTATATTGGTTTCTGGGCATAGGTGTGGGAACTGCTAAAAAGCATTTAGATTTAATTATCAATAATTATAAAGGAAATTTAATATTGGGGGGATTTAAATTGTATTTTGGACAGCACAGAAACAACTAATAAAAGGCCTTTGCTTCTAACATCTGCTGCAAAGCACTTCAAGAAGTAGTCTGAATCACTTAATTTATTTGTCACCTTTAATATAAAGCAAAACAATTCATTAAGTTTATTTCATCAAGATTATAGAGTCGATACTCAGACTAGAATATATAAAATATATGTTTCACAAGATTATAAATACAAAAATGTCGTACTTCTCCATACTCCCTTGCCCCATTTTGGATCATAATTCACTTTTTCTGAGGCTTCAAACTGACAATAAAAGATTATTTTTTTCTATAAGAATTCCAGCCTAAATCATAAAACTTAAAGAATTTAAACATTGGTTAGCTTCTGAACTCCATTTTTTTCTTGAAACTAATTATACATCACAGATTAATATCTCAATTATCTGGGACTCCATAAAGTCTTAAATATATGTGTGTATATATATATATATATATATATATATATATATATATATATATATATATATATATGTGTGTGTGTGTGTGTGTGTGTATGGTAAATCTGTGACGTGGTTCAAAAATAAGCTTAAAGAATAGGAATCAGAACTAAAAAACATCCCATCTCAACTGTTATTAATCAAATCCAACAGTATATCAAACATGTCTATTGATAAAAATAAAAAAGAAGAATTAAATACAATGTAGACTAAAATATTAACACATAAAACTAACTTGTTATTAGAAAACCTAAAAATTAACTCTTACGCTACGTCACCTAAACATTTGCACAACTTATCATTTATCATCATCATCTTCTTTTGGCTGTTCCCATTAGGATTCGCCACAGCAGATTAGCTGTTTCCATTTCTTCCTGTCCTCTGCATCTTGCTCTGTCACACCAACCACCGGCATGTCCTCTGTCTCCACATCCATAAACCTTATCTTAGGCCTTCCTCTTTTCCTGTTACCTGGTAGCTTCATCCTTAGCATCTTTTTCCCAATATACTGAGCATCCATCCTCAGCTCATGTCCAAACCAACGTATTCGTACCTCTCTGGCTTTGTCTCCAAATCTTCCAACCTGGGCAGACCCTCTAATATACTTATTCCTAATCCTATCCATCCTCATCACACCCAGTGCAAATCTTAACATCTTCAACTCTGCCACGTCAAGTTCAAACTCCTGCCTTTTTGTCAATGCCACTGTCCCCAACCCATATAACATAGCTGGTCTCACTACCCTCTTGTAGACCTTCCCTTTCACTCATACAGGTACTCGTCTGTCACAAATCACCCCTGACACTCTTCTCAACCCACTCCATCCTGCCTGTACTCTCTTCTTCAACTCTCTTCCACACTCACTGTTACTCTGAACTATTGACCCCAAGTATTTAAACTCATCCACCTTCACCACCTCTACTCCTTGCATCCTCACCATTCCTCTATCCTCCCTCTCATTCACACACATATATTCTGTCTTATTCCTGCTGGCCTTCATTCCTCTTCTCTCTAGAGCATATCTCCATCTCTCCAGGGTCTCCTCCACCTGTTCCCTACTCTCAGTGCAGATCACAATGTAATCTGCAAACATCATAGTCCACGGGGAGTCCTGTCTGATCTCGTCTGTCAACCTGTCCATCACCATTGCAAATAAGAAAGGGCTCAGAGCTGATCCATGATGTAACCCCACCTCCACCTTAAACGCATCCATCACTCCCACTGCAGACCTCACCGCTGTCACACCACCCTTGTACATATCCTGTACCACTCTTACATACTTCTCTGACACTCCTAACTTCCTCATACAATACCATAACTCCTCTCTAGGCACCCTGGCATATGCTTTCTCTAAGTCTACAAAAACACTATGCAACTCCTTCTGACATTCTCTGTACTTCTCCATCAACACTCTCAGAGCAAAGATCGCATCTGTAGTGCTCTTTCTCGCATGAAACCATACTGCTGATCACTAATCATCACATCCCTTCTTAACCTTGCTTCCATTACTCTTTCCCATAACTTCATGCTGTGACTGATCAATTTAATCCATCTGTAGTTACTACAGCTCTGCACATCACCCTTATTCTTAAAAATCGGTACCAAAACACTTTTCTCCATTCCTCAGGCATCCTCTCACTTTCCAAGATTTCATTAAACAATCTGGTTAAAAACTCCACTGCCATTTCACCTAAACACCTCCATGCTTCACAGGTATGTCATCTGGGCCAACAGCCTTTCCATTTTTCATTCTCTTCATAGCTATCCTTACTTCCTCCTTGCTAATCCATTATACTTCATGATTCACTATCCCTGCATCATCCAACCTTCTCTCCCTCTCATTATCTTCATTCATCAAACCCTCAAAGTACTCTTTTCATCTCCCCGACACACTCTCCTTGCTTGTGAGTATGTTTCCCTCATTATCCTTTATCACCTTTACCTGCTGCACATCTTTCCTAGCTCGGTCCCTCTATCTAGCCAATTGGTACAGGTCCTTTTCTCCCTCCTTAGTGTCCAACCTTTCATACAACTCTTCATATGCCTTATCCTTAGCCTTCGCCACCTCTCTCTTTTCCATGCACCTTATCTCCTTATACTCCTGTCTACTTTCTTCATCTCTCTGACAATCCCACTTCTTCTTTGCCAACCTCTTTCTCTGTATACTCTCCTGTACTTCCTCATTCCACCACCATGTCATCTTGTCATCCTTTCTCTGTCCAAATGTGATACCAAGCACCTTTCTAGCTGTCTCCCTTACTAGCTCTGCTATAGTTACCCAGCTATTTGGTAACTCTTCACTGCCACTCAGTGCCTGTCTTAACTCATTTTTCAATTTCCACCATTTGATCCTTGGTGCTGACCTCACACTCCTCTTCTTCTTCTTGATCACCAACATCGTCCTACAAACCCCCATCCTATGCTGCCTAACTACACATTTTCCGGTCACCACTTTACAGTTTCCAATCTCCTTCAAACTGGCCCTCCTACATAAAATATAATCCACCTGTGTGCATCTTCCTCCACTCTTGAATGTCACCCTATGCTCCTCCCTCTTGTTAAAATACATATTCACCACAGCCATGTCCATCCTTTTCGCAAAATCCACTACCATCTGACCTTCTGCATTCCTTTATTTAATACCATACCTACCCATCACTTCCTCATCCCCTCTGTTCCCTTCACCAACATGCCCATTGAAATCTGCTCCAATCACCACTCTCTCACCCTTGGGTACAGTCATCACCACTTCATCCAATTCACTCCAAAGTTTTTCTTTCTCATCCATTGCACACCCAACTTGTGGAGCATATGCACTAACAACATTCATCATTACACCATCAATTTCCAGCTTCATAAACATCACTCTATCTGACAGTCTTTTCACCTCCAAAACACTCTTAGCATACTGTTCCTTCAGAATAACTCCTACGCCATTTCTCCTCCCATCCGCACCATGATAAAACAATTTGAACCCACCTCCGATACACCTAGCCTTACTCCCCTTCCATCTGGTCTCTTGCACACACAATATACCAACCTTCCTTCTGTCCATCATATCAGCTAGCTCTCTTCCTATACCAGTCATACTGCCAACATTCAAAGTTCCGACCCTCACTACCACAGTCCTAGCCTTTCTTCTCTCTTCCTGCCTTTGGTCATGTCTTCCGCCTCTTCTCCTCCTTCGGCCAACAGTAGCCCGATTTCTGCCAGCACCCTGTTGGCTAACAGTACTGGTAGTGGTCGTTGTTAATCCGGGTCTCAACCGATCTGGTATGAAAATATTTATTGGTGTCTGCAAAAAATGATTTGGCAAAGTTTTATGCCGGATGCCCTTCCTGATGCAACCCTCCCCATTTATCCGATCTTGGGACCGGCACAAAGAAATGCACTGGTTTGTGCATCCCCAGTGGCTGGGTTATTTGCATAACTTATCAATGAGGGCTAAATGCCAATCAAAGACTAAAGGTATTGTAAACATACTTCATGAACTAGAAAAAAAAAAGATAGTCCCCTAGATTCACGAAAGCTTGCACGGAGTGCAAGAAGTATGTGGGAGCTCATGCCAGCAATATGTCTGCTGTACGTTCCAGGAACAGCTAGCAGGGGCGTGCACGAGAGCTGCTAAAGCTACTCTTGCACGGACAGCATCATGGTATGCAAATTACCTTATTTGCTGGTGAAAGCCATGAAAATTAGGTAAATTTGAGATCTAGGAAACACTAACCTGTCCGTGGAAGATTAGTGTTAGCTGCAGAAATGTACTCCGTTGGTAACGGAGTACATTTCTGCAAATAGCTAAACGGAGCTATGACAGCTCCAAATAAAGGATGCATACAGTTGAGAAAGCATGCCAATGGCCAAATATAAGGCCATTGGCATTTTAAAATGTTTAGAAATATAAAAATTTTACTTTTTTTTCCCCCGATCTCCGATGTTTAAGCATAGCGCAGCACGGCACAAACGTGCAGCGCTTATAAAAACAAGAACATAATTTAAAAAAGCCAAAAATAGGCATTTTCACTAAAAAGCTTATTCTGTCATGCAGGTGAATGGCAGGCTGAAGACAACATGGCTACTGACTAGTGGTTGCTAAGAGGGGGAAGCTCAGTGTGAGAGATGTAACCATGCATTACTAGGCAAACCTATGCAAATGAGGATAAGGATAGTGAATCCCAACTTTCTCCAGCATGTGAGGCATGTCCCAAGAGAGTAAGAGTAGGAGTAGGTGAGTAGAAGACTAGAATATAGGTGACATCATGAGGGGGTGTATCAGACAGGCTGTATGCTAACTGGAGCACAGTGGCTTGTGTTTGCCCTGAGTTGCTCAGGATTGCAAGAGGCGTGCCTATAGTTGTCCTATTTGAAAACCTCAAACCAAAGGTGCAAACTGTTAAAAGATAGGAAACTCCTTGCAAACGTGCACACAATGTGTACACTCGTGTGCGCTCATGTGCGTGCATGTGTGCGCATCTGCACTTGTTTGTGCAGCGCACCCCCCTGGGCGGAAACAGAAAGGCAAAAGGAAGGAAAAGAAGTAGTAGGAAGTTTACCACGGAGAACTAGCAGAGCTGCCAGGTGAAATATATCAGAATCAGCCAATTACACAGGCAGCAGACAAGCCCAGCCCAGACCAGTACTTCAAACTCTGCAAACACAATTCCCCCCTGTTTTTTCTCAAGAACTCTGCAACACTGCAGTATACAAAGAGAGAAAGAATAAAAAGCTTAAGTCAGACAAAATGTTAGGGGCTGCTCTTGCTATCATAAGCCAACATGTGCAAGGAGCTGAGGGTGGTGATGTTGTGAATGCTGCTGAGCAACCCACAGTGAGGAGACAGAGAAGAGTGTACAGACCGAGGGTAACCAACCAGGGGCTACATGAGCTGGTGATAGTGGAGCACTATAGGGTGGACAGAGGCCTCCTACAGCAAATTGTTGAGCTGTGAAGGCCACGCCTCATACACAGAACCAACAGAGCGGAACCCATCCCAGTGGATACCAAGGTATGTGTTGGCCTAGGAATACTAGCCACAGGTACCTTCCAAAGACCAACTGGTGATATGATGGGGATTTCAAAGTCATCAGCATCCAGGGTACTCTACCAGTTCCTGGATGCCATGTCAGCACATGTCGGTGACCATGTATATTTCCCCAATTCCAGTGTGGCACTTGCCAGCAATATGCGTCTTTTCCACCAAATAGCAGAATACCCCGAGGTAGTGGGTGCAATAGACTGCATGCACATATGCATCAAAGCACCACCCAGTGAGCAGGGTAGGGTCTACATGAACCGCAAGGGCTTCCCCTCCATCAACTGCCAGTTCATGTGCAATTCCCAGGGCATAATAATGAATGTGTGTGCTGGATGCCCTGGAAGCTATCACTATTCCCACATTTGGCATCTGACCCAGCTGTATCACTTATTTGCCAATGTGGACATTCCCTACGGTCACCTAGTAGGGGATACTGGATACGCACTGGAGCCATGGCTGATGACACCCATCAGAAATGCACACACACCTGAACAAGAACTCCATAATAAGGCACACGCACAAACAAGAAACATAATTGAGCATGTGTTTGGGATGCTCAAGTCATGGTTCCGGTGCCTAGACACATCTGTTGGAGCCTTGCAGTACTCACCAACTACATGTACTCAAATTGTTATGGTATGTGCCATGCTGCACAATATGATCCTGCGGAAACAGCTGCAGCAGGAACAGCATGGGGAAGGGCCAAACAGCCCCACACCATTGCCAAGGCCTGCACAGACACAGCGTGACTCAGAGGAGGAACGATCTGAGCCTGCCCCAGTAGGCAGAAGGAGGCATGCCCAGTATGCCCTGGCCTTGGCAAAGAGGCAACGCATAGCACATACACTGACTCAGTAGGAACCCTGGAAATGACACCTCTCTCTGACTCACACATACAGTAAAAGGGATGTCTAACTTGACACTACCTGTTTTCAAACATGTATAGGGTGTGTACTATGTGCATCCAACATAGGCAGCCCTGCAGCACCACCTGACATTTTTTATGTATAAGTTTTGTAAAAAGCCTTGAAATGTTAAATGTAGTAGTGAACGAATTTTATATATATATATATATATATATATATATATATATATATATATATATATGAAGGTGAAATGTTTATGCATTCTGAGACATGAGTACCCTATTTTAAGCAATATAAAGCACTACTAAGCACATTTTACCAGTATTGAGCATATTTAAATACATTTGCATGCAGCTGCGCACCACACTAACCAGCACAACGTCGGGCAACATTGAGCAATGTTGAGCAACGTTGGGCAAAGTTGGGTAAAGTTGGGCAAAGTCAGGCAAAGTTGAGCAAAGTCAGGTAAACACGCTCACACCTTATTTACTGTCCCTGAACAAGTCAGGTCTGTCCAGCAGGAAAATAAAAAGCAGTGACAGGGCTCGAACTCAGGATAATGTGCACTATAGTCACAGTACTGAACCACTAAGCCATGACAGCATTTCAGTGGCACAGACACAACTTAAGTCACTCACACATACCAGTTGGGGGGGTCACAGCCAGCAGGACAATTGTAGACAAACGCAAACACAAACAAATGCTGTATCATGCCCTCTGAAGAGGCATATGGGTAACCCCCCCCCAGGCCTATGCAGACAGATAACAGCAGGACGGGCAGTTTGATGTGGGTTGGGTAGGCTATGAAGCCACAAACTAATATGCATGTAATTGGAAGCTAAGGTCTGTAGTGCAGTGGTATGCCTCAAGCCAGTACGATAGGCAACAGTACAGACTGAAATGGAGTACCTGGCATAGCAGTGCAGGCCTAGCAAATGTGTATAAGTGTCAGGTGTACCCCTCATCCTATGTACACCCACAGTAACAATCAGGTGTGCCCCCCCCAGGTAGAAATGTACAAATAATAGGTGCCCCCCCCCCCGTGTGTAGAAATGTTGTCTATGCAAATTGACTCATGGAAGCCCTGCAGACACAGCATGCTTCCTGTTGATGTACAACACAAAGATGAGCCCTGAAGTAAAAACAAACTTGATTTTTCACACACATATAGTATATATGCCCATTGTGGGCATGCTCACACACACACAAATTTAGCAAATTTCAGTCAGCAACATACTGAAAGGTCATACTGGGCATGCTCACACACTTCAACAAACGAAGCAAATGTCAGTCAACAACATATTGAAAGGTCATACTGGGCATGGTCACACACTTAGGCCATGTCTCTGTACAGCAGTGGGCCACACATATCTGGCAGTTGCAGTTCTTACTCCAGACACATGTCACTATTCACCAATCCTGCCTTGCGCACACAGTGATATGAAAACAGACCCATATAATATATTGGACCCCTGTCATAATCAAACTATGTAATGCAAGTACTTAAGTTGTTCAAAGAAAGTTCAAATACAAAGAAGATCAATAAACCTCCGATCAGTATCATCAAGAAACAATGAGCACTCCTAACATTATCCAAGAAAAGCTCTGCCAAAAATATTGCCAAAGATTCCATAGAGAACCATGAAGCTTTCTTTAGCTATGTCATATATATCAATGTAAACTCATACATGTTCTGAGTTAGTGCAAAGTGTAAACAAATACATGTACATGACTGACATTGCCAACATCTTGTCAGACAGGTTCATACATATTTACCCCCCTCTCACTGACAAAAGGGCCCATTACCATACCTGGAGACTGTGAAAACTCAGAAATCACATATACAATGGTTAAACATCTCTATCCAAACCTAAAAACATGGCGTCTATGGGATGACATGGTGTCCCTGGCTGTGTCATATGTGAACTCCAAAACAAACAGACACTGCACCTGAACAGTCTGTTGAGACTCACCCTCTGTACAGGATATGAAACTGCTGAATGGGTTACAGCAATGTTTGGCAAACTCCACAAGTGTTGGTGCACAACAGACCATGGGAACTATTGTCTTATAAACCTAATAAGCCTGATTTGCAAGGCCATGGAGTCCATCATTATGAAACTCATAAACAGAGCTATTGGGAGCCTCCAAACACCCAACCCTACCCATTTTGGTTTGGTCAGGGGCAGATCATGGTCCCTAAACCTGCTAGACAGTTTTCAAGGCAGTTACCCAGGACATACATCAATGAAATGAGCTCCACACGGCCTACATAGACCTTTAAAAGCCCTTTTCCAACATCCCACACACATGTCGTAGCCACAAAATCAACAACATGTGCATAAACACATATGTCATTTGATGGATTGTCAACTTGGGCACAGATAGATCCCACAAGGTAAGAATTGTGGACTCCCTGTTGGACTGTAAGCTGGCAATAACTGCTGTCCCCCATGGCTCAGTCCTGGGACCCCTCCTGTCTGGTGTATACTATTCAGAAGTACAGTCAAACACACAAGGGCTATGGTTAGCAAAGTTTGTGGATGACTGCAAAAGGGTTGTCATAATCAATGTTTGGGACAACAGAGACATCCTTAAAAAGGGTCTCAGTCAGACAGATGTGGTGTCAAAATTATGGCCTCGAGCTACAGTTATACAAATACCATACAGGTGCCAACACCCTAAATATGGAGGTAATAATAAGGGATCTATGGTCACATGTGGACAGTCATCTCTATTTTTAGAAACACATTCACAAAGTGGTTAGAAAATCATGCTGTCTTCCCACAAATTGCCAAAGTCTTTGCATGTAGGTCAAAGGAGGTTCCCTCTACTCATCAGTCATCAGACCCATCAGAGAGTACCATGACACACTTGCAATGAATCTGATGAGGCACCTTCAGCAGCTGGAAAGACCACTGAAGTACCTCAACAAGAGGATTACTGGCCTCAAGCAGTTGCCCCATGAAACAAGACTGAAGTAAATCAATCTGTACTATGTTGCATACCATCTACTCAGGTGATCTCTGCCCAACAGACAGGTCCATGTCCAATGCAGAACTGATGTACATGCTCTATCTGAAGTAAACCCAAGCTCACTGTGCCACATGCTCTAGGGATATAATCATCACAACAATAAATAGAACATGTTGGAGGGATACATTACTAACTCACAGACTTTCCCTGCTTTGGAACAGGCTCCCAACCTACATTAACCTACATTAACCTACATTAAGCTGAGTCCCTCACTGACACTCTTCCAGAGGAGCCTTGATGAGTGTATGTGAAACTGAACTGTCACAACATGGATCACTTCATCAGCTCTACTACACAGAGGCATAGGGAACTAACCCCAGGTGTGGTGATAGCTACACACTCTGGCCATACTAATATATGCCTTCAGGCAGATAGCCTATTACCTACCTATGTACCCATATATGTAGGGGGAACACATTATAATAAGCCAAAGATGGATGGGCAGAGATGTGTGTAAGAGGGTGACCATGACAGGGAGCCATCCAGGACTGTCCCATCCAGCACACATCCCAATGGCACAAAAGACATGAGGTGCACATCTCACACACTGTACATAATAGCCACCAGAATTTGTAAGCACTACAGTGTATGTGGTGCATGTGCCTGCTGTACAACATGACTGTACAATGAAGTACACATCTGCTATCTGTAGACATGTACCTGTCACATAGGTTCATAGGTATGTATTAGACTATCTTCACAAAGGCATATATTAGCCTAGGCAAGTTGTGCAGCTTTCACCACCCCATTGGTTAGTCTCCTAAGCCCTAGTTCTAATAGTTAGTACCCTAAGCCCCTTTCTAGTGGGGCTGCTGATGTGATCCCTGACGTGAATTGTCTGTTTCCCATCCACTCATCAAGGTTCCTAATGAAGTGTCAGCGAGGGGCTCTGTCTGATATACATTGGGACTCTGTTCCACAATAAGGCAAGTCTCTGGGATGGTACTCTATCCCACCAACATGCTGTATTTATTGTTGTGATGAGGTTAATACCCCTGGAGTCTGTAGTGTGACTCAGTTTTGTTTTCCTTAGATGGAGCATGTTTAACAGTTATGTGTTGGACATGGCTCTGTATGTTAGGCAGAGTTTGTCTCTGAGTAGGCGGTACACAACAGAGAACAGATTAAGTTTTTTCCAGTTGTGTTGCATAACACAACTGTTTGAGGCCAGTAATCCTCTTGGTGAGGTACCTCTGTGGTCTCTCCAGCTGCTGGATATGCCTAGTCAAGTACATCCAAAATGGTGTATTGTACTCAATGATGGGTCTGATGACTTAAGAGTAGAGGGCCACCACTACCTCTTTTGATCCTGATGCAAACCCTTTGTTGATTAGGTGGGCCACATAGGATTTCCTAATCACTTTGGCAACATGGTTGTCAAAGGAAAGATGACTATCTACTTGTGTCCCCAGATTCCTTATTACTTTGTCAGTTTTTAGGGGGTAACACCTATGTGGTAGTTTGTGGGTACTTTGTTTTCCCCAAAGGGGATTACTATGCATTCTTTCGCATTGAGCTTGAGGCCATGATTCTGACACCACACATCTGTCTCATAGAGTCCCTTCTGGAGAATATTTGTGTCATCCGGGGAATCTATTATGGCAAACACTTTACAGTTCCCAGCAAACTTAGTCAACCACAACCCTCCTGTGTCGGCATGTACTTCTGAGAAGTATATACCAAACAGGAGGGGCCCCAGGACTGAACCCGGGGGACACCAGTTGTTACCAGTTTAGAGTCTGACATGTAGCCAGCAACTCTTAATTTGTGGGATCTATCTGTGAGCCAATTTGCAAGCCATCTTGTGATGTATGGATTTATGCCCAGGTTGGTGAGTTCATTTATGATACCTGACAGGGGAATGGTGTCAAAGGCCTTACCAATGTATAGGTGGCTGTGTCTCAAAGAAATCCACCCAGTTCAGGAGGCATGATCTGCATTTGATGAAGCCAGACTGGGTGTGCTCAACTGTGTGAAGGTTTCCAATGTCTTTATTGTTGACTTCCATTATGATTGGCTCCATTGCCTTGCAAATCAGACTCGTCAGGCTCATAGAGCAGGAATGCTAAGGGTCTGTTGTGGCCCCACCCCTGTGGAGTAAGAAGAACATTACTGTGCAAAATTCTATGGGTACATATCCTGTAGAGAGGCTGTAGAGAGATGTGTAGGTATCCTTGATGAATATGGATGCATCCCCTCCCTATGTGCTATGATCCAGGTTCTGATGCTGGAAGGTATGGAATGAGTAGTATCCTGGTAGTGCTGGTGTGCTCTCTGGAGCCTTGAACTAGGCTTCTCTTACTGCACATATATCAATATTTTCCATACTGAGAAGTGCCTGGAGTGTGTGCATTTGAAGGCCGAGACTTCTGGCAATGAGTAGCATTTAGCTCACTTTGTGGTTATTTGTGTTGGTTACCAGGTTTGGTTTGTTCTGAATGAACGGTGTTCCACACCTGAAGTCAACTCCTCATTGGTCCGATCCGACCATAAGCTAATTCCCCTAGATATCCACATTTTTCCCCCACTCCCCATTAAGGAAACCATGGTAAATAAATTCTCCAAAGCCAACTTCATGCTTCTTAAGACAGAAGTGGTGAACCTCATGACACCCATGCAGATGGACAATACAGTTAGGACTACTGAATCCTACACAATTGCACTTTATAAGCACTTACATGAGTGCATGGATTGTGCTATCCCAAACAGAACCAAGATGCTATCCTCCAAAAAAAGGAAGCCAATCTGGTGGCCCCCTGCCATAAACAAACTGTACAAAAGAAGGAAGAAACTGTTGCAAAAGAGAGCAAAATCCCATGAGTGGAGGAGCTCCCTGGTCAGCTTCAGTAAGAAGCTGCAATCCCTGATAAAATCCTCCAAAGCTAGTTACAAAAACAAAATCGCCACTGATTCTAAAGACAACCACAAAGCATTCTATAGTTATGTCAAGAATCTCAAAGGCAACACTCAGATCTGCACTGAGTTACAGCACAATGGCACTAAATATACAGACCCAACTGATATTGCCAACATCCTGGCAGATAGGTTCAGTGCTAACTTTACCCCCCCCTCACCTCCTAAAGAGCCCATCTCTATACTGGAAGAATGCAAAGTTCCTGTAATCACGGCTGCACAGGTAAAAACCACACTCTCCAAAGCCAGGAACACAGCATCCATGGGACCAGACAATATCCCAGGCTGCGTTCTACATGAACTACAGAATGAACTGGCATCCCACCTAAGTACCATGTTCAGTCATAGCATCACCTCAGGCTTTGTGCCTGCTGAATGGCGCACAGTGATGGTTATCCCATTCCACAAGGGGGGAGGCACCACAGACCCCGGGAACTACCGCCCCATTAGCCTGATGAGCCTGGTCTGCAAGGCCATGGAATGTATCATCATGGAACTTATAAACAAAGACAATAGTAATCTTCAAACTCTGGACCCCATCCAGTTCGGGTTTGTAAAAGGCAGATCATGTCTCCTAAACCTGATAGACTTCTTTGAAGCAGTCACCAAAGCCATAGATGAGCCGTAGATAAGGGTAAGGTGGTTCACACCGCCTATCTAGATCTTGCCAAGGCTTTCGACACCATCCCCCACTCTGGAATTATAGATCAACTCACTAAACTAGGTATAAATCCCTATCTCACAAAATGGGTTGCCAACTGGCTCACTGATAGAACCCACACTGTAAAAGTAGCAGACTCCAAATCCGACTTCAGACCAGTGACAAATGGAGTACCACAGGGTTCAGTCCTGGGTCCTCTCCTGTTTGGTATCTACTTCTCTGAAGTACAGGCTAACACAGAAGGTCTTTGGCTAACAAAGTTCACATATGACTGCAAACTAGGAGCCATAATCGAAACTCCTAACAATGTGGACATCATACAAAAGGGCCTCACTGAGACAGATGCCTGGTGTCAAAGCCATGGCCTCAAGCTCAATGCCAAAAAGTGCATTGTTATCCCCTTTGGTAAAAACTCTGTACCCATGAACTACAACATAAGTGGTAGTATACTTAACACCGAAAGTGTGATAAGAGACCTTGGGACACAGGTGGACAGTAGTCTCTCCTTTGATAATCACATTGCCACAGTAGTCAGGAAATCCTTCTGCGTGGCACACCTCATCACAAAAGGTTTCTCGTCCAGAAAAAAAGAGGTCATTGTTCCCCTCTACTCATCACTCATTAGACCCATTATAGAGTACAATGCCCCTTTTGGTATGTACCTTACAAGACAGCTACAACAACTGGAAAGACTGCAGAAATACCTCACAAAGAGGATTACCAGCCTCAAACAGATGCCCTACACAGACCGTCTCAAAAAAACTCCAGCTTTACTCCGTCGCATATCGCCTACTCAGAGGTGATCTCTGCCTAACATGCAAAGCTATGTCACACCCAGAGCTGTTGAACATGCTCCACTTAAAGAAATCCCAATCCCTCTAAGCTACATGCTGTAGGGACCTAAACCTTGTCACCACAATAAACAGAACATGCCAGAGGGATAGATTCCTGTCCCAGAGACGTCCCATACACCGGAATAAACTACCTATAAATATCAAAGCTCCTCATTATCACTCTTCAAGAAAAATCTTGTTGATTGGATGGGAAATAGGAAATTCACCCTGGGGATCACCTCTGTGGCTCTGCTCGACAGTGGCACAGGAAAATAATTTTCTTGGGTGGCAAAAGCCGGGGTACCTTTTTGGCTGGGCTTGTATAGGCCCCAGGGCTGATAGCCTAGTACCTACCTATGAACCTAGGAACCTTTGAGCCTTGCCTAGAAAAGGTAATATGGGGACAGCAAGAGCCTTGGCCAGTATTCAGAAGCATAGGGGTGACAGGTGCAAACCATATCTAGCGAAGCAACAAGGCATGACTATCATGTCATCCCAGGCAGACAGAGACTGGATACCCTTTGAATGACACCAGAAGCTCAGCCAATTGTTGACGTTTATCATCTTTCTGTTATATTGCAGTATCATGTAGGTGAAGGTAAGATTCTACTCAAGGTCAGGGTCATACCAGCCTGGGCTACATGATCATACAGCTACTATATAGCTCTTGTCACGTTGCCCTGGGAGGTATGTCTCATATCATTCACACTGACATGTACAAAGACCGCGTCATATATGTACCTGTTCTGGAGTGATCCAAGTGCTTGTGTTATGTGGCGGATCATAGCACCTGACAGACAATTGACAGTAACCTTCTCCTTGTCCAGCCAAGTGAGTGGAACATCTGTGTGCCTGACTATGGAGTCACCTATTACTAGTGTGTTGGGTATGTTGTTTTGCCTTAGGGCCTGTTGTGAGGCACACTGCTTTGGTATATTATGTGTTTTTTGGCATGTGCTTGGAGGTGCATGTTGCTTGCTTGTCTGCTTAGGAGGATACTCTCTCTTTTTCAGATTAATATTTGTATTCTCCGAGTATGGTAATGTGTATTTATGTGTGTGTTTTGCTGGTGATTATATTGTAGGTCTATGTGAGACTGTTGGTATTGTGCTTGTATGACCCTACTCCTCTTGACTGTATTTTCCAGCATTGGGTTGACAGAGCTTAGCCACTGGTTTGACCCTGTATGTGCCAGCATGTGGTGTATCAACCCATATATGATATGGTCATGGCCTATGCATACAATACACTCATAATACACCTAGTATGATAAACCTGTTGAGGTTAGCAAACATGAAAAAAACCTTTGGGCAAACTGTCAGTGAGTAATGTCTATATTGCACCCTGTAACTCCATATTGCTTGCTGAAGTGTAAAGAAGTACTTAGTTTGGATTAAGAACCCCGCACTTGCCAACTGTGTATGTGTGTGTCTGTCTCTCCCTGGGGAGAGAGCAACCTTTTTGGAGACTATTTACACCCCTTAAAAGTGATATATTCTCATCTTTGTCAAGTCTGATGATGTCACCATCCTACAAATATACCTGTGGGAAGGTGAAATCCCAGTAATGTGTATAGCGCGTTGTGTAAATGGGTACTGGTGTAGTATCATAATGTAGTTAGGTAGGGGTTTGAAAACTGCACTTGTCAACTGTGTGTGTGTGTCTCCCTGGGGAGGGAGCAACCTTTTTGGAGACTACTCACACCCCTTAAAAGTGATATACTCATCTTTGTCAAGTCTGATGATGTCTCCATCCTACAAATATACCTGTGGGAAGGTGAAATCCCAGTAATGTGTATAGTGCATTGTGTAAATGCCTACTGCTGTAATATCATAATGTAGTTAGATAGGAGTTTAAATCCTGTACTTGCTAACTGTGTGTGTGTTCCAGGTGTGTAAGAGTGTGTGACACCGTTGGTCAATGTGGAGTGGGTTTTGATTTTTCTAGTGTATGACATCACAATGACAACTGTATGTGCATAACACATGAAATTAGCTGTGGGGCAAAGCCATATACATACATGTGACCTCAATTTTTTCATAGGTGGATACTCTGCTTTCTCCATGAAAGCATCTGTTAGCTTTGCCAGAGCGTGCTGGCACTTTCCAGACCTTAGGTCACTTCTGTGTGCTTGTGACAAGCTTAGCCACTGCAGTGATCCCTGGACTACATCTTCTGTTTCACATCCACTCATCACAGTTTCTATTGAAGAGTGTGAGTGAGGGTTTATGCTTGAGGTATATTTGAATCCTGTTCCAAAGCAAGCAAAGTCAGGCAAAGATGACTAATCATTATAGGTGCGCAACAACCTTTGTGGATCTGCATGCAAACCCTTTATTGCTTATGTGCTCCACAGAGGGATTTCAAAAACCCTTTGGTAATGTGATTATCAAAGGAGAGATGACTAAACACATGGATCTATGTATACATTAGTATCTGTTCCACATGGGGGCTACTACCTATGTGGTACTCTGGGGATACTTTGTTTTCTAAAAGTGGATAACTATGCTTTCTTTGGCTTATAGCTTTACAGCATGATTTTGACACCAGGTATCTGTCTCTATGATACCCTTTTGGAGGATGTGTGTGTCATCTGGAGAATAAAGTATAGCCCACAGTATGCATTTTCATCAAACATGGGCAGACATATCCCTGCTGTGTTTGCTTGTACCTAAGAAAGCTATATGCCAAACAGAAGTGGTCCCAGGACTGAGTGCAGGTGAATACCACTTGTTTCTGGCATAGAATTGCACATGGAAGCTGCAAATGTTACTGTGTGTCCTACATCTGTGCGTCAGTTGTCAGTCAATCATCTAACAATTGTTTATGGTCAGTCTGTTGAAGTTATGTATAATACCAGAATGTGGGATGGGTATGAATTGCTGGTGAGCTATAGCTTGGCTGCGTGGACCTCACCTCCCTCACCTATAGCCTTGTTAACTGGCTTGAAGTCTACTAGGTGTAGGAGCCATGATCTGGCCTTTAGAGAACTTAAGTGGGTATGATGCAGTGTTTGCAGGTTCATAATGTCTCTGTTAATAAGTTCCATAATGTTGTGCTCCATAGCCTTCCAGATAACATTTGTCTGACTTATAGGGTGAGAGTTTCCAAGATCTGTTGTAGCTCGACCCTTAATCAATTTATGTTAACCTTTGCACTGGGTGTGACAAGGGTGGACAGGATTAGGAATAAGTATATTAGAGGGTCAGCCCAGGTTTGAAGGTTAGTAGACCAAGCCAAATAGACTGGATTACATTGGTTTGTACATTTGGTGAGAAGGGATGCAGAGTATATTGTGAAATAGATGCTAAGGATGAAGCTGCCAGGTAACAGGAAAAGAGAAATGCCTAAGATGAGGTTTATGGATGTGGTGAGGGAGGACATGCAGGTGGATGGTGTGACAGCGCAACATGCAGAGGGCAGGAAGAAATGGAAACAGATGATCTACTGTGGTGACCCCTAATGGGAGCATCTGAAAGGAGAAGAAGAAGAAGAGGTTGTAGCTCAACCCTTGTGGACTGTGAACACCATTACTGTGTGTCATTCCACAAGGATGTAACCTGTATAGAGGCTGCATCTGAACAGAGTGTTTAGGTGAGTGGTGACTTCATATGTCAGCTTGTGTATGACACAGCCAGGGACACTGTCCAGTACCATTGCCACTGTGGTTTGGACTTTGGTACAGAGATGTTTTAACTAGAGTGTCTGTGAATCATCAGGTTTTACATTCTTCAGGTCTGGAAATGTGGCCCTTGTGTAACAACAGGGTGGTGAAATCCGCATTCAAACTGTCTAACAAGATATTGGTAATGTCATTCAAATAAGTGTACTTTGTGACCATTTACATTAACTCTGACCTGATCTGAGATTTCCCCTCTAGATTATAAACAACACTAAAGAAAGCTTTAGTGTTGTCTTTGGAATCCTTGCCAATTTGTATTTTGAAGCTTGCCTTGTATGATTAATGAGGGCTTGTATTTTCCCAATGATATTGACCAGAGAGGTTATCCCTTCTTGGTATGTAACTCTTTTTTGGTACAACTTCACACCTTCTATTATATATTTAGTTTATGGCAGGGGTCCATGAGACTAATGCACTTTTACTGTATAAGTGAGTATTTCTTGTGTTTGTGATAGCACGGTCCATGTAACCCTGTAGTTGAACAGTGTGCATTACTAAAGGATTATGCAGCTGGGACAGTGTTAACCTTAGTAATGCAAACCAATGACAGATAGCAACAACAGCATCACCCTCAGCGCACATGACATACACACACATGCATACTCAAGTTCCACAATGTATGTAGTGCAATGCATACTGGCCACCAATAGAAACTATGGAGTGTTAACACTGGGCATGTCACCCTGCCCATGTGTCCAATATGCATGTACATGTGGACAGTGCACCTCCACCATGTTCACAAATGGACACCTGCAAACCTGTGTTGCACACACCCCACACTTACTGTCCACTGTGTAACGCATGCTGACACAACTACACACATCAGCCAAGTGGCACATGGGCAAACAAAACACAATTGGAATAAACACTGGTGAAAACAATACAAAATTGCTAATTACAGCTTTAATGCATCATGCCTGCTCAGCTACACCTTCAAGGATATCATCACACTTTACTGCTGACAACATGCTACACATTCAACCATTGCTATACTTTATTAAAGTCACCCTGTGCATCAGCACCATGTTAGCCTGTTCCTGCATCAATGTTACAGATGACAGGAGGTGGCAAAGGTTTCATCATATGTACAGGGTGTGTTGTTGGTTTGCCAGAGGCCTACACTGAGCCATACAATCGACATGTGTGTGTGAGTGTGTGTGTGAGGGCCATGAATACTGTTATGGGTCAATGTTGATGTCATGTGTGCGGGTATGTGTCTGCTCTAGGTTTCTGGTTTATGTGTGTGTGTCTGCATGCACACAGTTCCACCATGTGGCTGCCATATACAGGGATTTGTGAAATAGTTACAGACTGTACTGGGCAGGCTTTACAGATCACCGTCTCTGGCCATGGATACGGAACCTGTGCCTGGCAGGGGTGGTACAGACAGTATTAGGTACTGATCCAGATTGGGTACTATCCTCAGAGGTTGACAAATGTCCACTGCAACCAGGTCCCTGCTGGGACTGGCCAGAGCCACGTGCATGTGGTCTGCTAGGACAGTCTATAGACAGCCCCCCCAACATTGCTGGGGCTGGTACTGGCACTACGTGAGCGGCTGTGACTTGCTGGATGTCCACGGTGACCTCCAGCTGGTGATGTTGCTGGCATACATTCATGTCGATGTCTCAACCGTCCCGCACTGTCCTGACACATGGACATGACATTGTGGAGGACATCCAATGTCTCACCCCAACGTCTATCAATGACCTCAGTGTAGTTACATATGGCACATGCTAGGTCACAGATACTGTCATTTACAGAGGTGTAATGAGCCCTCTGTGCCCTTAGCCCCTGTCTGGTGTACTGCTCCATTCGTGTCTGTGCCTCCATGACAGCCTGGAACATGCGTGTGGTAGAAAGAGGTGTGGCATGCCTGCCAGGGGCATGATGACCAGCAGTGCTCTGACGAGAACCCCTGAGCATCTGCCTATGTGGTACCATTCCAGATATCTGTCTATGGCTGCTGTGTCCTGATACATGTGCCATAGATACCACACTGTCCTGGCCAGTGCCAACCGTACACTTTCCCTCAGCTAAGGGCAATGGTGATGATGGATGTACAGGCAGTAAGACTGTGCAAATGGATGGGGTGGAGACTTGTGTACTGTCAACTGATGGCCCAGCAGTAGACCCTGACAAACCTGCCTGTGCCTTAACACACCTATCCTCATGATCACTGTCTGTGTCAGTGACATCAGGTTCCCTGCTGTACTGAACCAGCCCCACCTCACCACCTGTGAGAGGAAAACAGGAAACACACTTTAAGACCTGAACATGACTTCAGACCACATGCACACATGCACACACACAAAACTACACTCCTCCCGAAAGCAGACACACACAACACTAGCAATCACAGAACATATACAATAGCAGGTGATGGTGGAGTACAGTACCACAAGCAAAACAGTCATATCACACCTGTCAGTATGCAGGACATGTGTTGCTCAACAGCATGCATTGCAAGTGTAGTCAATCCTTGTTACTAACAGTATACATGGCTTTGATGCATGTGTTTTGTTTTGAGGTGATTGCCCTCCTCAGGAACACAATACATACATGGACACAACATTGCTGTGCAGGTATTCATAACCCTGTGATGTACTGGGCACCATAACTCACAGGTGTACATACCATTGCTGGATGTGTATCTGTGTGTCAGATAGGTATCCAATGCTGATTACAGCCTCTGTGCCTTTAGCAAATAATTGTGGACACGTGTTAATTGTGGACATGTTTTTAGCACATGCATGATGAGTATTCACACAACATCATCAGTGGTGTATGGATAATTGATAGAATACCATTCAGCCACATACCCAATGTATGATACTTATGGTGAGTGTAGATCATATTGTGGACATGCCAGTCTCATCCATGACATGGCATGCTAAAACATAACTGCATATTTAAACACTACACATACCCAATATGTGTCATATGACCTAGCCACTCAATAGCAACACAAGACATATATGTGTCAGTTGTGCAAATGGTGATTGGTATGCATACTGTTTAGAGGTGCATATGTGTGCACACACGCATCATTATGGTGTGTAGCAATGACAGCTATGTGTAGTACTGTGGTTATAATAACTGGATGCGGTATAGTACCATAGGCCATCATCATGAAGCATCAGGTGGTCACTCAAGGCTACAAATGTTTCACAAACCAGCACAAATCATGCTGTGCCAGAGCTGTAATACCTTGGCTAAATTCACCACTTCACAACCAGTTGTTATGTGAGTTTGTAAGGAGGCCAATAAGGAGCATTCCCTGACATGAGTGTGTAGTGTGTTGCAGAGTGTTTAAATGCCCTAGGATAGGACTCTTCCCCTCAGGTATAGTCTGTGTAATGTGTGGATGAGATTTTGGATACTGCAGTGTGTCTTTACAGAGGGTTTGGGAATCCTTTATGTGTAGCATGTTAAAATGCTCTGTGTATGACATAGATGTGTATGTTAAGTGGATGTTGAGTATCAGCTGTGCCTATCCAATGGTCACTACAGTCTAGCCACATTTGTTTGAGATGGTCTGGGTATTGCATGTGTTTGAGGGTGCTAATCACATTAGTGAGATGTGTGTGCTCTTTCACCAAACATGCACAGCATGCATTATGGGTAGGTGTGTTACACGTGTACATGGCCTACACCTTAACTATGACATGCACTTTTTATTTCCAGTAATAAATGTAGAACACACTCACCAGCATCTGTCTGCTGCCTTGACATCACCCCAGAGGTACCTACATAGAGATGAGACAGTTTGTCAGTGGCCACAACTGTGGCATTGCTACTGTGTGTTTGCAATCTTACAGTACAACAACAGTTTACATTCACAGGGCTACAGATTATGTTCCTAATGATCAGTATTGCACAACAACAGGCTCCACATCTTTGAAAGACACACTCCACATCTCACATATGCATGATCTACCAATACAGATAACAGTAGTCTACAGATATGCAATGTTACCTGCATGCTCCATGTGTGCTTGCTGGGTGGCTGCAACCTCCATCATTGTGTATGTTGTTGTTGGGCAGGTGCCACCAGGCTCATGAGCAGCTTCTCCACTCTGGTGAGTGGGAGATGGATGATAACACCAACCCCTGTTGCAATCTGTTCCGTACGCACATCAGCGGCACACTAACAGACATGTCGGAGAAGATCACTGCAGTGGTGGCGTACCTGCTCATATGTGCGGTTATGCAGGCCTACCTCATTGACCCTGTGGACAAGATCTTGCCACATTGCAGTACGCTCCTGCTGGTCCTGGCTGGTTCATGAAAATAATACACGGTAGTGCTGAATCATGATGCTAGTGATGATATCATCTTCAGCCCTATTGTAGCTTGGGTTGCTGTGGTGGGCCATGATCCCTGGAAGACATAAATACAAAAATATGTCTGAGCAATTCATATGGCACATTTAACATTATACAGTACAGATATCACTGAACTGTCATATATATATATATATATATATATATATGTATATACACTTACATACATAATACAATATGTTGTACCTGAGCACAGATTACAATAATTACTCACACACATACATCTACATGTTGGAGTACATTTTCTGTAGTGTTGTATGATTGTACTGGATGTTATGTTTGTGAATACATAAATGATATGTATATCTGAGATGGCTTAGTGGCAAATTACGTATGCTGTGATGTGAATGGTTGTGGGTTTTTTCCTGGTAAATGCTTTTTATTTTGATACTAGGCAAAACAAAGGTCAGGGGCTACAGATGGAATAAGGCACATTTCAGCATTTGCACGAGGGTTTTCAGAAGCGTAAGAACAGCTTATGGAAGTTTAGCAACTTATAAGCTAACCGAGAGTGAAACACTGTAACTGCCACTTATCACTGCTCACCCCACAACTGCTTGAAAGTGCCTTGCTCACTCTCAATCCAATGAACCATGCTCTGCACAGCAACAAAATAAAATCACTATATAAGACTATACATGAGTACCTGGCACACTGTATGCAACACAATGCACCACCTAGCCACAGCAGATATACATCAAGCTGATGTGTAAAGAAATATACCATCCATCACAATCAGTGTAAGGTCTAGTAAATGTATTAATATTATACCACACAACTTGTTAATGCCAAACCCATGGCCAAAATATGTGCACAATTGGGAATATAGGTCATACACTGCTGTAGTACACTATGAATGTTGCTAGATACACAGTTATATGTATTACCACACATATGTCAAAGGACATGTTACAGACATACCCACACACACACGTCAGACATAATTACAGGACACAAAGGTATGACAACCCAGATAACTTTCAGTGTGTACTATAGAGTACTGTGTGTCAGTACTTACACAACCTTAATCTTGAGAAATGTAATCTGAGATGAATACAGGGACCACACAAAACAGTAGATGCAAGCAATGTGGACATACACCATACTTTGCTGTACAGTCCCAGAGCTTCAATTAGTACTACAGTACACACAGGATTTACATTCAACATCGGTACCAATCAATAATCATACATGTAGTGCTTTAGCCTCCAATGACACACCCTAGTTAAAACCAAGGGACTTAATTACACTGTATGCAATAGCACTTGTTCTGCCTAGCAACAGAATACACAGCTTTTGCCAGGATCAAAGCAAGGACCCAGAATACCATAACATAAACAGTTTCCCAGAAAGCTATCCCACAGATACATATCTTTGACATATTCACAAACATATTGACCATCACAGTCAGTCAACAGTACAGAGAATCTATTGCAACAAGTAGATCTAGGTGTGCATGAGTATATATATATATATATATATATATATATATATATATATGTGTGTGTGTGTGTGTGTATATATACATATGTATATATACATATACACATCCATTTCTCTACACACACACACACACACACATATATATGTATATATATATATATATATATATATATATATATATATATATAGGTTTACTATTAAAATATCGAACAGCACTACCTCGACTGTACTATAGTCGAACACGGAAGTTCGGAAATAGTAATGTCGATGTCAAAAAAACAATCTAGGAATGGTTTTAACAAACATCTCCCCTACCTTGACCCATGTTAAAACACAGTCCTAGATTGTTTTTTTGTCGTCGACATTACTATTTTCGAACTTCCGTGTTCGACTATAGTACAGTCGATGTAGTGCCGTTCGACATTTCAATAGTAAACCATATATATATATATATATATATATATATATATATATATATATAGGCACATATACATTTCACCTTTCATAGTGCAAATATCAATTATACAAAGGATGTAAGGTGTACAGTAATGTAATAACATTGCACAGTCTTGGGATAAATGCATTGAAGGTGTTCACAGCTCACAGCTCAGGTAGCTTTAGCAGGCCTTACTGGCTTCAACATAGCAAATTGAATGAACCACCCACAGTGTTTAACCACCACATGTCATATACCAGCACTGTATGCTGTCTTGTTTGTCACACACTAAAATCTACATACATATATGCGCATACTAACCTTCACCAACATATATATCCCCCCTTCGCAAACAGTTGCAATATGTTCCCTGCTCTATGCACATATACAGATGTGAATATATATGACACATATATATTTCGCTGTATGTGTGTGGCATGCACACACACATGGTCCACACTGTTGTAAGTCTCTGGACCTCACAGCTCAACTGTTGGGCATTGCTGCAACACAAACAGGTATCACATATGACCACAGACTAACATTAGGAGGGGTGTATATGGCAACAGATGCTAGATAAGCATATTAGACTGCTACAGCACTTGCCAATGCTAAGCTACACTTTAATATGACTACCATGCATGTGTTGTTCTGTCACACCCATGTTTATATAATATCAGCGCTAATCCCTCCAACAGCCATTGGCCACACTACTGTACAGAACACAGATAACATGGTCAGATCTTTGAAATTTAATCCTACACTGCACATTTCATAGGTATATCCCATTGCCTATAGGTATACACAGTATTGTCCATAGCAGTAGTTAAGCAGAACATCTGTGCAGAAAGAAGTACTGCTGCCACATATGAATGTTTCACATTATGTAGACTATTCTTCAATAACATCTACTACATGCCAGTAAATACATATGTGTCACATACCTTTCCTTTGTATAATTTGGTAATATTTATTTTTCCTTCTCTCTTTCTCTCTCTCTGCCTCTCTCTCTGTCAGTCTCTGCAATAGAGTGATTGAGTTTGTTGGCATAGATTGCAGCCTGCTTTTGTAGAAATTGCACATGATCATGTGATGGCCTCTGCACCAATTAGTGCCCACCATTTGCTAATTGCATGTAGCCTGTTGTGTAGTAATTGAATTAATCACTGTAAAAGCAACCCAGTACTATAAATTGCTGACTCATGTAGGTGTGGCCCTTTCAGCTTTCCAAGATGGAGATCATCCTTGTTTGGTGTGGACATCATTGTTTAAGACAGAAGGTTGGTATCATTCTTATATCAGAAGCCAGGGGTGCAGCCAGAGATTTACATTTTGTACTCAGACCTAATGTTGCTGCTTCCAGTACCCACTTGTCAGTGTAGAAATGTACTCACCCCTCAAAATGCTACCCCAAGATACATGGAAAGATGTACTTTCTTTTCAACTGTTACAATTAACTGCCATACAAAGCTAGTTATAGAGATGTATTCCTTTGGCACAAGAATTGTTTGTGAACTGCTATACTGTGAATATTCACTTACACAGTTCTAACAGTTTGTGCTTTTTTAGCGTTGACATTAGCATGAGCTGATCAGAAAAACTGGACAAATTTCAGTACAGTGAGTATGCTACATCCTTGGTAGACCCTGCACACACAGGTATATTCTACATTTGGGTAGGGTTGCAGAAGTACAGAGAATGTAAGTAGTACTGTGTGCATTATATCTTGTTGGACTTATAGGGTTGCTGTGTACATGTTAGTTTATCAAGGCATGTAGTCTGTCTGCATAACTCCCAACTGTGGACCTATCCACATGATAGCCGGAGAATAGCCTGTTATTTTTTGTCTGTGCACCACACAGGTCTTTTCAGCAATAGTGTAATGGCATTCTTACAGTTGGTTGCTACCAGTACATGGCTACATACATTTGTATTTCCGTGTTTTATTCCTACATAAGGGTATGTTTCCAAAACTCCTTCCAAAGCTATTTGCACAGTGTGTAATAGCAGAAAGGCTAATATGCCTCTGTGTTTCTGTCTCTGCCAGACCTCTCAACCAATCAGGTACATATTTGAACAGAATCAGGGAAAAGTCAAGAAAAACTCAGGGACAATCAGGGATACCTTTAAAATATTAGTGCCATTAAGTTGAAACATTGAGAGAATCAGAGCATATGAATTAATACACCTTTTCTGAAGTAAAAGAAGTGTATAATTATTGTCATTATTCATTAAGTGTAATTCACCACCTTTCTGCCCAAAGTCACTAGTTTTAGGAGGAATTCAGAGGGACAGAGCTAAAATTTGGGTCAAAATCAGGGACGTCCCTGAAAATTGGGACAGTTGAGAGGTATGGCCTCTGCCCTAAACAGATATGCCAGTGCTTGTCCTGCGGTGATACTGTGTGGGATTGTAAAGTGATGGTGTAACATTTCCTGCTAGAATGGCTGCTTCTCTTATCACAGTCATGTAATGTAATCACACAACAGCTGTTAGTCAACATCCACAGAACAAGTTGTGTGGTATGGTATTCCTAATTTTCCTTTACAATCACTCGCTCTGATGCATGATATAATTATTTAAGCACCAATGTGATGTATATCTACCATGGGTTAGTGGTACTTCATGTTGTGTAGTGTGTGCAAGGTTCGAGGTTCGAGACTTACAGAGGTGTTTTATTTTATTCCTGAGCAGAACAAGGGCCCTCACATACAGAGTGACTAAGGCACTTTTAAGCAGTTGTAAGCAGGTTTACGCAGGTTTGCACAATGCTTCGCATTGCTTAGCCAAGCGCAAACAAGTGCGAACCCGTGCAAACCCGCTAACTACTGCTTAATAGTATTTACTCCCGCTCACCCCTGAGCTAATTTCTTTGAAAGAAAAGAAAAATGGTGAGATAGGAAAGTGGTGAAAAAGGGGCACAAAGTGGGAAAGACAGTATGGAAAATAGCTCGGGATGTGCAGGACAGGTGTAGGAAAGATCCATAGCTGCCCATTTCTTCAACAGCAACAGCTGTGCATATGCAATAAATTTGGAGGTAGATATAAACCCTTGAGGACAACAAAGTATGTTGTAATGCCAATTAAATAACATTTCATGTATCCAGTGGACATGTGTGCAAAATGGGCAGCTATGTATGGGGCATAATTTTTTTTGTTTTGGGAGCAGATTGCCCTTTTTTTTCAGGTGAGAGTGGAATGTGGGGTAGGGGAAGTAGGTATATTTGGGGAGGTAGGTTGGGGGGGTAAACAGACAAGAGAAACAAGATGCATACAGGGCTGGTATATGACACATGTGGTGGGTGAACACCTTTGACGGGGAGGGATGTTTGGAAATCGCAAGCCCATGAGCCCCCAGATGGAAACAGTGGGACTGAGGTCCCCACCCATGGTCAGTCACCACTGCACCTTCACGGCCCAGAAGGTGGCTGTGCTGGGGGCTGTGTAGGAGGGGCAGACTGACCCGTGAGTTGCGCCACTCAAGCCTCAAGCTGGCGTAGAGGTTCTGCAACAGAACATTCAATCTCTCTATTTACCACAGCCTGGTCCCTACGAAGGGTGATAGGTGCCTCTCCATCCACGCTTGCACAGGGGGGGGTGAGCCCCATCCCCTGCAGTGCTTCCACCCGAAGGTGGCACAGGGCCAATAGAGGAGGAGGAGGTCCCAGGCTGGGCACCGGATCTGCTGGTGCCAGGTGCCATGGCCAGCTGAGGTGGGAGAGGTGGGTCCGCTGGGACTGGCTTTCCCATACAAACTATATTTTGGAGAGTTTAATAAAGATATGGGTTAGTAACAGTCAACAACATTGCCAATTAGTTATAAAAGCATTCAGAAGTATTCCCATTAACCCAACACACCAGATTTCCAACAGTTGAAAAGCAAGCATGACACATGTATTTATAGAACAATAGTGGACATTACAACAGCATGCAGGTTTAATTGATGGCAACAGGCCACCGATATTGTGGTGTTTTAACAGGGAACATGCATAGAAATAAATGCAAATATTTATAAATCAATAGGACATATGTCCCAACAAATGTTTTGAGATTAGACTGAGGTTTGGAATCGCATTTTTAATGCACATATTGTAGGGTGGAAAAAGATAGCTCAATTAATAACTTATATATCCTTCTAGTTTTCACTACATTCCTATTAACTGCAGTTATATGTCCCTTGCATGTATTATTACACTACCTAATGTCCTTATACTGTGCAATTGGATTTTGCTAGATCAGTATATACATGAGCTGTATCTTACATACAAACTGCCCAAGATGCAGATGTTACTGCAACATATTTTGAGAGTTGCTCACACAAACTACTGCTAAGATGGTACACTGACAGCTCTACTTTCATATAATTATCTAGATATGCTCAGGTGAAAGTATCAGTTATATGTTAACAGCTTCCTACATTTCTGGCAGCACATTGACATTTCTGAGGAACACAATACTAAGCTACTTATGTGCCAGATTAACCTGTACATGCTGGGCATGAGCCAACAGTTGATGGCAGTAAATATGCATACTAGCTACTGGCACTCCCTTCATCCACGTTATACGGGCCTACCCAAGTGTGGGTTGGCACTGCTTAATACAACACTACTATTTGTAGAATGCAACAGTACAACAACATATCAAAGAAAATGACACAGATGCACTCCATGAATCATACATTTATTAAATGATTATTGCACCTTTATTTATTGGGTTAAAAGTCTTTTTGAAGGCTCTCTCAATTATTTTATATAACATTACATGCAGAATAATTACTAACCTGCCTCATGACGCAGCCTTTGCAGCCTATCTTCATGGGCTTGCAGGTTCATACCCCGGTCACCTGCAGCTGTGAATTAAATGCAGTGATATTGAGACATACCTATCCATAGTATAGACAAGCATAGCAATTCTTAACTATTTAATACAATGGTTACTTACTCAGTACTGGGGCATTAGGCATCATACAGGATTCCTGGATCCACCGGTCCAGTTCATCCCCCCTATGCTGCTTCAAGTCAGAATAATGGTGCCTGACCTGCTCACCAGTCCGAGGAACACCAGTGGCACTGGTGAGATCACAGGCAAGACCGTTCCAGGCCTCCGTTTTATACTGGGTACCCTGGTACTGGCACTGCAGGAGTCTTTCCTCATGTTTGTGGATGAGGAGCCAAACCATAAATTTGGACTCCTGGATGCCCCCAGCATTGTGCTCTAAATCGAGTGCCTTCACCAACACCAGCCATGCTGACTGCAGAAGGAAGCTACAACCAGTTATAGCAAGTATTCCCACCTGTGGGGCTTAAATATGCCTCATTTCTTGCACTTATTTGTGATTGGCCAGTTTTGGAAAAGCTCAGCTGTGGGCATGCCTGTGTAGCTGATGTTGTCAATGTTTAAAATTCCTTTAATAGATATGTGTCTGTTGAAAGTGCATGTTTGTGAAATGCTGTCATGGCTTAGTGGTTAAGTACTGTGACTATAGTACACAGAATCCTGAGTTTGAGCCCTGTCACTGCTTTTTATTTTCCTGCTGGGCAGACCTGACTGGTTAAGGAACAGTAAAGTAGGTGTGAGCATGTTTAACCGACTTTGCTGGACTTTGCCCAACTTTGCCTGACTTTGCCCAACGTTGCCCACCTTTGCTCAACATTGCTCAACATTGCCCAACATTGCACTTGTTAGTGCATTGCACAGCTATGTGCAAAGACGTTGTGCTGGTTAGCACGGTGCGCAGTTACGTGTAATTGTATTTAAATATGCTCAATACTGGTAAAATGTGCTTAGCAGTGCTTTATATTGCTTAAAATAGGGTGCTCATGCCTCAGAATGCATAAACATTTCACCTTCATATATATATAATTCGTTCACTACTACATTTAACATTTCAATGCTTTTTACAAAACTTATACATAAAAAATTTCAGGAAACATTTTTGTATACAGATTTCCCACAGAAACTGGAAAGCGCAATAGTGGGACTCGAACTGGGAATGCCTCCTCTTTGTGCGAAGGCTCTAACTACTATGCTATTGCTATGTTGCTTAATTTGCATATATTTTTCTTATTATCCTCTTCTGGTGTCTAAGCTGCTAACTGTAGCTAAGCAATGGGCAAACCCACACAAACCCATGCAACTATGGGCAGCTATATCGGAAGAAAAAAAATTATTTTCATTTTTTATTTTGTAAGTTGTTTAACATAAGGGGGGGTGTAGTGTTACATTGTACACATGTGAGCAGACTTGCTCATGTAACTGGAAGTTGCAGCATTTCTTCATTGCAGGGGCATGGATTTTTGGACTGCTCGGCAATCCGACATGCCCCCTAAACTCATCCATGATCCGTGTAAGCTTTAGAGTTGAGGCAGCACGCCCTCATTAATATGCATGGCACGCTGCCATCATACTCTTATACTGGCGCTTCCGTGCAAGACTAATCTTTCTTACACGGAAGATTAGTAAATCCGGGGGAGTGTCTGATATGGAAGACATTCTTGCTGCCTTTAAACATCAATTCTCTCAGCATTATAAATTGAATAGTCCAGTGGATAATTTCTCATATTTGGATTCAATTGTTTCTAATAAGAAAATTCCAGAAAAATTAAAATCATCTCTTCAAAATAAAATAACATATCAAGAAGTCATAGACAATATTAAGGAAAGTAAGTCTAATAAAGCACCAGGAATTGATGGTATCATTATAGAAATGTATACGCTTCCCCCCTTCTATTACCTCCATTTTTTCACAAAACACTAATTGAAGTACAGACACGGGGTATTATACCACCTTCCTTGAAATATTCTTTAATTACTCAAATTCTAAAAGAAAATAAAGATCACAAGCATTGTAGTGCTTATACACCAGTATCTCTGTTAAATAATGATTACAAACTATTTATGTCCATACTAGTTAATAGAATAAAAAATCCACTATTGCAGATATTAGACGAAGATCAAACAGGGTTTATAAATTATAGATACACATATGATAATATTAAAAGAGTACTAACCCTCATTGAGATATTAAATAGAGAACATCAAGAAGCTCTAATAACTGGTTTAGATGTAGAAAAAGCATTTGACTCATTAAATTGGAATTATTTATTTACAGTATTAACTTTATTTGATTTTCCTCCTTGCTTCATTTCACTTTTAAAGAATATGCACACACACACACACACACACACACATATATATATATATATATATATATATATATATATATATATATATATATATAAAACAATCTAGTCTATATAAAAATAGGCCCATTTACTTTGGAGACCATTCTTATAACTAAGGGCACCAAACAGGGCTGTCCCATGCCCCCAATTCTTTTTGTAATAGCTATTAAAATTTTGCCATATTATTAAGAAATGATCCAAACATAAAAAGTGTAGAAATATATAGTCAGTATACCTCTAAGACAATGTTATTCACAGATGACATATTACTCACTTTATCTAATTCTAAAACAACTCTAAATGAGTTAGAGCTATTAATAACAAAGTTTCATTTAAACTCTGGTTTGCACTTTAATAAGCAAAAATCTAAATTCTTGTTTTTGAATAAAAAGAAAAAAATGCAATCTAGCAAAAATCACATTATTAGCAACCAAGAATCTAATTTGATTATTTAGGCATTATTTTATGCACCACTATTGAAGAAACAATAAACTTGAATTATAATAACATTGTAAAAATAATTGAAATCCATGCAGAAATGTGTAATAAAATGTTTATAATCTTTGGGGACAGATTACAACTAATAAAGATGATACTGTTACAAAAAATATTATATATCTTACAAGCCATATGTATGATCCCAAGCTGAAAATTTATTAAAAACATAAACTCTCTTTTATTAAAATGTTTATGGTTTCTAAATAAAAACAGAATAGCTTTTACTCATCACATTAGACCTTGGGAACATGGAGGAATTAAATTTCCTGATATAGAAACACATATCAAGGCCTCTATAATTAGAAACATTATAAATTGGATATACCCCAAATATACTGCAAACTGGAAGCGCTTACATTTAACTACATTATTAAATGAAAGTCATACTTCAGTTAACTTTCCACTAATCAGGCAATTTAATAAGTTATGGTATGCCCTATGTCTGAGTATACAATGCAATATATCAAAACCTACAAAATTAAATTCCATTAATTTCATATTTAATGCATTCAGGAAATTTATTAACATGAATATAGGGATCAAGCTTTGGTTTGAGACATTGATTCTCTTTAGTATTACAAAATGTTTACTGACAATTTGCATAGAAACATTTTAAATATCTAGGAATCTAAAAACTTCATATGTTGGCAACATTGTATGAATGAACATAAGGTGCTAGATGGATAAGACATTGTAATGCAATTTAAACTATCATGACAAGATCGGCTACTACTACAAAGTGTTCTGTCATATTCCCGTGATTTATGCAGAGTAATTAATAACTCTTCTTTCAAAGGAAAACCAAAGTTTGTCATCTATTTATATGAAATTGTTAATAACAATTTCAGCTTGAATAACATCACCTCAAGCCTGTATAAAATATTAATAACATATAAAACAAAACCTCAAGAAAAATATCGGAATTATATTACTAAGGGGCATTCATTATCTTTAACTACAGAAATTAAAAATAATCTCTTGCTTTCTGTTAAATTAACCTCTTGGTCACAACATTGGAAAATATATACCTGTAAATTTATCCATAGAACATTCCTAACAATAGCCAAGTTTAGTACTTGTAGTAACGTTTTATGTTGGAGATGTTCCCAAGCATGCAGGCAGACTGAATACATGTTTTTTATGAGTGCACTAGTATAAAACAATTCTGGAATGATATTAATAATTTTTTACAAGCTTTATTCTCAGATTTGTTTATATTATCTAAAGCTTTAGTGCTACTAAACTTAAATGAAGGTCCTCATTTGAGGAGGGACAGTCTTTATTTATTGTGGATGATTCTAGCAGTTGCTAGAAAGTGCATAATGAGGAGATGGAATTCCACTTCACCACTATCTATGGAAGAATTTTTATCTTTAATGAAAGACACAGCACAGAAAGAGATCAAGATTAAAGAACTGAGAATTTATCCTAACACGTTATCAAATAATCCTTGGAGAAAGATACTAAATCTTATTGAAAATCTACAACTGGACTATGCCTCTCTCTGATTACTGTAAATGCTTAATTAATTCTATGTTAATCCATGCATTTTGAATCAAACTGGTTTCATTTCTTGACTATTCCTGCAGGCCAAATACAAATAGTGTATATAGTTCTTTATGTATTAGAGTTTATATTATGTTGTTACTGCAATAATATAATTTATTTGAAAATAAAAATTACTTAAGTAAAAAAAGTAGAATCAATAAAGAGCAGGGTAAAGGCAATCACAAGTAAAGTGAATAAGGAAGGAGATCAATAAAATAAGATAGGGACAGAGTTGACCACCAAGAACAATACTAGGAGAGGGTAAAAAAGAAATAGGAGTACAACTAACATAATATCTGTGTCTCCAGTGAAATCTCAGCAGGCAACTGTATTCATTGGTAAAAGTCAGGCAAAGATGGACTGACAAAGAACCAGATAAATATGGAAACAGTAAAAAAATAAGAAACAAACAGAAGGTAGATTTGAACTGGTGAAGGAAATTCTATGTAATTTGTGGAAGAGAAGAAGTGTGATGTCCAGAGACAGATGATAGAAGAGAAGAAAGCGAAATGGATAGAGGTTACAGAGGTAAAATAACAAAGAAAATCCTTTTTACTTGTCAAAGAGTTCACAACAATAGTAAAATTAAACTGTAGGATAGATCCTTATATAGACACCCAGATTGATAATTCTTGGCCCAGAGTCTGTAGAGTCTAAAAACAGTATAAATAGAGTTATAGAGCTACATCCACGGTGGTGCAGCAGTAGCATTGTTGCCTCACAGCAAGAGGTTCTCCCGTTCAATTCTCAGCTGGAGTGTGGGGAGTGCCTACTGTGTGGAGTCTGTATTTCCTTCCTGTGGTTGGGTGGGCATCCGAAAGACATGCGTAAATGGGTGTGACTTCATTGAAGGTCGAGCTGGCACCTCGGCGTTCGTGAAAATCTACTGCCAATCATTAGCGGAACGGAGTTCTGCTGTGGCGACCTCTAACCGGGAAAAGCCGAAAGTCAAACAACAACATATGAGTTATGTTTTGTAGTCGGAAGGCATGAAACTGGATACTGAGAGAGTAAAATCCATAATGCAGGTACTTTGACCAGAAAACATCCAAGCTCTTGTGAGATTTCCAGGAGTGGTTCAATGTCTTTAAAAGTTATGCTGAATCTAGCCAGTGCCATGATATACAGGGATACATTCTTGACTATGTCCCAGGCAACCTAAGTTCTATGAATAGCTCATTAGTTTGCAGCACTGGCAGGAGAGGGCAGGTACATCCATTTTGTGTGGGGTGCATGCATGCATCGACAAATGAAGTGTCCAAACTCTCTGGCAGAGATGGGGAAGCCAACCAAGGCGCACTTCCTGAAGTGTGGGTAGGAAGTTTGATGATGTCTGCTCCTTGTGGAGGCAAGGAGCAGATTGGCATTGGCCAACCGCTACACATCCCTCACACAGGTGTTATAGGCATATGCAGGGAGTGAGAAAGGTTAGGGCATAGATGGAAAATAATACCTTCATCTCCTCACTGGATCTGAGCATGTAACAAAATCTGTAGGATTTAAGGAAAGCTTGATAGCCTGGTAAATGAGGAGAGGCACTAGGGGCTGCTGGTGGTAAGCTGGATGATGCAAAAAAGGTTGTTCTGAGTCTGTTAAATGTGAGTTTAGCCTTAAGAAAATTATTGTAACATTATGTCAAATAGTAAAGATGTATAGAGCAAGGAAAACATTTTGACATGTTTACTCAATTAGAAACAGAAACACCACACTGGTGTATGTTGATGTTAAGAAGTCTATCTTATAATAATAATAATGTTAGAGTGGTATTGTACAGAGATTCTACTAGAAGATGGACCAATTGTTCATGGGTCAAGAGTTTTTATCTAAAATCTAAGAAAGTGTGACCAAATGGAAAAAAACAAAACATTGTGTGCCAAAATATAGAGATGCGAAATGTTCCATGAATACATTTATGGGTAATCAGGCTTAATTGCAATAGACTATAAATCACTGCAGAATTTATTTAAGAAGTTCTTGTAAAATGCACTGCAAAGACTTCAGTAGTGGCATTGAGACCATACAAGTTTGGCTTAATTATGGAAAATACGTCAGGGAAGAAAATACATGTAGCAAATTTAATGATTCAGTTGTACCTACTACAACAGTAAGATTTGCCTTGGGAAGACTTGGAAGTAACTTGGATAATTTCATAGCTGCCCATGACCAAACTATTTCAACAGTACGTAGAGTGATCCAGATATACAAATGCTTTAAGATCTTATAATGGAAGGCTAGTGTAAAGTCAGACTAGAGCAATGGCTTACACACACTTTAAAATTTTCCTAAATGCCTTATGTAAAACCTGCTTTACACTGCACTGTTAAGAAGATAAATCACCACACCCCAATCAGCTGAGATGATCCCCATATTCAAACAGTACTCACTGAAGTAACAGCTTTCAGAAACAGTATCGGGTAAGATATTTACCACCCTGTTAAGATGAGTGGAGCCCCTTGTTCAAACAGTACTCAGCAGACTAACAGCTTTCAACAACAGAACCAGGTGCAATATTCAAATAGCAGTTGCCTATAATAGAAGACCTAAATTCTCAGTTGTTTCAGACATTTTTATACACTTTCACAACAATATACACTGAGTAGAATGAAATAATAAAAAATTACAGAAATGTTTTGAGGTCTACATGAGAACTAGCTAGAATCAGTTCAGTAACTAAAGTTATTCACACTACCTGTAAACAGAGTCATGCCTGCAAGTACCAGGAAACTTCACAAAAGCCCAGAGCAATGCTTAAAAAGTCATGAACAAAATCAAAGAAAGCAAGTGCTGTAATACCACAATGTGTCACAGTAATAGTTTTTTTTTTAAGTTTAAATGCCAAAGTCCAATAGCTGTTCAACTGGCTTTTACTTCAAAACCACACCCAACAAAAGTACTTTTAAATTTAAATACAAAAGTCTGATAGCTGTTCAACTGCCCTTTTCTTCAAAAGAACACACAATACAAGAACCAGTTTTGCAAAGTTAAATGCTTTTATCCAAACATTTAATTTACTTCTTCGGAGCTATACAAAACAGTCACTTAGTTCTACTTATACATTTACTTAATTACATAATCTATCACATGATTCCAAATTTAAACATTTTCCAGATTAAAAAAAAAAATTACATAAATAGTTCACATACAACTTTCTAGTTAAAAGTATGAATGAAACATCAATAAAGAAAAAACTTTATATCCTTTGTATCTTTAGTAAGCATTTTATATTAAAGCTTTCATTTAACCCAGGACTTTTATTTGCATTTAGTAAAAGCTGCCAGTTAACTTGCTTGACTTCTAAACTGTTATTTACATCATCAGAAAAAAGTTGTTTGTGATACATGGTCCAATAAAAAAATGAGAACTTCCTGAATTCTAAACAAGATAATGCATGCTTTATTAAAACACTTGTTATGTCTTTGTTTCTAACACAAGTGTATGTTCATAAATACACTTTGACAGTTTTCTTGTAGTTTTACCTAGATAGAAACTGCTGTATGATTCATAAGTAGCTAAATATATATACTACCATAGTGGAATTACATGTGTACCTCCCATTAGCCCATATGTTTATGTGAGTGTCTTAAAATAATATTTGAACACTCATTTAGAAATCAATTTACAGTTGTTAGATTTAAATATGCCATTTTTACTGTTATACCTTCTTTGCTCAACATACCTTTTTCAAATAATGCCTTAAAATTACAGATTTTCTTATATATAAACTTTGGTTGTGCACCTATTACATGTAGTCTTTACACATGACAGTTCCTTATTTCCCATTATTATTTTGCAGTAGTTGTTGTTACCTGACTACCTATTTTTTTCTGATTATAATGACATAGGGAGAGGGAATACTCTAACATTGTCTTCTTTATTCTTGATACCTGCTGTTTTATCAAAGCTTGCTAATAAAATAGGAGAAAACCTTGTTTCTGTTAGACTTTTAACTTCTAAAACAATACTGTCCAAAACACTTTCATAATACCCTTTCTCAATAAATATATTTTTTAAAAAAATGTACTTCTTTTTCAAATTTTATGTTATAACTTATTAGTTCACTTGGCCATTATCTGGAATTTGCCCTTTTCTCTAACGTAGAATGGTCTCGGAGTTGGTATATTTAGTTAGGAGGTTGTGGGAGCAAAGCCCCCCACTTGATTAGGGTTTGAAAGTTTGTTTTGCTGTTGGTCAGCCAAGTGAATTTTTTCCATGTGTAAAACTTTGCGGAAGTGACCTTTCCTGATTTTCATATTTTGCTGTTTTAGTGTCAACATTTCGGTGTTCAGAGAAATGAAGTTTTGATGTGGTAATATAGACTCATTTGTGAACTGTTAGATACATTCAAAGATTCACTTTGGGGGGCGTGGCCAAGATGGGCACAGAGTAGCAGCAGAATTCAATAGCTCCACTAAATAAATCTTATCTACACTGGAATTTTGTTTTCTAACTAAAAATTTTAAACTTTTTTTGTCTAAACCTATAATAATCAACAATATCTACAAAAAAATAAAAAAGGCAGATTTTCCAGTCAAAAATATACTTGAAAAACTACTCTTCATCTGAAGAAGAAATTCAACATGAGCTTCACAAAGACCAGAAGTCAATAATCCAGTCTCAAAAGAGAATTTCAAACTCTGATAACTAACCTCCAGGAACTAAATACAAAAATTGATAAAACTGACATAAAATAGACAACTTCAAAGAAAATAACACTAAACAAATGGATCTACTTCATGAGGACTTACAACAACAAAAAACCCAAATAACAGGACTAGAAGAAGCACTAAATGATATGGACGGCAGAATAATAGAAAATGAAAATAATGTAGAGTTCTTACTTAAGCAAAACACCATGCTACAAAATAAACTAATCATCTTGAGAACAGAGCTCATTGAAACAATATAAGCATTTTTTAATCACCTGAAAACATAGAGGGAAATAACATGCCAAGTTTTCTTACTTCCTGGCTACCAAAAACTCTTGACCTTCCAGAAGCTATGTCATTTGGCATAGAAAGAGCTCACCGGTCACTAACTGCAATTAATACCATCAATAAAAATCAACCAAGGTCTGTTATAGTCAAATTTCTTTCCTTATCTAAGAAAGAATTAGTTTTAAAATCTGCCTGGTCCAAGTCTCCAATAAAATTCAATGACACAATAATACATTTTGACAATGACTATTCATCTATGGTAATAGCCAAAATGAAAATATTCTTACCTCTGATAAAAGAACTGAAGAAAGCACAAGTGAAGACTCACCTTTTGTTTCCTGTAAAGCTGAAGATTTTCATCCCAGAGGGACTCAAGGTGTTTGAGAACCTAGACTCTGAGCTGATTTTTGCTAAAAATCATAAGATCCTAGAAAAAATAGAAGAAATGGAATGGGCAAACCCCTCTCTTAAAGGATTGGCATCTAACCCAACCTGGAAAACTACAGAGAAACAAAAAAGACTAAAAAACAAATGAACTAAAGCATAATATACTTCTACATCTTGTTATATCTGAAGATACTATGTTATTAAGTAAGCCTTTTACTGTTGTGTTTTCTGTGCAAGGTACGCTTTTATTATCATCACAAAAATGAAATAATTATACAGCTATCTATATCTCATAAGTTTAGTTTAATTATTATAAATATAGTTATATAATACCCTTCTTCTATAACTGTAATGGTATCAGTCATTCTTAGATAATATTACATATTATAATAAAGCAGTAATGCTGAAATAACATAATCTATCCTCTAAATATAAGCATTCTAGGAATAGTACATAAATAGTATATTGATTATATATTAACATATCTATAAGCACAACAACCCCCTATATAAGCAAAATTGGACTAAAAAAGTTCTGCTTTAGCAGTTATATATTCAGTTTATATATATATATATATATATATATATATATATATATATATATATATATATATATGTATGTATATACATCTTCCTTACTTTCTAGTTGAGTATTATATGTCCCTATAGAGGTTTATAAATAGTTATTTAAATAACCTTCTGCTCTGGTGTTACATGTCTTTAAACAACTTTCTGGTGTTACATGTCTTTAAACAACTTTCTGGTGTTACATGTCTTTAATACCTTTCTGGTTTGATGTTGCAATGTTTGGAGAGGAAAAGGGATACAATCATTGAGTTTTTTTTTTACACTATCTTCTCATTAGAATGCTTTATATGAAATTGGAGAATGGGTGGAAAGAGGGAATGAAGATAAAAGAGAAAATAACAAAGGGAAGTGTTTTTCTATGATTTTGATGTGATATAATATTATGTATCTTCTGTGTGAATGCCTGCCGTTTGTAATGAACTTGTGCTGGCTGTGAGGAGCCCTGAAAGCCTTTCCTTCATAAGCTACTAACTAAAAAAGAAAAAAAGCTGATGTAACCTTTTTTTGTGCTTTTCCCACTGATTTTCATCAGAGACAATTTTGGGGCTGTAAATCTCCTCGCGCTGATGATCCGCGAGCTTTAAATAGCTTGAACAACTCAGAAACAGCTTGCAAATCTCTTCAGATGCTTCGTTCCTCATTAGAGCAATGCAACGCTCATTGATGATGTCAGCATAACAAGACAAACCAAACCAGGAAGCCTACAGCCTGGTTATTTAAGGGAAACAGTTTTTAACTTTAAAATCAGCATTTATTAACCTACAAAACAGCCCAAAATCATCAAAATAGATGTCGATCTATGAGGATTACAACATATGGACAAAAGAAAGACAGATTTTGACTTTTTGATACATTTAAAAAAAAGTAAGTTGATTTGATTACATCATTAGCTTTTTATACAATTGTATTTGCTATTTCTGATATTCTAATAAAATGCAAAGCATTGATATATAGTCAGTAATATTCATAGTTTAATTATTTGCGAGAAAAGTTAAAACAGGTTAGAATGTTTATACAGTTTAAATCTAATCAGAGAAGAACGATACAACTAGAAGATGTGACAATAGATTGCTAAGCATCACAGCAGAAAATAATACGCAGAGATTAAAATCTCAAAAATCTCTTATAATAATTATTGACTGGCTTCAGATCGAAAATCTCACTAAGAAACTGATTACATACCTAGATATGAGTGATGTTTAACACTGCAGTGTATGATCAAGTTTGTGGCAGGTTATGAATAAAATATAACTCTAATGTCAACTTGGGCTATAGAAAACTGCTTGTTAGTCTTAAGATTTAATTATCTGCAGTGACAGCAAATCTTGCATGTAGCTATACAAAACTAATGCCCCTCAGCCCGAGAAATATCCCTCAACCAAAGTAAAATTCAGTTACATCCAATGTCTCATTTTGTGTGTGTCAGAACTGCTTACATTCTAATTAATTTGTGAATATTTTCTTGAAAGTTATCCTAAACTGATGTTTGCAATCTATTATAAATTTTGTGACTAATTGTAAACATGTTGCACTTCAGGATATGTTTATTAACACTGTAAAATACCTAATGAGTGCATCAATGAGTATTGTAAAATATATTAATGAAAAGAGAATGAAATAACAGTCAGCACAGAAATCACAGCTAATTCAATAATAACATATATCAAATCACTGTACAGGCTAGATGATGCTACATGACAGATGCTATAAGACTAAAGCTATTATTTCATTGCAAACTCAATTATCATTGCCTTTTGCTATCAAATGAAAAAGATTACATAAGCTTCATAGTCAAAGTTTTTTTTCTCTCTCTCATACATTAAAGGTAATTGTTTCATCGAGATTTATAGTATGGCTGTATTCAGTGTTTTAAAGTAGCAAAGTGTAAAGAAACATATCAAGTTTTACTTGTAGAGGCTAACAAAAAATGGACTGTAATGATAATAGACAACTGTTATCAACACCTTGTTAAACATTGTTTAGCGTGGTTATAGAGAAGTTGATTAACAAAGTTGGTCTTATACTATTCCTACGGGAACAGACCATTAATTTAGGTTATATTGAATGCCTTCTTTAACTTTCAGTTATATTTAATGCATACAACATACTTTATTTTCAGGAATGAATAGTTATATCAGATGAGTTATACTAGATCAAACATATTATGTTACAAGACAAAATATCTAGTACATTACCTAGTTTTAATTACTTAATATATACAAAAAGTGGTTGCTATGTTCTGATGCTACTGTCTAAGGGTTTGATCCGAGTTACTGATGTCACTGGGACAAGGAGTTTATAACTCCAAGCAGAGAGCTACATCATTTTTCTATAAGTTACAACATACGTCTTCTTCCTTTGGCTTTTACCGGTTAGGGGTTGCCACAGCAGATCACCTGCCCATTCATGATTGGCAGTGGAGTTTTACAGTGTTGAGCTGCCAGCCTGGCACCCAACCTTCCACAGAAGGCACACACATGCATGCACTCACACCTAGGGCCAATTTAGAGTGTCCAATCCACCTACAGCACATCTTTGGGATGTGGGAGGAAACCGGAGCACCCGGAGGAAACCCATGCGACCACAAGGAGGACATGCAGACTCCGCACAGAAGGTACCCCAGATGAGAATCGAACCGTAGAACCTCTTGCTGTGAGGTGGCAATGCTAACCACTGCACCACCGCGGCCGCCCTAAGTTACAACATACAACTAATTTTATAAAAATGCTTCACCTGACATCCATTATAATAGATTTACATAAGAACGTAAGCTACAATAATTGCAAAATACATATTACCCACTATGAAATATGGACCTAAGCTTACAGATTAAACAATTTTCATTCCAGAGAGGGATACATAAAATACAAATATGATATAGATAAGATACAAATTATACTAATACTGTTATGAATATAAAATGGCCATACTAAAAGGCATATCAGTTAACATAAATGGTCCGAATAACCCAATCAAAAGAAGGAGTCTATTCAAATATCTAGCCATACACAAGCCCAACATGATTTATTTATAAGAAACTCATTTATTGAAAGATAATATTAAATTTCTGAACACAAACAAATATAAAATCATTGCAAGTTCAGAACATTCAGAAAAGAAAAGGGGTGTAGCAATTCTCTGGAACAAATCACTTCCTTTACCTAGAATAATTAAGTCATATCAAGATGACAAAGGGATGCTCTGTCTAGCTATAATTGAAATAAATAAAAAAATGTATACACTAGTAAACAACTATTGGATACCCGGCATAGAACAAATACTATTAAACAACATTTAAATCAAATAGTTTCCCAGTTTGAAGGGAACATCATCATGTCAAGGGATTTCAATTGTACTCTAGATGAAAAAGATGCGAGTACTTTAGGAGAAAGAAAGATAATGCCACAGGCATAACATTTATGGATTCCTATCAACTAAAAGATATTCATGATTATACAGATCAGAGCTCATTACAATATGCATTCTATTCCAACAGATACAAAACATATTGCAGAATAGATAGGATAATACTCTCCACACAAATAATAAATGATTTAACAAACAGTAAAATCATATCATGCCCATTTTCTGATCATAATTCTATTATGTTTCAGCTTAACATCAATAGTATACCAAATGTACAAATAAAAAGAATTCCTGCATATCATACACAATTAAAAGATTTTCAAATGTTCTTAAAAGAAGAAATACAAAATGTTATAAGTATAAATTCAGAATCTAACACTCTAGACATATACACATGGGATGCTTTAAAAGCTTATTTATATGGACAAATAAACAAATGGCATTATAACAAGAGGAAGTCTTAGGATAAAGATTTAAAAATAATACAAGATAAACTAGATATGTTATACCTTAAAAATAAAGATAAGCTTACATCTAAAAACATTAGAGATGAAATAGACAAATTGAATGAGGAATATAGAGCTATACTTCATCACAAGCCTATGATCTCCTTAAAAAATACAAATTTCTTGACTATTCATTAAACCCCAAACACTTAACTAACCTTAAGAAAAAAATTAAAAGAATAAATAAACATGATCATATTAAAGAGATATACTATTTGAGGAAGAAGAAGGAGGTATGCAGTACACAAGATATAATAGATGAATTTAGAAATCACTTTCACACAATCAAACCACACGTAACATAGAATCTAAAGATAAGATAAAATAATTTATTAATGAAAATCTCTATAACAAACTCAACAAGCAACAAGCAGAAGTCATAGATAAACAAATCCCCCTGGCAGATATACAAACTCAAATTAACAACGTTAAACAAAATAAAGCACCAGGAAATTATGGAATTATACCCGCGTTATATAAAATTATGCCTAAAATTGCTATCTCCTTACTCCACAAAGTTTACAATAAAGCTCAGAATGACATTATAATGCCTCCATCTTGGAAATACACATTTATATCACCTATTCTAAAACTTAACAAAGACCCTAAATATTGTTCTTCATATAGACCCATCTCACTATTGAATGTGGATTATAAAATGTTTATGAATATCTATACTGAAAGACTAAAGAAATTCTTACCATATTTAATAGATGATGACCAGACAGGCTTTGTAATTAATAGAATCACTTTTCATAATATCAAACAAACTGTAGCCTTAAGTGATTACTCCCAAAGAAAGAAAAAAAAAATGACATTAATAAACCTGGACATAAATTCATCATTCAACTCAATAGATTGGGATTATCTGTTCATATTACTAGAATGTCTAAATTTCTCAAAAAATGTTTATTGATTTACAAAAACATCTATATAAAGGGGCCCTAGCATATATTAAAATAGGATCATACATCTTAACCAAAATACCTATCATAAAAGGAACCAAGCAAGGATGCCCCCTCTCTCCACTATTATTCACCCTAATAATGGAGCCATGGACTAATGATATAAGGAAAAATAAAAATATAGAAGGACTAGAGCTTAATGAGGAAATAACTTATAAAATCCAACTATTTGCTGATGATGCACTTATTACTACAAAGGGAAACGATTCCTCGATAACATCATTATTTGATTTCATCAATATATTTCAAAGGCTGTCTGGATTGTCATTTAATGATAACAAAACCAAAATCTTACCTATATACTCAAACAAAAATAAAAGGACTATAGATAATAATAATAAATATAAATCTGATACAGATCAAATTACATACTTAGGAATCATCCTTGCTAAAGACATAAAATCAATAATACAATTAAATTACAAAATTCATTTTATTTGTTTAAGTTTGATGACCGGGGAAGTCCACTGGGCCAAGAAGAGCCCATTTTCAGTGGAGGCCCAGGAAGAAAAGCTCCACAATATTTGCAAATTACATTTCATATGTTACAAAAGGGCATAGTTCATGCAGCTAATTAAACATTTACAGATAGTCTCCATGATATTTGCAATTGGCTTGTCACAATGTTACAAAAATGAAAGACATAATTCAATACAGAAATTTCAACATTTACATAAAATGAATATTTTTGTTATAAACTCCATTGTAGGTTTAACATTTCAAAAAAATATAGCTACTAGCCATTAGTAGGTTAGGAAAATATTATGCATGGAGAGGGTAATAGTATATTTGAGATTGGAGAGTATAGTACAATAGATATTAGAGAGAAAGTTAGTTTTTGGTAGGGGAGGGATTGTTTTGGGTGGGATGAAGTAATATTAGAGGTAGTTGGATGAGTTAGTTCAAGATGGAATGGGAGAGAGGGGTTTAAGTTGGAGCATGGAAAGGGCATTGAGTGAGCAGTTGGGAATGTAAGGTTTTAAGGAAGTAGCAAGAGCTGGGCAGTTGGCAGGTTTAAAGATGAATTTGTGGGCAATGGTAAGTTATAGGTAACTGAGGTAGTTGGGTAGTTCAGGCCAGTTGAGAGTGAGGAGGGAGTGGCAATGGTTGGATGGTTTTTTTGAATTGGGTGCAAATTTGGAGATCTTGTGGTAGCAGGATTCAAGTTTGGACCAAAGGCCAAGATGGATTTTGGTGAAAAGAGGGGCACCATACATAACAGAGGGGAGTAGGAAGGTGGATACAAGAGTTTGACGGGTAGAGGGGCTTAGGAAGCAGTTGTGCCTGTAGAGGAGACCTAACTTTGGGTGGGTTTTCTTGAGTGCAGAGTGGATGTGGGTGTCATATTTTAGTTCTTCATCAATAATGATGCCATGATGCTTGGTGTTAGGAATGATTTCAAGAAGGGTGTTATTTAAGATCTGTATGGTGAATGTGGATTTGTCAATAATGGAGTTTTTGGTAGGGGAAAAAAAACATTAGTTTGGTTTTATTTGCATTTAGTGCTAGATGGTTAGACTGTATCCAGGTTTCTGTTTTGGAGAAGGCCAGTTGGGTTTTTGCTAGGAGCTCGGAGGGGGAGAAAGCTAAGCAGATGATTGTTGAGTCATCTGCCTATTGGATGACAGGTGAGTCTGGGATGGATTGGTGAAAGTTGTTAATGAATAGTTTGAGGAGAAGAGGGCCAAAAACAGAACCTTGTAGGACACCTGGGGGTATGTGAAGGAAGGGGGAGGATGAAGTTTTCCATTGGACAACCTATTCCATTGGTGGTTGGACAAGTAGCTGGAAAACCAGACAATGGTGGTGGGAGAGAGGTGCAGGGTGGAGAGCTGGGATATAAGTAGGGTGTGTGAGATGGTGTCAAAGGCCTTTGACAGATCTAGGAATAGTGTGGATATGAACTTGCCTGAGTTGTGTTCGAGGTTTATGGCTTCAAAAAAGGAAAGAAGGGCAGTCATGGTGCTGCGGCCAGGGTGGAAGCCATGTTGGGTAGGGGAGAGGAGATTGTTTAGTGTTAGGTGTGCCATTAGTTGTGCTTGTATCATTTTCTCTAGTATTTTAGAAAGAGGGGAAAGGATGGCAATAGGCCTGAAGTTGGTGGTATTAGTATAAATGTTATGAAAACATTCAAACTCTATTACTGAAGTGGAACACAATTTTATTCATAACAGAAGAAAGATTAACAATCTTAAAAATGATAATCCTACCTAAAATCCTAAATATTATTCAATATATTTTAATACTTCCTACCAAAATATTTAACAATAAGGTAAATTCTTTGATATTAAAATTCTTTTAGTCTCCCAAAAAAACAAGAATAGCCCTTAAACATCTAAATAGTTGGAGCAAAGGGGGGGATAGCATTTCCAGATCTTCTATAATTAGAACAATTGTATAACTTTTAGATACTTCATACTTGGCTAAATGGAACATATATTGGGAACCAATAGCTATGCAACTAATAATGAGACCTCTAATTTATAAGCTAGAAATAATAAACAATCCAATGCTATGGATGCTAAAAGATTACTTTACCACGCATATATTTTATTTATTTATTTTATTTTACATTTGTTGACCGGGCTAGTCTGGCTGGATACATGTCCATTTTCAGCAGAGGCCCGAGGAGAAAAGCTCCACTATAAACTAAGTACATTACAATTAGATACAAATCTACTATTCTAAGATATAGCTACAATCAGAGAAATAGAAAAACAGAGGATTGAAAGGATAAATTCAAAGAAAATCAAGTTTACAATATGCAGATAATTAAATATCACACAATTGTGCAAAATGTACATACTTAAAAACTCAACAGTAAAAGGAACAGAACTAATGTAGTGCAGAGATGAAAAAGAGTGGAGGAGACACAGTAAGAGAAACAAGTTAGTCAGGTGTACTACAGGAACAAAGCCAATGATTTTGGAAGTATTGTTTAATTTTCTGTTTGAAAAGTGGCAAGGATGTAGTCAGAGTTATGTCACATGGTAAGAGATTCCAACTTCTACCTATTGTGTTACTGAAAAGGGAATCACCTGCTGTGTTGTTTGCCTTTATAGATTTTGTCATGAGTTTACTAGATGAGCGAAGTGAGTTAAGATTGTTGTAAGGGATAAAAAGTTGTGAGAGTATAGGGGTATTGTCAGGTTGGTGTAATATATTGTGGGCAATAGTGAGTTGAGGAATTATAATGTGGTTTTGAACTTCAAGCCAGCCTAGTTGTTTTAGGTTTATACAATGATGGGTCCTAAAGGGGCTACTAGTGGCGAAGCGAGCTATATTGTTATAGCAAGTAGCAAGTTTGTTAAGATTGGTTTTCTTTAGGTTTGTATAAATTGGGGAAGCGTATAGGAGGGTAGATAGAAGGTGAGATTGTGCAATCTTGGTTCTAGTTGTTGGGGTTAGGAAAGGTTTGATACGATATAGGGAACCTATTTTTCTGTTAACTAATCTGATGTTGTTGTTAATATGCTGGTCGAAGGAGAGATTATTGTCAATGGTTATTCCTAAAAGTTTAGTAGTTGGATCAGGAGAGATGATAGTACCATTATTAGAGGAAATGGAGAAATTTAAGGGGGGAGACCGAGTGGTGGGGGTGAAGAGGAGTAGTTTTGTTTTTTTAGCATTTAATAGGAGAAATCGTCTAGAAAACCAAGTTTCTACAGTATTAAAGGTAGTTTGGGTCAGTGAGATCAGCTCAGTAGAGGAAGGTGCTGAGCAGATAAGGGTAGAATCATCTGCATATTGTATGCAGGTTGCTTGTGGGATTGAAGTCTGAAGATCATTGATAAAAAGGGAGAACAGGAGTAGACCAAGAATGGAGCCCTGGGGAACTCCGATGGAAATGGGTAAGAGTGAGGAGATATGGTTATCCCATATTACGGCTTGCTGTCTGTTGTTAAGATAAGATCTAAACCAATTTATGGCGAGTTTATCACAAGAGAGAGATTCAAGAATGTTTATTAGGAGAGAGTGGTTGATCATGTCGAAAGCTTTAGAGAGATCAATGAAAATAGAGGAAGAGAGTGTATTGTTGTTTCGATTTTTGTCGATAGTATCTACAAAGGAAAGAAGGGCAGTTGTGGTACTGCGGTGAGGTCTAAATATAACACCCAAAAAATATAACACCCAAACACACAACCAGCAACATTTACAACATTCTAACAAATTTTAGAAATTTCATATATAAACACCGCAGATATAAAGAATGATTTTTCTACTATTCCCTATAACATTTACTCAAGAATCTTTGTTAACATCAGACTTATACAAAATCATATTATTTAAACAAAATGAACTTAAGTTTTGGTTTCAACTGACTTCAGACAGTAAAGCTAAAAGTGTAGATCAGATAATACAGGAATTCCACTTGGACAAATCCCTATGGCTACATATACAAACCCTCAGATTATTTATAGACAATAAAACAGATTTGATCTCACCAACAACCAAACCTGATACTAGTACATTACTAGATTTCTTTCAGTCAATCCTTCAGAATAAGCAAACTTATTTGGGCAGGCTTTCCTTTATATTCAGAATCATAAGAGATGAAACGTATAGCTGCCCAGAAAGCTATTGGGATTACTTCTATAAAATTAATAATGTATTTCCCTGTAATCAAGACAGAATAAACATATTAGAATCAGCAGGGAAAACAACTCTGTCACTTAAATGGAAATTATACACCAGGATATTTATGTACAGATCCTTTTATACTCCTTAACTAATGAATAAAATCAACAGAAAACAGAACATTTGTAACAAATGTAAGTCAGATACAAACATAGGTTGGGCTCATATGTTCTATGATTGCCCTGCTATAAAAGTATCTTGGGGAAGGGTTAATGAACTATTACATGCACTATTCACAGATAATCTCACACTTAACAAGTCTCTGGTGCTTTTTAATACACCCATATCACACAGTGTTAAAAATGTAAAATATCCTTTACTCGGGGCAATACTTGCTTTGGCTAGAAAGAGCATAACAAAAAATTGGATATCTGAATCCCCTCCTACTTTCACTGAATTCAAAAATATGTTAAATGATGTTCATCATTTACAACTTAAAACTAGAATTTCTAGAACAACTAGAAAGATTTCTGCTTATTATATGTGGGTAAATTTGCAGAATTTGTTGAAAAAAGATTAACAATTACAATGAATAACTTCAGTTTCTTTTTTTTTCTTCTATATGTGATGCACAATCAAAAATTGTTAAAGAACCACCTTTTATGTAAAGATTAATGGATGTCTTTGCAAATACCTTAGTTATTTTATTTTATCTGTTATTATATATATAGTCATTTGAGTTTTATATGTTATAACCTCTAAATTACATTTTTTCTGTAAAATTTATGTGATTGTTTATAAATGTTTTATCTAAAATCAATAAAATTGTTTTAAAAAAAGATTCACTTTGGAGCAGTCTTATATTATTCCCAACAACCAAAACTTGAGAGTATTAAGTAGTCCATGAGATACAACTAGATAGAAACAGCTCATCAATTCCCTCCAAACATTCATTTTATACAGAAAACTACAATCTTTTCCAGTTGCAAACGTAGTACAAGTGGTAAAAGTGATAAGGTCGCTGTAATGAAACATTTTGGACTAAGCTGTATATAATCATTTTAAATACTATGGCATGAAAGTATATTAAACAGAATGTATTAAAGTAATACTCAATTTTATATGAAAAAGTTTTAAGTCTAGCCTCCACTTGTCCTCACCTTCTATAAGCAATGCATCATTATACCTTATAGCTTTATATACATGCAATGCTTTTAGTTTTAACGAACATGTGTATCTTAAGTTTAGTTTTATTAATCACACTAATTTAATTTAACAGAAAGGAATTTTTAGTATGAGTTATTTCTGAAGTATTTGTAATGCAAATTAGCGGGTTTAGGAGTTATAATTTTAGGACATTAGATATCTCTGAATGTTGATTTACCTACCTATAACCAGTTTTTAAATGAAGAATTAATTTTGTATCAGTAACAATATTTGGTGATGCCAAAGGTAGTTTTTATTACTAAAATGAATTTAATCTTCAAGGATAAGTTCATTTCAATCCAAGAAGACATGGGGTTTATGTGCTGTTTCATTAAGTCCAAACATTTAGGTAAGATTAGTGTTAAACTAACCAGGAGGAATGAAGACTTAACAATCTATTCCCATATCTTTGATGTAACATTTCCTTAATGCATTACTCTTCATAGAAACAACATAACGATTGTCTCACTGCAAACATTGGGTCGGTTCTGCTGTATCCTGATCTGAATCTGAACTGCTTATCTCCTGTCTTACTTTCTACTACTCTGCGTATACATTCATCAATCACACACTCTAGAACTTTCCTTCAAAGTGACAGGAGTTTGATACCTCTATATTGTCCATGGAAGTGACTCCCCCCCCCTTTTGTTTTTGTACACTGGCAATATCATGCTTATTCTCCAGGCATCTGGGGTATGCCTTTCTCTCCATACTGCTATAATTATCATCTGGAGCCATTTCTCCCATAACTCACCCAACATCAGTTTATATCTGATACATTTGGCATAACAGTTATGATCTTTGCCTCCTATCCACAAGGTACTGAGCTCACTCCTGACCACTCCCATATGCCTGGATAAAATGTACATGTTTTCTCCATGTCTCTGTGGAGTTCCTTCATTTCCTAAAACTTTCTGAATCTTTCCATCATAAGCTCACCTAAGAAAGGAATTGTGGGCAGAAATAGCAGCAGCACAGACTCTAGATGGTGCCTATTGAGGGGAAAAGCTGTATACACTAACCACTTTGGGCATCAACTGTGATGCACAGTGTCACAAAAGGAGATATTTCCAGCACAGCTATCTGGAATTTTGTAAATGATTATATGTAATTTGTGAATATCAACATGATCTATATAAGATGCTTTTGTTAGAAATGTATTAGAACTGTCTGTCATGTGTATATCAAACTTGTTTGTACAGACATGTTAAAAAAGGTATTTTGTAAAGTACTGAGCTTAAAGATGTATCCACAGTGTGCCCTGCTGGAAGAGAACAGAAATGTGCATGTACTATTGTAACTGTTTAAATGTATATATTTTAATAGTGGAAGCTGGAACACAGGAGGTTAACTTCAGTCCAGCAAAACTTCAGAAAGCTAGCTGAAATTAAATTACTTTATGTCAGCTATAGACACAATGTCTGTGCTGAGAAGCTTTCTGTTTTATTGTTTTATGTCTTCCAGCATTTACCAAAGATCTGAGGAAAAGCCATTGTCTATGTATTTTTCCAGGTAGATGCTAAATGCTACTAGCTGTCATCAATGGTT